>NC_056448.1:17140194-17446705 GCF_018296145.1 Oncorhynchus tshawytscha | reverse complement strand
AAAACCTGTAGTGTGATTTGAAACAGTGAGTAACAACGTTTAAAAGCTCTGCAACGGGAGAGTCATTGAGTACCAGTTTAATAGCAATTATCTTATTCAAATGGACCCTGTCCAATTAAAGTAATTAGACAGTTATGTGTTGCTATGACTACAATTATCATTTAATGCATTAGGGCTTGACACTTCATTCCCATGGGCATTGTCTACACAGCTATGACTAGCAAACCTCACTCTGTCTCTTGGTGACATTTTACATGGTCACGGCTAACTATGACACTGCTTAACCTTGCTAAAGGCCACTGCTTGCTTGGCTTCCATGCCAGGTGAAAAAAGGAGCCAAAATAGATCCTCCTCGCTGTCATTTGGCTCCTTGGTATCTCCCCTCTGGACTAGCTGCTTTACTGTGGTACCTTTCCCTGTCATTAGCTGTGTCTGATTCCTGGGGAAAGTCACCAGAATTACATTCAACTCTCTGCTTTCACAATTGTAATATTGTTTCAATTTCAGCTGTGTTTTGCTTTTTTTTGTTCCCCATTACCTTCTATTACGCTGATTGGTCTGACGGGAATTGCTGTTGCCAATTTGCAATACTTGTAATTCTTTTGTGACAGTAGAGATAAATGTGTGATAGTGCAAAACCATGTACTGTGAACGTGGCTTTGACAAATATCTCAAGAGTATCAAGGACAACTTTCCAAGCATAATGGAACTCAGAATTTCTCCCCTTTGAATGAGATAATATGCCTTGAAATACACTGTCTGCTGCTTATTCTATTACAAAACACTCTTTAACCTGACATCTATCAATGAGCACAGTCTGCTCAATGTAACAGCTCATTCACAATGCTCTGTATGTTTATGCTTAATTCTCTACAATGGTTTAATCCAAACTGACTGGCACATTATCTGGGTGGAAAACGGAACATGTACTTTTCACATTTATGATCCTAATGGCCATGGGAGTTGATTGTGATTAGGCTACTTGTTATAATGTTTTGTGGCTTAGAATGTCAGAACTTCTGGTTGTACATATTGTATCGGTTTAGCGTGCTTGTCTAATTAAAGAGTTGCAATGGCAGGTTTATTCTCCATTCTTAAACCATTTTTATTAAATAACTGTTTAAAATCTGGTTTGTTTTACTCACCAAGCCAGGTAAAAAAGCTTGTGCAACGGATATTGTAAGCTGGATTTATAAGGAGCTAAATTGATTTATTTCAAGATCATGTACATCTTTTTACCTTAATTGAATCTTGTGCTTTTCCAAGTACTTATCTCTATGAATCACTTTCGCGTAACAAATGCTTTGTGTTATCAAGTGAGTGTGATAATCAGGCAAAGTTTTCTTCCTTCTCTTCCACTCACATCTCAGAGACATGGGTGGGTGTCGAGAGCATGGGAAACAAAAACACAGGAGCCAGTGGAGGCTGCTGGGGGAGAACGGCTCATAATAATGGCCGGAACGGAGCAAAATGGAAACCATGTGTTTGATGTATTTGATACCATTCCACTGATCCAGCTCCAGTTATTACCACGAGCCCGTTCTCCCCGTTAGATGCCACCAACCTCCTGTGACAGGAGCGTTAAAACTGTCCCCACAAAGCAAATGTAATGCGTGGGGTTTGGGCTTTAACATCTAACCTATTACAAAAGAGCATTCTGCCACATGCGTGTGCAACTGTCATGACAACAGCCCATGATGGGAGTGATGGTGTTGCTCTACACTAGTGAGAACCAACTGTTTGTATTTTCGCCCCAGAGCACGTTCCTCCTCACCTCAGCCCCCTGCGCTGCGCACACAGATGACTCAACCAAGGGACTCAGGGGGAGATGGATTGTGATCCACTGGCTTTTCTTTCTCTGAAATCCTTCACTCCATAGCAAGTCCACCACTGGGGACCATCTGCAAAGGAAAGTTGATCCTAACAAATAATAATACACACTGCTTCAGAATGGAAAACTGTCAATTGACAATACAGTAGCTGTTCAAGAGTTTGGTTTACTGGACCTAATGATATGGGTGCTTTAGATGTAATTATTGTTTTGCGAGATATTTTTGTGGATTGAAGATACTTGAAGACTCAATCATTTCTGTGGCATTTACCTGAAAGCTGAGAGAGAGGCACAGCCGGTTGCAAATTACCAGACTCTGCGTCAGTGAAGACACCTCACTGCATTTCATTTGCAGGCCAAAAAGCATACAATCAAGCAGCTGCACAGAGAGAATTCAGACACATTACTTCCAACCCACCCTAATTGGAAGCTGCTGATTCTCAGCTGGCTCGTTCTCACATGCGGCGTGGGCCGAGACATTAAACAATCCCTGCACAGAAGATAACACGCCTAACCAATTAGGGACCATTTCTGGCAAACACATTTTTTTTTCTTTCTTCCTCCTGCCCTCCTCTCCCCACCTGGACTTCCCCTCTGGTTGTGAGTTGTTATGACCGAAAAGCTCAAAGCAGGTTCAGACAAATCAATTCCTTGTAAATACAACCCCATAGTCAGGGCTGTATGCTCCCTGCTGTATGTATTTTGTTCCCTTGACAAATGATTTTGACATTTACACCAGTGAAAATAAAGAAGAGATCTTAGTGTGCATGTCAGATATGGAGAGAGGTGGCACATTGGGAGGGATCAGGAGGCTGCCCACTGGAAGCTGTTGGTGGAGTGGAGGAATATCTCAGGCCTCTCACAGAGGGCCAGAAGAATAACCCAACATGCCTTAATAACATGCGTCCTGCTCCAACTGCATGCAGCCACTCTTCACAGTTTTGTTCCCTAGCAACATGTCACCTTGCCTTTCAATGTAATGTTGTTGTTATTGACGAATGTAGAAATGAAGGCTGTGAGATTATTCTTTTTATAATTGAAAGCATGGTGTCAGAGAGAGCATGCTGAGGTGAGGTGGTTTCAGTTAACAATAGAGGTGTTAGAATGTAAGTCAACATCATATCAAATTCATATGCTTTACAATATTAATCCAGTAATAACTTAAGTACTGTGCATTTAGTGACATTAAAGAAATTGAGTATAGGTTCATAATGGCATCTCAATTATATAAAGGGCATTTGAATCATGTGGTTTCACAAATTTGCCTAGGAAGCATAGGTGAACACAAGTTGCAAGAGATGGCCTTTCCAACCATGCATGTTGCTGCCTGTCTTTCGACTGCATCTCCATTGACCTGTGCCCTGTGACTGTGGCTGGTTTAATTTAATTCATTAGTGGAGGATTAGAAAACTGTTGAAGTGTGACAATGAGAGATTGAATCAATACTGGTTGATAGAGCTGTAAAATAAAGCTTCTATGGAATTGTGTTATCTGACTCAGGGTTGAGGAAGAGTTGATGAGAGTTGAGACCCTTTCCTCCATCACATTCCATGCATTTCTGCAACCTTTTCTTGATCAATTTGAACAGTATTTATATTTATAACTGAAAAGAATCTCACACCTGGATGATCTAGTGTACAACAGCTAAATAATGATCTTCAAAGTATCAAGTTACTGTCGATTATGTCTCAGTTCCCAGTTCCCAGGTCAATATGTGATGTGCAAGATCTTGTAAACAATTGGCTCAATAACCGGAGATAGGAGAAATTGTACATTGGCCAGACATTGACTTGCTTCCAAATTGCATGGAATCTGTTTATATTTTCTATTCATCTTTATCACATTGATGATCAGACAGTGATGATGCAACATCATTTTATGTGACATTTCTGTCTATTGACTCAGAGTTGGGCTCAATCTTGGTGACCACTGGCATTTTGCAGTCCCTGTATTGAACCCATGAGCTTCCTCTGAGAGAAGAAATCACGCTGTGCCAGCGACTGTCTTTCAGCTGTGGATTGGACAGGTCCATGTAGGCTGGCTATTGGTTCACTGCAGTGGTCACCAAGACTTTGCATTGGAACACACTGGTACCCTTCCTTACCAGAAATACCATTTCTCACACCCATTGTTCAACATAAGATAGCATGGACCACCATGATTCAAGGGCTTATCACTCCCTAAACATTTTTATACCAACATGTCCTAATAAGAAATCCCCATTGCATTATGATTATGGTATACATAGGCCATAATGGTTCATTCTCTCTGTAATCATCCAGATAGTTTTTGTTAGCGTTAATTTCATGGGTACAGATCAGTGGAGGCTGCTGAGGGGAGGACGACTCATAATAATGGCTGGACAGCAAATGGAATGGAATCAAACACATGGAAACCACCTATTTAATATATTTGATACCATTCCACTCATTCTGCTCGAGTCCTTACCACGAGCCTGTCCGCCCCAATTAAGGTGACACCAACCTACTTTGGTACAGTTGAAAAACACTTGGAATCAGATGGACAATTGAATGCCATTGAAATACACATACTGTATGTGGAGCAACATGTCACAGTGAATGGCCAGTTCCTTTTCAGTCTCTGTGCTGTGGAACCCAGTGTGTCAGAAAGCCCCTGGGTGTGACAGGCCAGCAGCAGAGAAGAGCACAGTGATGGTTACCCTGATTCTCTCTTTACTCCCAGACTCATGAGACCATTGATGAACAAAACAACTATTCCAGGTGCAACACAGCAACTCACATATGATGACCTCAGACAGTGACCATCTCTCAAACACTATCTGCTGCACGTTCAATATTCACGCTCACACATGCAGTTACCTGCTCTGAAACACTCTCGCAACCTCAAAGCACCTGCAACCAAATCAGTCACACACAGGAAGATATGATATTTGTATTACTGATATAATGGAATCATATCTGTGAGGTACAGAACAGTAAAGGCAGAGATGGTGAGAGTAACACCTCTAAAGTGTTTTCATTTTCGTCTCACATGAGTCATTCTGAGTCACTCAACTTTGCGGCATAACAAGTCAATTATTGGGCTTTTCTCCTGCATATCTCAGCCTCTTTGAGGAAGAATACAACATTTAAGGAATGTAATTTACAGGTTATTTACTTTAAATGCACAAACTATTCAATATTTTAGGAATTTTGCAATAAATACATGCTATTACAATGTCATAGCATCCACAGTACATATAATTTGTTTTTTTGTTGCACATATTCTCATTACTATCTAAAAATACTGTAATAAATAATATAGACGTGTCTATAACTCCTTATAGTGCACAGTAAATAAAGTGAAATAGCCTATGTGAAATAGAAACCATACCATAACATAACTAGTGACAGACTGACTAGTAAATCTAACATCTCTGCCATAACCCTAACATGTACATGATCTATAATGAAACAGTGCGACCTGGTGGCAGAAAACTGAATTAGTTGAAATTGCTGTAAAGCACAGAGCCAACAATATTGTTACTTTAAAGTTTACATGACTCAAGAAAACAATGACACAATTAGTGGATTTGGATATTTCACCCACACCCGTTGCTGACAGGTGTATAAAATTGAGCACACAGCCATGCAATCTCCATACACAAACATTGGCAATTGGCAATTAGAATGGCCTTACTGAAGAGCTCAGTGATTTTCGACATGGCACCGTCAACGGATGCCACCTTTCCAACAAGTCAGTTTGATCAAATTCTGCCCTGCTAGAGCTGCCCAGGTCAACTGTAAGTGCTGTTATTGTGAAGTGGAAATGTCTAGGAGCAACAACGGCTCAGCCGCAAAGTGGTAGGCCACACAAGCTCACAGAACGGGACCACAGAGTGTTGAAAAGCGTAACGTGTAAAAATGGTCTGTTCTCGGTTGCAACACTCACTACATCGTTCCAAACTGCCTCTGGAAACAATGTCAGCACAAGAACTGTTCGTCGGGAGCTTCATGAAAATGGTTTACATGGCCAAGCAGCAGCACATAAGCCTAAGATCATCATGCGCAATGCCAAGCGTTTGCCGCCAATGGACTCAGGAGAAGTCAAAACACATTCTCTGGAGTGTGGAATCACGCTTCACCGTCTGGCAGTCCGACGGACGAATCTGGGTTTGACGGATGCCAGTAGAACGTTACCTGCCCCAATGCATAGTGCCAATTGTAAAGTTTGGTGGTGGAGGAATAATGGTCTGGGGCTGTTTTTCATGGTTCAGGCTAGGCCCCTTAGTTCCAGTAAAGGGAAATCTTAACGCTACAGGATACAATGACATCCTGGACTATTTTGTGCTTCCAACTTTGTGGCAACAATTTGAGGAAGGCCCTTTCCTGTTTCAGCATGACAATGCCCCGTGCACAAAGCGAGGTCCATACAGAAATGGTTTGTCAGTGTGGAAGAACTTGACTGGCCTGCACAGAGCCCTGACCTCAACCCCATCAAATACCTTTGGAATTAATTGGAACACCGACTGTGAGCCAGGCCTAATTGCCCAACATCAGTGCCTGACCTCACTAATGCTCTTGTGCCTGAATGGAAGCAAGTCCCAGCAGCAATGATCCAACATCTAGTGGAAAGGCTTCCCAGAAGAGTGGAGGCTGTTATAGCAGCAAAGGGGGACCAACTCCATTTAATGCCTGTGATTTTGGAATGAAATGTTCGACGAGCAGGTGTCCACATACTTTTTGTCATGTAGTGTAGCTTCATAGTCCACGTATTTTGATGGGGTAGAATGTGAAGATGGTTTATCGTTTAGCCTTTAGCTAAATAGTGTTTATTTTGTTCCTCTCTGCAACTGTTCTGGTGGCTCTATTGTAGGCTACCCTATTAATCTGCATATATTAATATGGTCTCATTTTATGCAATTCCCAATTAGTACACAAATGTTCAGTGAATGTAACGTTCACTTTAACAGATGACGTAACCTAATTTAATTCAATGTGTGCTGCTTCAGTTCTTTGCGGTAACTCCTCTGCTGTGGAAACGACGGAAGCGCAGTTCTGGATTTTGGTTTGACTGGCAGAAAGAAAGAAGGATGGAGTTTCTGACAGGAAACCCGTTTACTACACCGGTGGGCCAGCGAATAGGTAATTGTTACATTTTAACTAATAAAGTAGGTTTATAGTGGTTTGGCGCGTGAGTTTGTAGATAGTTTACATGGTTGCATCGGGCATGACAGGCTACAAGACATTGGTAGGCTATTGTTGGAAAACAGACACTATCACTCCATAAAACGACACTAGATAATCCGTAGGTAATGGAAAAGGAAATTGACGTTATTGGTTATGTATTTAATAAGAAACGAAACTGATAATTGCTTGCTTATAGTTAGTTAATTGATCAAGATTGACAGTGCAAAAAAATATTTAGATTACGCTATGACTTGAATGACACTTGCACCGCACAATAATACCATAGAGGCGGGGCTACAGTGTTTTAATCCTCAATTTAATTGGCCAGTTTGGGTATTGTTGTTGGTCTATAGACCAATCGTTTGGCAAGCTCTGGGTGGGGTGGTGAAAAGTGTTCCCTTCCTTCGTGACCTAATTTTAAGAAAGGGGAATTTCTTAAAATTCCAATCCCTAAAATCTCACTAGAAGGAACAGGTTGATGGTTTCAGCCATGGTATTCTCATTTTCCTTATGTTGTTTACCTAACAAGCATCAGGTGACTATTTTTCAGGAATACTCAGGTATTTCAATTTATTAGTTTGTTCTTGTATGACCAGAAGACCTATTTTGTTTACAAATTTACGAAGAAGATTGAAAGCTGTATTTATTTTTGATGTATACAGTAACTAAGATACTGTTTTAAAGGGCATACAGGTCTGCTCTGACTTTACATGGTTATTGCTCTATTTAGTTATTAATACTTATTTCCAAAAGGTCTTAGGAACGTTTATATGTAAAACGTTTTTATTCCATTATTTTATTATCAGTTTTCATATGCATTTAAAATAGTAGGTACCCTTTTATTTTAAATTATTATTTGTTATTTTATTTCTCAGAATAGTTCCTGATTACACTAAAGAGGGTTTTTAGTCTCTCTTACTACAAGAACCCTTGGTTTGGTCTTGAACATAATTTTCAGTTGAGTTGAATTTCAAAGCCAGATAACGTCTAGCTCAAAGGTTATGGAATAAGCTATTTTCACTTTAAATTGACTTAAATGGTGCAGATCTCGGTTCCTTGTCGTTTATGTTCACTGCTCCTACGTCTTTGACTCATCCTACTACAGTTTATACTTTTATATCATCTTTGTTGTTTCGTCTTTGTCTATAGTTTCTCTTAATGCTAGGGGGTTGCGAAACAATGTGAAGCTCAAGGTCTTATTTTTATTTGCAAAACAATTTTGAACAGATTTTGCTTTTTTCGAGAGTCTCACTCATGCCAACTTCTGGAGGTTACAGTGGGGCAACGATATTTGGCTTTCCCATGGATCTGAACACTCCGCTGGTGTCAGTACAATGAAAATACCTTTGGCGGTAATATTCTACACTTGGAATGTGACCCCTTTGGTCACTTTATTTGTCTTGTGATCAGTTACAATGACATTATGCTCATTACTGTAAACTTCTACGGGTACAACACCAAACATGAGAATGATGAGTTGCTTGAATCTATAGAGAAACATATACTTCATTGGTTATCTAAATTTCCCAATTTGTTATTATTGATAGGAGGGGACTTTAACATTACAATAGATAATTCAACTGATAGATGGCCCCCAGGTAGGCGAACCAATCAGAATTTGGGTTAATACTTTTTATGGAAAAGTTTGATCTTTCTGATATATGGAGAGAGAGAGAGAGAGAGAGAGTTTCTGGCCGACAGATCATTCACTTGGAGTAACAAAACAGGTTCCAGACAATCCAGAATATATTTTTGACTTATATCCAAATGTATTGATAGTGAGTGTGTTACCTCAAATAGTTGTACTACTCCCCTCACAGACCATAGGGCTATTTACATTGATATCAAAATATTTACCCTGATACTAACCTTGGTAGAGCATTCTACTGGAAGCTAAATAGCTCATTATTAAATTAAGATATAGTTCAATTTGAGGTTAAAGATCTGCTCTCACACTTTTGGGAAATGGCTTGTGAAGAAAATTCGTATTGCAAGAACTGGGTGCTCTTTAAATTTGAGGTGTCCAAATACCTTAGAAAATATGGTAGTAATCTTGCTGAGACCAGAAGAGCTGAGGAAGAAAAGGTGATCATTAAGATAACTTCCCTTTCTCAGAGGTCCCCAGCCGACCTCTCAGAGGAGGAGAAGATGGAACTAATTGAGTTACAAAATAAACTGGATAATATATATAAATTAAAAGCAGAAGGAGCCTTTATTAGATCTAGGAAAAAATGGATTAAGGAGGGAGAACAGAATTCATCCCATTTCTTTAGACTTGAGAAATTTCACTCTAAAAATAACGCTATCCATAAGTTAAACATTGATGGTATTATTACAGATGACCAAAAAATTAATCGCTAAATACTGGAGCAATTTTTACAGAAAATTGTATAGCTCTACATATTGTCAGGAATCCACAGATATGTTTTTTAACTCACTGAATAATGTTCATTCTATCAGTGATATAGAATCTAAACAGTGTGATGAACCCATCAAAGTTGAAGAGATTAGAGTCTATCAAACATCTAAAGAACAATAAATCACCAGGTGTTGATGGTGATATGCAGCTGTTCAGGGAAGCTAGAAACCATTATACACAGGCAGTTAGAAAAGCCAAGGCTAGCTTTTTCAAGCAGAAATTTGCTTCCTGCAACACTAACTCAAAAAAGTTCTGGGACACTGTAAAGTCCATGGAGAATAAGAACACCTCCTCCCAGCTGCCCACTGCACTGAAGATAGGAAACACTGTCACCAATGATAAATCCACCATAATTGAGAATTTCAATAAGCATTTTCTACGGCTGGCCATGCTTTCCACCTGGCTACTCCTACCCCGGACAACAGCACTGCACCCCCAACAGCAACTCGCCCAAGCCTTCCCCATTTCTCCTTCTCCCAAATCCATTCAGCTGATGTTCTGAAAGAGCTGCAAAATCTGGACCCCTACAAATCAGCCGGGCTAGACAATCTGGACCCTTTCTTTCTAAAATTATCTGCCGAAATTGTTGCCACCCCTATTACTAGCCTGTTCAACCTCTCTTTCGTGTCGTCTGAGATTCCCAAAGATTGGAAAGCAGCTGCGGTCATCCCCCTCTTCAAAGGGGGGACACTCTTGACCCAAACTGCTACAGACCTATATCTATCCTACCGTGCCTTTCTAAGGTCTTGAAAGCCAAGTCAACAAACAGATTACCGACCATTTCGAATCTCACCATACCTTCTCTGCTATGCAATCTGGTTTCAGAGCTGGTCATGGGTGCACCTCAGCCACGCTCAAGGTCCTAAACGATATCTTAACCGCCATCGATAAGAAACATTACTGTGCAGCCGTATTCATTGATCTGGCCAAGGCTTTCGACTCTGTCAATCACCACATCCTCATCGGCAGACTCGACAGCCTTGGTTTCTCAAATAATTGCCTCGCCTGGTTCACCAACTACTTCTCTGATAGAGTTCAGTGTGTCAAATCGGAGGGTCTGCTGTCCGGACCTCTGGCAGTCTCTATGGGGGTGCCACAGGGTTCAATTCTTGGACCGACTCTCTTCTCTGTATACATCAATGAGGTCGCTCTTGCTGCTGGTGAATCCCTGATCCACCTCTACGCAGACGACACCATTCTGTATACTTCCGGCCCTTCTTTGGACACTGTGTTAACAACCCTCCAGGCAAGCTTCAATGCCATACAACTCTCCTTCCGTGGCCTCAATTGCTCTTAAATACAAGTAAAACTAAATGCATGCTCTTCAACCGATCGCTACCTGAACCTACCAGCCTGTCCAACATCACTACTCTGGACGGCTCTGACTTAGAATACGTGGACAACTACAAATACTTAGGTGTCTGGTTAGACTGTAAACTCTCCTTCCAGACCCATATCAAACATCTCCAATCCAAAGTTAAATCTAGAATTGGCTTCCTATTTCGCAACAAAGCATCCTTCACTCATGCTGCCAAACATACCCTTGTAAAACTGACCATCCTACCAGTCCTCGACTTTGGCGATGTCATTTACAAAATAGCCTCCAATACCCTACTCAACAAATTGGATGCAGTCTATCACAGTGAAATCCGTTTGGTCACCAAAGCACCATATACTACCCACCATTGCGACCTGTACGCTCTCGTTGGCTGGCCCTCGCTTCATACTCGTCGCCAAACCCACTGGCTCCATGTCATCTACAAGACCCTGCTAGGTAAAGTCCCCCCTTATCTCAGCTCGCTGGTCACCATAGCATCTCCCACCTGTAGCACACGCTCCAGCAGGTATATCTCTCTAGTCACCCCCAAAACCAATTCTTTCTTTGGCCGCCTCTCCTTCCAGTTCTCTGCTACCAATGACTGGAACGAACTACAAAAATCTCTGAAACTGGAAACACTTATCTCCCTCACTAGCTTTAAGCACCAACTGTCAGAGCAGCTCACAGATTACTGCACCTGTACATAGCCCACCTATAATTTAGCCCAAACAACTACCTCTTTCCCAACTGTATTTAATTTTTATTTATTTATTTATTTTGCTCCTTTGCACCCCATTATTTTTATTTCTACTTTGCACATTCTTCCATTGCAAAACTACCATTCCAGTGTTTTACTTGCTATATTGTATTTACTTTGCCACCATGGCCTTTTTTGCCTTTACCTCCCTTCTCACCTCATTTGCTCACATTGTATATAGACTTGTTTATACTGTATTATTGACTGTATGTTTGTTTTACTCCATGTGTAACTCTGTGTCGTTGTATCTGTCGAACTGCTTTGTTTTATCTTGGCCAGGTCGCAATTGTAAATGAGAACTTGTTCTCAACTTGCCTACCTGGTTAAATAAAGGTAAAATAAATAAATAAAATAAATACAATCCTTTTCCAAAGCGTCTGGTCTATATCTTAACATTATTAAATGTGAACTCATAGCTGTCAAAGATTGTGTGACACTTTCATATTATGGTATTCCAGTAAAAGAATAACTTACATATTTAGGCATAACCATTACAAAGGATCAGAAGTCTAGAGGCTTACTAAATTTTAACCCTCTTATTAAAAACCCCAGAAGAAGCTAAATCAATGGCTACAGAGGGACTTATCTTTAAAAGGTAGAGTCCTAATAACCAAGGCTGAAGGTATCTCTAGACTAACATATGGTGCTCTATCTTTATATCTTGACAGTAAAATAAGCAAGGAGATAGACCTGATGCTTTTCAACTTTCTTTGGAGAAACCGTACCCATTACATTAGGAAAACTGCTGTAATGAACACTTGTGAGAATGGTGGACTGAATTTTCTGGACTTTACTACTTTAAAAATACTTTTAAGATCAATTGGATAAAACAATTCCTAAGAAGACCCATTTCTATCTGGAATTTTATTCCTCATCATGTCTTCTCTACTTTTGGTGGCCTTAACTTAATGTTATTTTGCAATTATAATATTGACAAAGTTCCAGTGAAACGTTCTGCTTTTCATCGGCAGGTTTTCTTGTCATGGTCTTGTCATTTATGAACACAATTTTTCTCGAACAGTTTTTTTTACTCAGTTATAAAGAATTCTTATCACTTTACAAGGTCCCTGTAACACCTAAAGATTTTGCAATTGTTTTAGATGCCATTCCCTCAGGTGTTGCTATGTTATTCAGGAACGTGTCAAGACCTGACCCTCAGAGCCTACCTTCTATTGACCCTGTTGACTCATCAGTAGGAAAGATTTGTTTCTCTTTTGGTCCATTCAACAACAGAGCGATACGAACCTTGTTTCAGCAGGATGTTGTATCTATACCTTATGTCATGCCTTATTGGAATGGATTTATTGATAATATCTGTTGGGAAAAAAATTGGATGTTGCCACACATTATTGTGTGTTGTTAACAAAATTAAGGAAGTTTCCTTTAAAATTATTCATAAATATTATCCTGCCAACCACTATATGAAGAAGTTTAAGGAAAACATCAACTCAAATTGCTCCTTTTGTAATGACCACCCAGAAACAGTGTTGCATCTTTTTTGGCATTGTATGCATGTAAGAAAACTGTGGCAAGACATCAGTAGGTTTATAATTGAACACATTTATGAAGATTTTACACTATTGTGGAGAGATGTACTGTTTGGATTCTTTACATACAATAGAAATAAGCTGAAACATTTTTATGTCATTCATTTCATTATTCTTAAGGCCAAATTTCATATACACAAATGTACATTTACAAACAGAAAACCACATTTTCGTACCCTACAAAAAGAAATTGAACTGTATTTTAAGACGGTTAAATGCTCTACTAACAAAAAAGCTGTTAGAATTGTAAGTATATGTATGTCCTTGGTCCTTGTGTAATTGTAATGTGATATTGTACCCCCTAGCCCCGCCCCAGCCCCGCCCCTAAATTGATTGTCCATTGTTTGTAATCTATGTATGCTTGTGTTCCCTCATGTGCTTTATGTATTGATCTGTTGTTAATTAAAATAAATACAATTTTAAAATTATTTAAAAAAAATAAAAAATGTTCCAATGCATCCATTTTTATCTCTATCAAACCATTTAAGAAAGAGCAATTTCTCAATCAATAATTTTGCTAGGACTGTGAGTGGGAGAGGAAAGCTGAAAACTAGCTGTTATTTGCAGAGGTTTGGAACTCTTTCTTATTGATATATTAACTAATTTACCAGGTAGACCAAAACGCCATCCCACCAAAACAGGCAACCATTTCAGTTAGACTTTTCAAACATCTCTTACACTAAAAGGTCATTACCATTTTCACAATAGTACACTGTATTATTTCCACCTAATAGTGTGAAAATATATATCAAACACAGAAATCAAATTTTTGACTGCACTGGGCCTTTAAGAAATAATAGAATAACATGCATACTGTCGATGTTTCATAGTGAGTAACATTGCTGATTTAATAATTCATCTGCTTGCCAACTTGTTTTTATGTAGACTTACAAGTGGCCTGCTATTTTATCTTTTAACCTTGAAAACTCCCCTGTGATGTAATTATAGATGGAAAAACAATCTGCCTATTTTAATGTATATGACCACAATGAGACAGTACAAGTAGGAGAGGTTGTTCTACTTTCTCGACTGAGCTAAATCCTGTTTCTATCCCCTCATATTCAGAGAAATGAAGACAGAACATTTAAATGGTTTAATAAGCGTCTGCCAAGGAACCTAATGCTGGTCACAGTGACTATGTCTTCCAGGTAATTTTATGCAAAATAAAGTGCAATGTCTCAATTGTTTTTGTTCTCAGAATATGCAACCAGCTCCAGTCTCCAGTCGGAGGACTGGGCCCTCAACATGGACATCTGTGACATCATCAATGAGACAGAGGAGGGGTGTGTATCCTCTGACATAATGGACAATTTTTTCCTTTGACAGCTTACTGTATTGTGCTCTTGTTGTTTGAAGTTGATTGTTTACCTACAATGATTACAGGCCTAGAGATGCATACAAAGCAATAAAGAAGAGGATTGTTGGAAACAAGAACTTCAGAGAGGTCATGCTGGCATTGACTGTGAGTGTCACATTTACCTCTCTCATTCACCATATTTTTTCCTTTTCTTCATGAACTTGTAATCTAACTTTCTTTCTCTCGCCATCTCTCTTATGTCATGTTGGTTCTCAGGTACTGGAAGCGTGTGTGAAGAACTGTGGCCACAGGTTCCATGTGCTAGTCTCAACCAGGGAGTTTGTTGAGGGGGTTCTTGTCAGGTCCATCTTACCCAAGAACAATCCCCCTCTGGTCCTGCATGACAGAGTGCTCAGCCTTATACAGGTGAGAGATAGCATTGGTACTCATACCTTCAGTAAGTCACAGAGCTGTGTTGGAATTGAAAGCTAGCTATTGTCGGGTGTGTGCTGTTTATGATGTGTGTCTGTCTATTGTTCAGGCATGGGCAGACGCATTCCGCAGCTCACCAGCTCTGACGGGCGTGGTCTATGTGTACGAGGACCTGAGACGGAAAGGACTGGAGTTCCCCATGACTGAACTAGACGGATACTCCCCCATTCACACTCCAAATAGGGTATACCTTCAAACAATGACTGGTGAAAATGCATGCATTTCCTCACTGACAAATACAGAGTACAACTTTCTGCTAAACCTCTCTAAAGTTGTTTTAACTCCCTAACACTAGTCTCTAACTCAAATGGTCACTGTGCTCTGTCCACCAGACTGTGCCTGATAACGGGCCTGTCACTGTATCTGCTGCACCCTCATCCCCCAGGCCTGTCCCCATATCACCACAGCTTCCTGCATCCCAACAGAGTGAGCAGGGACCCCTCACCTTCACACCTTATCAGGTGATTGGAATGCTCACGTCATACAGGGGCCTCTAAAATGGCATGGCTTTTCTTTTAGTAACACAACAATCTTTTGCATGCAGGCTGAATTCACTCCAGGGCATTACTTTAAAATCCAATTACCTTGTGCACTGTGGATGTTTCACAGTTACTTGTTTCACATTCAGAATTTATAATAAAAGTTGATGCTTTACAGTATTATGCCAACCCAACACAATTTAGCATATGAGTGCTGATGCCATTGACTCCTATTCCAGGTTAAAAAGTTGAAGACCGACCTGGGAGTGGTTCGAGGTAACCTGACAGTAATGTCAGATATGATGTCTCAACTGGATCCAGCAACAGCCAAGCATTCAGACACAGAGCTGCTTCAGGTTAGTTGGTTCACTCGCTGGGCTCTCTCTATGGCTGTGACACACGTCATCTGTTTGTATCCATCTCTCTTTTGTCCATTGCTGACTCTCTGTATCTCCTGCTCTCTCTCTCTCTCTGTCAGTAGGAGTTGTATGCAGCATGTAAAGACATGCAGGATAAGATAATGGAGCTAGTCCCAAGACTCAGTGAGGAGAAACTGACCGAGGAGCTGCTGGTTGCCAATGACGAAATCAATGCCACATTCACTCGCTACCAGAGGTATTGTCCTAAATGATCAACATCAGCTACAGTCAATAATTCCTGCTATGATAGCAGTATGATTTTCATTATTTCCTTTCCAGGTTTCAGAGACAAAGAGCTACACAGCAGGTAAGTGCCTTTTCTTAAGCATCTGTGGTCCTTTACCCTTATCACAAATGCATGTTTGGATGAGAAATATGTACTGTTCAAGTTCTTCACATTTTTCCCAATCGCCTAGAGCCCAACCTACGTCAACCTTATTGACCTCAGCGCAGCAATCAAGCCTGTTGTTACAGCTCCCACCCACAGCCATCTCAGCCGATCAACAGTGGACACAGTGTCTAGTCAGATGACAGGACTCAGTAAGTAACTACAGTGTTCCTCTGATAGAGGTTCTCAATGTGTCTCTATAGTACAATTCATTCTCTTACCCTGTTTTCCCCCATAGGTATGAGGGAATTCGATGAATTTGCACAGAACAGGAGCATCTCACAGACACAACTAAGACCGAGGTAATGGACAGCTCCAACAAAAGTCCAGGTTTAGTTTTCATGGTAGAATGGATTGTTCAGACTTGTAGCAAGAGTGAGAGGGAGCTTACTAAAGCAGGTCTCTAAAGCAGGTCTCAAGAATTTCTCCTGTCTTAGTACTGTATAACAAATGGACTAGTGCTGTGGTTGTCTTGTCACTCCCTGGCTTGTTTAGGTTATAACAGTCCTGCTCCAGCTAAGGTGGTGCACTAGTCTAGACCGGAAGTGAACCTGACTGGCTCAGGATGGCTGCTTATCTCTCTCAAGTTATTTGTGCCCTTCATTCTGTCAATAAGGATTATGAATGGAGTCTGACATGAACTGCAAGCTTATATGGCTAGTGAGAGAATTGCAAACATTTTCAATCCAAATGTTGAAGGAATGTTCCTCTATATTTGGTTTTCCAATAAAGTTGTTCATACTTTGGCCAACGGTTACTTGTGGAGATGGCTAATATTCTACTACTGTATGTACACTGTAAACTGCATCATTTTCTAAGCAGTGAAATATGTGTTTCAGTGAGCGGAATGAAGGTGTTGCCGACAGTCTGGCTCAAGCACAGAACACCAGATTACAGAACACTGGAACGGTCAGTAACCCCAGAATTATTTAACCCAGTACAGATTTGAAAGGATGTTTGTTTAGGAAGGGCATTGCTTGTGTCCATGGAGTCCTTATGCCCTGTGGAGTGTCACTAATATGTACAATAACCCTGTGTCTTAGTTAATGTGTTGGTCTGCTATGTGTAAACAATGTTCTGTGTCCTGCCGCAATTTTGTTAGTGCTATAAGATTCTGTCTCTGTTTTGTCTCCTTGTTCATAACCCAATGGTTTTGTGTTATGGCATGCATGTCTACCGGTATCTTTGTTCATAAAAAAAATGTCGATCTGTGTAAAGGGTGACAGCCCAGACATCACCCCCCTCAGCTCCTTGACACAGTTTGATTGGATGATGGAAAAGGGAATGGTGGGTCTGATTGGCTGGCACAGTGCCATTCCATTTGCATTCTACCCCTGGTGCTTATGCTGGGATGTTTTGCATTCAAGCATGTTTAGTGTGTATTTTAATGAATGATTGTTTCCTTCCGTCTTTGCACTGAGATGGTTGTATGATCTTTTTTCCGGTGTGCCTTATCTGGTTATTTTTAGCTTACTTTGATTTTTGCATTCATGTGTTGAGTGTAATAAGTGTTCATTTCTGAAACTGATGGTGTGTATTGGCACATCTTAAAGGGATACTTCTGGATTTTGGCAATGAGGCCCTTTATCTACTTCCCCAGTGCCATATGAACTCACGAACACCATTTTTGTCTGTGTCCAAAATGGCCTCATTGCCAAAATCTCCAAGTATCCCTTTTTAAATGATAACTCTTCTGAATCATTATTATACTTGCTAATTTACTCCCACTCTCTTCTGTTTTCCCTGCTGTAAATTTGGTGTGGTGGATGGATCCCTTGTTTCCCCTGTCTAAAATAAACTGGTTTCAATCAGAATACTAGGGGTCAGCATGCTTGAATGGTGGTTATGTGTAGATTGCCAAAGACAAATGTAATGGTACTCTAGAGTCTGGCGGTCACAAGAAAACAGTGGCTTACAGTACATCCTGACAGTAACCTCTTGCCTAACTCCCCAGATCCCTGTGAGTCAGACGTCTGTGATGGATGACATTGAGAAGTGGCTGGATGTGAACGAGGTGGGTCACTGTTAGCATTCACTCAATGTCATGGTATACAAGCAGAGTCCAACTTGGTTCCATGTTATACCAGTGCCAGTCCTTGCACCCCCTCTCTAATTTGGTTTTATGGACTTTATGCTTTACCCCAGCAAATGTAACATTCCTGAATTCTTGAACACATTCAATTTTGTTTGGACATGTGACTTTTGACGTGAACACAACAGTCATGGCTTTCATGTGTGTTATGTGTATCACAGGAGGACGACATGGCTGATTCAGAGGGTGTGACAAGTGAGGGTGAGCGTCTATTTCTCATCCACTCCCTGGGTATCGCTATGTAGATACAACAACAGTTTAGTTTGCTTCCTTGTACAATTACAAAGTCCTGAGTAATCCCTCTTTGAGACCAACAAAGCCCGCCTAAGGCAACTTCTCCTTCTCCCTCCTTTTAGAGTTTGACAGGTTTCTGGCAGAAAGAGTGAGAGCAGCGGAGCGACTCCCGTCCCTGAAAGCTTTTTCTCGTGACGACAACAACCACTCAGAAAAATAGGCCAAGCCGCAACCTGTCACATAACCAATGCCATTTTCCCAAATAGTGTGAGAGGACTGAACTGGCTGAATGTATGATTGGCACATACAGTGAGTAAATGACTGGTGGGAACAACAACTCCTGACAATAGGGTTGTGCTACTTACACTCAGGTACACTACAGAACTACTTTATGATCAACTCTCCTGGGTTAAGGTCTTCATCTAGTACATTTTAATGTATATTTTTATGTTACGGCTAAATTAACTTGGACCAAGTGTTTTTAACTTACACTAAGAGTGTTTTATGATAAGAACTTAAGTCGTCCAGTGCCACTATAAATATGGATATCCAGTTGAGGAGGCTGGTGGGAGGAGCTATAGGAGGATTGGCTTATTATAATGAATGGAATGTAGTCAAACATGTGGTTTCCTTATGTTTGGTACGGTTCCATTTATTCCATTCTAGACATCATAATGAGCCTGTCCTCCTATAGCTCCTCCCACCAGCCTCTGGTATGGCTGCGGATACAAACATTTGCACAATTATTAAGTTTAGTTCCTGTTATGTTTCTTAGAAGAGAATGGAATATGCCCAATATTTTCAGATGAACATTGAATGGTGTGCATTCCAGAAAATGCAGGCATGATAAACACAATGTTAGTAGATTGCAATAAGCTATAATTAGAGGAAATGAATTATGTGATGCTCATGATGAATCCCGTTTGTAATACAGGACACTTTTAGGAAGAGCAATACAAACGAATTTGTTTCTGGAGTACTTGAAGTTTATCAAATGTTACACAATGTCATGATGAATTACTGTAACATTAAACACAGGTGAAGTCTTAAAGATAGTTTGTTTTTATTCACTCTGAGATGGGTGCTCAGCGTGTGGGCTGATTTCTGTGATTGAATAACACAAAGGTTTTGCAATTTCCAATGTCATTTAAAAAAGCATGTTGAATCTGTCAAGTACTTACAGGAGTGTTAATGCTTTTGTCATATCAACTTTAAAAGTTGTCTGAAGAAACTGGAATGCCATAACTTTTACACGGAACAGCAAAGTGTTGAAGGGCTCCAAACAGCTGTGGCAAGGGGAAGTTGAACTATGTATTTTTTCCTGATACAAGGAATTGATATCCCAAGTTCAACGTTTTAAAAACGAACATGCCTAAAACCAAAGTATGGAAGAGGCAATTTAGAAATGTGTTGTGAAGCATAAACTAGGCCAATGTTTGGTTCTCTGAAATACTGCATTTTTGATCTGTAAATCTATTCTGCATGGTATCTAAACTATACTGAACTAAAACATAATTGACCATTTTACTGAGTTACAATTCATGAAATAAATGTAATTAGGCCCTAATCTATGGATATCACATGACTGGGCAGGGGCGCAACCTGGTTGGGCCTGGAAGGGCAAAGGTCCGCTTGGGAGCTAGGCCCAATGATTATCTGGCAATAGTTCTGGTGGACCTTCTTGCATGCTGGTTGCATGTTCCCTCAAATGGAGAACTCTGTGGCATTGTGTTGTTTGACAAAACTACACATGTTTGTGTCCTTTTGTCCCCAGCAAATGAGAAATGCTTACTAATCGGGATGTGAACCAATTTGAGCCGTGTTACGTGTTGTTTATATTTTTGTTCAGTATAAATCAAGATTGTTGTCTTGGTCTTTTTCAGAATAAGCTGTTTACCTCCATTTCTGTATCCTGTGTACAAGTGGAAGGAATTTTATGTATGTAACCTTTATTTAACTAAGCAAGTCAGTTAAGAACAAATTCTTATTTACAATGACAGCCTACCTTGGCCAAACCCTGAAGATGCTGGGCCAATTGTGCGCTGCCCTATGGGACTCCCAATCACGGACTTAGAGACTGCTTTGTTTATTTGGTTGCTAATATTTTTTATCATTGGTTTCGGTTTTCTACGGGTTTAATTGAAAAACTAAATGTTTTATTTGAAGTAGGCTACTTTCTGTTACTTGCAAATTAAATGTGCGAACCCCACTTACCGGACAATTGGCCATGGAGAGACCTGAAAATAGCTGTGCAGCGACGCTCCCCTTCCAACCTGACAGAGCTTGAGAGTATCTGCAGAGAAGAATGGGAGAAACTCCCCAAATACATGTGTGCCAAGCTTAGATTGTAGCGTCATACCCAAGAAGAATCAATGCTGTTATCGCTGCCAAATATGCTTCAACAGAGTACTGAGTAAAGGGTCTGAATACTTACGTAAATGTAATATTTCATCATATATTTTTGTTGTTGGGGGGGCTGTAAATGTAACAAAATGTGGAAAAAGTCAAGGGGCCTGAATACTTTCCAAATGCACTGTATAAGGTGGATATGGGTTTTCTGTTTTCTCTCAGCTGGGTACACAGTGGGTCCTAAACCTCTGATTGACCTGCTGAGGCAGCGCTCTCGTCCGTACCTCTTCTCCAACTCCCTACCCCCTCCTGTCGTGGGTTGTGCTACCCGGGCTGTCGAGCTGCTCCTCGCTTCCAATGAGGTTGCTCAGAGTGTCGGGGACAATACCATGAGGTGGGAATCGGGGAGGGGACCAGGGCCTCTGTTTTGGTGAATGTGGTAGAAACCATCTAAGCTTATGGAACGGTTTAACATAGGAGCACGGACAAAAACAGATAAGCCTTTTTGTGTTGGTCTTTGTGAAAACCACGTATGAGCAAAATCATGAATAGTGAATATGACATGTTTGAAAAGAGCAATTGAATCAATCAAATCTATTTATAAAGCCCTTCTTACATCAGCTGATGTCACAAAGTGCTGTACAGAAACCCAGCCTAAAACCCCAAACCGCAAGCAATGCAGGTGTAGAAGCACGGTGGCTAGGAAAAACTCCCTAGAAGTGCCAAAAAAAAGGAAGAAACCTAGAGAGGAACCAGGCTATGAGGGGTGGCCAGTCCTCTTCTGGCTGGGCCGGGTGGAGATTACAACAGAACATGGCCAAGATGTTCAAATGTTCATAGATGACCAGCAGGGTCAAATAATAATAATCACAGTGGTTGTCGAGGGTGCAGGTCAGCACCTCAGGAGTCAGTGTCAGTTGGCTTTTCATAGCTGATCATTCAGAGCATCTCTACCGCTCCTGCTGTCTCTAGAGAGTTGAAAACAGCAGGTCTGGGACAGGTAGTACGTCCGGTGAACAGGTCAGGGTTCCAAAGCTGCAGGCAGAACAGCAAGGTGGACTCGGGACAGCAAGGAGTCATCATGCAAGGTAGTCCTGAGGCATGGTCCTAAGGCTTAGGTCCTCTGAGAGAGAATTAGAGAGAGCATACTTAAATTCACATAGGACACTGGATAAGACAGGAGAAATACTCCAGATATAACAGATTGACCCATGCCCCCCGACATACACATTTCTGCTGCATAAATACTGGAGGTTGAGATTGGAGGGGTCGGGAGACACTGGCCCCATCTGACGATACCCCTGGACAGGGCAAAACAGGCAGGATATAACCCCACCCACTTTGCCAAAGCACAGCCCCACAACACTAGAGGGATATCTTCAACCACCAACTTACTATCCTGAGACTTACTAAGGCCGAGTATAGCCCACAAAGATCTCCGCCAAGGCACAATCCAAGGGGGGTCGCCAACCCGGACAGGCAGATCACGTCAGTGACTCAACCCACTCAAATGACGCACCCCTCCTAGGGACGGCATGGAAGAGCACCAGTAATAGGGTTAGAGGCAGAGAATCCCAGTGGAGAGAGGGGAACCGGCCAGGCAGAGACAGCAAGGGCGGTTTGTTGCTCCAGTGCCTTTCCGTTCACCTTCACACTCCTGGGTGAGACTACACTCAATCATAGGACCTACTGTAGAGATGAGTCTTCAATAAAGATATAAAGGTTGAGACCGAGTGTGTGTCTCTCACATGGGTAGGCAGACCGTTCCATAAAAATGGAGCACTATAGGAAAAAGCCCTGCCTCCAGCTATTTGCTTAGAAATTCTAGGGACAGTAAGGAGGCCTGCATCTTGTGACCATAGCGTACGTATAGGTATGTATGGCAGGACCAAATCGGAAAGATAGGTAGGAGCAAGCCCGTGTAATGCTTTATAGGTTAGCAGTAAAACCTTGAAATCAGCCCTTGCCTTAACAGGAAGCCAGTCTAGAGAGGCTAGCACTGGAGTAATATGATTTAAAAAATTGGTTCTAGTCAAGATTTTAGTAGCCGTGCTTAGCACTATCTGAAGTTTATTTAGTGCTTTATCTGGGTAGCAGGAAAGTAGAGCATTGCAGTAGTCTAACCTAGAAGTGACAAAAGCATGGATTAATTTTTCTGCATAATTTTTGGACAGAAACAATGACCTTGAGATTGACGAATCCCTTGTGCTGAAAAAGTGACAAGATTTGTGTTTATTCTGCATGAAACACTTTTGCTTGTTTCATCTCTTATCTGTACTGTGTCCTCCATAGGAGGATGGTAGCACCTTAATTGGGGAGGATGGGCTTGTGGTAATGGCTGGAGCGGTATTAGTGAGCAGTAGGTTAGACTACTGCTCCGTTCCAGACATTATTATGAGCTGTCCTCTGCTTAGCAGCCTCCACTGGTGTCCTTCCACACATGTTTACAGTTTCAAGAGCACTACATGTTTCCCAGAGAACCCAGTTAGCAACCATGACAGTTGAAGGCATTGATACTGTATAAGTAACGATGGCTATTTCTGTAATGTCTTTATTCACTCCCCCTCTCGTAGGTTCAGAAACAAAATGACCGAGGCTGAGTTCACCATTTCAGGCTCTGACCACCCTATCTGTCCTGTGATGCTGGGGGATGCCAGACTAGCCTCTCTGATGGCTGATGACATGCTGAAACTAGGTGAGGCAACTGTTCAGGCTGAATATGAATGGAGCACAAGCACATTTCAAGCATTATCAAACATTACAACACAATCTGTATATTGGTCGGAAATACTCTGGATTTTTTTGTCCACTCATTTTATAGAACTGAACTATTTTTGAAAAGCTTGATCCAAAAGATTTCTGTGGAATTACAAATTAATGGACAAATCAACCTGTAGAGGGAGACAGAGATTCTCATTGGTATTTTGTATTCAACAATTTTGTCTCACAAAATGGGAGCTGACAACAATCAGAGACCTAATAGTTTATTAGCTGCAAACTACACTGCTTGAATACAAGGGCTGGAAAAAAATATGAATTTGAATCAGGCCTCCAATCTGCCCTTTCTTGAAGAACTGTAGTATTCAGTGTTTATGTCTATCTACTATAAGTACCCATTATTCTGTCTCCCACAGGAGTGTATGTGATTGGGTTCTCCTACCCAGTGGTACCAAAGGGCAAAGCCAGAATCCGGGTCCAGATCTCAGCGGCCCACACTGACCAGGACATTGACCACGCTGTGGATGCTTTCATACAGACAGGCAGGAAGCATGGAGTTGTGTCTTAAATAGAACAACTTGTGGATTATTTTGCTGCCAATAAGCAAGTTAAAAAGACAAGCAGCTTGCAGAGTTTGGACTGCGGTTACAGGTTACACAGGAGGCCTATGAATGACAGTGTGACAAAGATAATTTATTACATACAGAATAATGTATTACAGATTATGCTCAATTGTGGTCAATGCTATTTGTGTTGCTTTTGTGTTGAAGTTGAATGAATAAAATACTTTTAACAAAACGTTGGTATTTTAGAATGGCTAGCTAGATATGGTTGTAATACTGGGTAAACTAGAAGATATATTAAAGTCTTGTCTTTATTTAGAGCAATAAACGTGTGCTTGCATCAACAGTAACTTTGTAAACACAACGAACAGGGTTGTTGTTCCAGTTTGTTGTAGCACCACAATGTCCCTGGCTTGGTTTTATATATATATATATATATATATATATATATATAATCCTTGTTCTTTTCCCGCCACAAATTCTTGTAAGTCCCACCCTTCTGCAATCAGGACACGCCTCCTGCAATGTATTCAGCCAATCATTATCACTCGTTGATCATATCTCCCAATAGCAAAGCGTCACTGTTCGACTTCGCGGGAAAGTGACGATTTTTATTTGCCGCGAAAGAGTCAGCGTGGAATTCATTGTCCACAGAAGATCATTGGCGTCAATCACCAAAAACTGTTGCTTTTAGGATTTATGCACTTTGCGCACGCATACTTAATTTTCAGCACTTTCTAGATATAATCGGTGTATTATGTCTGGTTTCGACGACCCGGGAGTTTATTACAGTGACAGCTTCGGCGGTGGAGATGGACTAGGGGATGAAGGTGGAGTGAAACGGAGCCAGATCAAGAAACGATTCCGTGAATTTCTTCGGCAGTTCAGAGTTGGGACCGATCGCACCGGTTTCACCTATAAATACAGGTAAGATCGAGATTTAATTAAGTGCCACGAAGTCATTGTCGATGGCTACCGCCGGTTGGTGTGATGTTCCACAGATACCCAACGTTAAGTTAGCTAGCCAGTTAGTTAGCGAACAGTTAGCCAGTTACTGTAACGTTAGCTAACTAACTACCACTGATCACCACAATGGTCTTGAAGGAATAAAGTTTGACTCTTCAAGGTCCTGTGATTGAGTTTGTAGTTCGTTTTTATTTGCCTTATGATTATATTCGCATTCTGTTTTAAGATATTTATCTTATTGTTCATATTGGATTGTTGACATGTGTTCTGCTGTGTAGAGATGACCTTAAGAGACACTACACCCTGGGGGAGTACTGGGTGGAGGTGGAGATGGAAGACCTGGCCAGCTTTGACGAAGACCTGTCAGACTGCCTGCACAAGCTGCCCTCTGAGAACCTGCCGCTGGTGAGAAGATTGAATAGACTAATAACAGACAAATAATTTGAGGAGTTTTAATTGGAGAAATTGCAGGCTGAATAATTAATGGTTTGATGGATTCCTATATTTTCTGTTGCTGATCATATCATACTGATCTTATATTATAATTATTTGGCAAATAATTATATCTGAAAATGATCCCTTTAAACTGAGCCCTGACATTATGATTGGCAGCTGGAGGAGGCTGCCCAGGAGGTGGCTGACGAGGTGACCCGTCCCAGGCCCCTGGGAGAGGAGACAGTGCAGGAAATCCAGGTCATGCTGAAGAGTGATGCCCATCCTGCCTCCATCCGCAACCTCAAGGTAGGTCTCTGAGGATGCAATGCTGGGCCTTTCATCTTTCAGTTGGTTCATGTATAAGGTGGCATGAAAGATGTCCCTCAATTTCCTATCCATGTAAAATGCCATGACTCTGAACTCTCCATCTCTTTCTCTCTGGTAGTCGGAGCAGGTGTCCAGGCTGGTGAAAGTCCCTGGGATTGTCATCTCTGCCACGGCTGTGCGGGCCAAGGCCACCAGGGTGTGTTTGCAGTGTCGCGGCTGTCGTTCCGTCATCAGTAACATCTCCCTGCCCCCAGGCCTGCAGGGCTACGCTCTTCCCCGAAAGTGCAACACGTGAGTGCAACCCTCTGAGTTGGGTGTTTGTGTACACTCCAGTGCATGAAAAAATGCATTAAGTCATTGTGTGTGTGAAATCATCTGCTTTATCATCGTGTGTGATTTCATTCTTTAACATCTCTCTCTCAGTGAGCAGGCAGGCAGGGTGAGGTGTCCTATAGATCCCTACTTCATCATTCCAGACCGTTGTGTCTGTGTGGACTTCCAGACCCTCCGTTTGCAGGAGTCTCCAGATGCTGTGCCACATGGAGAGATGCCCCGCCACCTGCAGCTCTACTGTGACAGGTAACACACACACACAGCATCGTCTGTGTGCCTCAATATTCTCAATTAAATACAATTAACACATGCCCAATATACACAGAGTGCAAAGTGAGACTGACGAGTACATACCACATTACAGCTCATGTTCTGCCTCCCCTCAGGTACCTGTGTGACCGTGTGGTCCCTGGGAACAGAGTGACCATCATGGGGATCTACTCAATCAAGAAGGTGGCCCAAGCTAAGGGCAAGGGCAGAGATAAAAGTGCAGGTGTGGGCATCCGCTCCTCCTACCTCCGTGTGGTGGGCATTCAGCAGGACACAGAGGGAGCAGGTAGGCACGATAAGGCTACTAGAGGTTAGATTACTTATCCAACATTATGTCCTATGTGGGATAGTGTTATAGATATAATGCTATCTTTGTCTCTCAGGTCGCGGGGCCACAGGGTCAGTCTCCCCACAGGAAGAAGAGGAGCTGAGAGTGTTGGCCTCCTCCCCCGACGTCTACGGCTCCCTCGCCCGTTCCCTCGCTCCTTCCATCTACGGCAGTGATGACCTGAAAAAGGCCATCGCCTGCCTGCTGTTCGGCGGCTCCAGGAAGAGGTGAGTCATAACCATTGGAAATGGCATGTAGAATTCAAATAGATTTTTGATGTGCGTACATTTCTCTCCAGTGTGTATGTATAATGACCTTTCCTGTCTCAGGCTGCCTGACGGGCTGACCCGTAGAGGAGACATCAACTTGCTAATGCTGGGAGACCCCGGTACTGCTAAGTCTCAGCTGCTCAAGTTTGTGGAGAGGTGCTCTCCCATTGGGGTAAGGATGGGCTTGATGAATGAATATATGTATAGATTTCAGAGCAATCATGACACTCCCTCAACATAGATTTAAACCAGAATTACAAAGATGAATTCTAGACATGTCATTTGCTGACAATTTATCAGCATGCTAGTGACCCCTATCGAAAGCGCTAACCCGTATCTTCTCTCTCTCTCTCCCTCTGTCAGGTGTATACCTCAGGTAAAGGCAGCAGTGCTGCTGGTCTGACGGCCTCTGTCCTGAGGGACCCCGTCACCCGTGGCTTCATCATGGAGGGAGGAGCCATGGTGCTGGCTGACGGCGGGGTGGTGTGCATCGATGAGTTTGACAAGGTAAGGAAACATGGACAGAAGTACATCAATTGCTGAATACTTGAATGGTTTGTTTGCAGACTCTTAACTGTGTCTCTCCTTCCTCTCAGATGAGAGAGGATGACCGAGTAGCCATCCATGAAGCCATGGAGCAACAGACCATCTCCATTGCCAAGGCTGGCATCACCACCACCCTGAACTCCCGCTGCTCTGTGCTGGCCGCTGCTAACTCTGTGTTTGGCCGTTGGGACGACACCAAGGGAGAGGACAACATCGACTTCATGCCTACCATCTTGTCCCGTTTTGACATGATCTTTATCATCAAGGACATCCACGACCATCAGAGAGACATGGTGAGGGAACACACTTTAGTGTGTGTGTGTGTGTGTGGGGGGGGAGGTTTATGCACAGGGATTGTGAGCACGGCCCAGGCTAGCACAGTGTTAACACTATTGACCTTCTTTTCTCTCTCAGACTCTGGCCCGCCACGTGATGAACGTCCATCTCAGTGCTCATACTCAGACGGAGGGTGTGGAGGGAGAGATCACACTGGCCACACTGAAGAAGTACATTGCCTATGCCAGAACGTGAGTCTTAAACTCCTTTATATTAGCAGATTTATTCTGTGTATGTTAGATTCTGTTTAGATGGAGTTCATGAACTCTACTTGCAGAGAAACAATACTACACACTAGTATGTACACATTGAGGGATTTGGTTTGTAACGGTCAAATGTGCCCTGACAGGAAATGCGGCCCACGTCTGTCTGCGGCGGCAGCTGAAAAGCTGAAGAACAGATACGTGGTGATGAGGAGTGGAGCGAGGGAACATGAGAGGGAGAGCGACAGGAGAGCCTCCATCCCCATCACTGTCAGGTACCTATATGATACTTCACATGCCAACGTCATTACCAGTCAGGATACTGTCCATCTTCAGTGTCATAATTCTTGGTTCTCGTGGTCCCCTGCAGGCAGCTGGAGGCGGTGGTGCGCATCTCTGAGTCCCTGGCCAAGATGAAGCTACAGGCCGTGGCTGGAGAGGAGGAGGTGGACGAGGCCCTGCGGCTCTTCCAGGTGTCCACACTGGACGCTGCGCTGTCCGGCAGCCTCTCGGGTGTGGAGGGCTTCACCACTCAGGAGGACCAGGAGATGATTTCCCGTGTTGAGAAGCAGCTGAAGAGACGCTTTGCCATTGGCTCCCAGGTGTCCGAGCACAGCATCGTCCAGGACTTCACCAAGCAGGTCAGTTACACTAGTCTACTTTGAACAGAGACAGGACCACTTGGTCAATTACATAAAAGTACTTTGGGCATTGGAATGTTTGGCCCTTTGTCTATATGATTCAGTGCTGTCCTCAGTTGGCCTACTTGTTGCCCTGTAGCCTGTTTACCTGTCCACTGATCAGAATCTCTCTCTACCCTCTCCCATATACAGAAGTATCCAGAGCAAGCCATCTACAAGGTCCTTCACCTGATGATGAGGAGGGGAGAGCTTCAGCACCGCATGCAGAGGAAGGTGCTCTACAGAGTCAAGTAGTCTCTCAAAGATGCATACGCAAAAAGATTAAGTCACGATGGGCTTTGTAAATAGTAGAAGGGACAGGCGTCTCCTCAATTCACTCTTCCTCACAAGCCAGTGGACATCTTCATGCAGTCACGTCGATACGGCTTCATCTTAGACCACAGAGCCACTGCAGAGCCACTGATGTCTACCTTTTCCTGTGTTGCTTTGCCAAGTTATGCCAACAACAGTTATTTACTGTTCTATTGCTCTCATAAGTCTTTTGGGGTCTATTCTTTTTAGTCTAAACAAATTATGGAGGCAATTTGGATTAACTGTATTGTTGAATTGTTTGGGGCAAGAGAAGTGTTATGAGACTGTCCTAAAGATTGTTCATGTTAAATCATTACTTGTGGAAGGTATTTTGTATTGAAAATAAATGGCAAACTTCTTTATTTAGACATTTCTTATGTTGAAATGGTGTGCATAATCTTTAATGAAACACTACACAGAATTGCAATTAATACAGCATGTCATTTTAAGATTGCCTTCAGCATGTAAAAGTACAGTCATGACAAGTGCTGTAAATGCACACACTCTTTAGGTGGTTACGATTAGTCAAGTGATTCTGTCAACTACATTAAAAAGACATATTTCGAGGCTTTAGAATACATAGATACCCATTCCGACTGTTGCTAAAGCAACACAAATACCCAGTGACAACTGCACGATGGACAAAGAAGGGATGGTAGCTGGCGTCTCGGCCTTTTCTTGGTCCCCTGCAAAAGCAAAGTAATACTTTTTTATAACACAAATGGAAGGTGAAAGATCACATTTCCAATCAGCATATGAGCTTGTACTTACCATAAGCTTCCTCTGTGACACTCAACATTTTCTGTAGATCATTGAAGACCTGTACGAGAAAGAACACAATCATCAGCAATATGCGATGGCACCCAGTAACACGTTTACACTGCATCGTTCACTAGACCTTCCCAGTTTCACTTCCTCTGCACAGTTATGTTTAGCTAGTTTTAATGTCACGTGCACAAGCACAGTGAAATGCCTATCTTGTAAGGTCTAAACCCAACAATACAGTAATAAGAATGTAATACTAAAAATAAAGTAGAACAAAAACACGAGAAAAAAATAAGAACATGAGAAAGCATCCTATATACAGGATCAGTCGGTTCCAGAACCATATCTAAAATGTGCATGGATACTGGAGTGATATCGGTAGATATGTGTAGGTATATATGATAAACAGTAGCAGCAGTGTATATGATTGCATTTGAGTGCGTGTGTGTAGAGTCGGTATAAAGGTATGTGCATATTATTTGTGTGAGCAAATTATGGAGTGAGTGTTTGTGTCTGTGTTGGAGTGTCAGTGTTTGTGAGTGTGCATAGAGACGGTGCAAAAATTAAATACAAGGTTCAACTCAGTGTGTATCCATTTTGTTAGCTATTTTGTTAGCTATTTAGCAGTCTTATGGCTTGGGGTTAGAAGCTGTTCAGTAGCCTCTTGGTGTCAAACTTGATGCACCGGTACCACTTGCAGTGCAGAAGCAGAGAGAACAGTATATGACTTGGGTGGCTGGAGTCTTAACAATTTTCTATATTCTTACCCAGTTTGCTTCCACTCTTCTTCCCTTTCACTCACCTGGATGTTGAGTTCGAAGGCCATGATAGCCTCCTCCAGCACCCCATCCCTCTCTTCCTTGGTCAGCTCGATGCTGTTCATTCTGCTCCTGTACAGCTGCTTGAAGCGGTTAGGGCTTGACACTCCGGGGAAGGAGAAAAACGACAGTCCCTCTCCGCTGCTTAACCCAATTGACTTCTGGGTAATCTTCCCCAAAATTTGTCCTCCTGACAGGTCACCTAGGTAACGGGTGTAGGCGTGGGCCACCAGCAATTTAGGATTGCCTTCACCAATCTGAAGAGGGAAACAAATAAATTGTTATTACTAAGCAGGTACACAATTAAGATAGTGTGCCTACCCTGCATGTTGGTATATCTATAGCCTGTACCTTGCGAAGTCTCTGTGTATATCTGTGTGTTGCAGCAGGAATGATGACTCTCTTTCGCCACTCCTGTCCAAAGAAGTGTTCCAGATCTCTCTCTAGTGTCTCTAGTCGGGCCAGTTCCTGGGGGAAGTATATCGGTGCAACACCTGGGTGGGAAGCATTTCTGTCCATCTCCCCTTCCAGTGCTTTGTAGATCTCATAGAGGGAACACAGAAGAAGCTGCCATGGAAAAGAGGGGTTACAGATGAATACTTAGTAAGTGAGTGCTCATTTTCCATGACTATGTAGAAAGTTAAACAAAAGGCATTCTAGGCCGTTCATAATATGAAAACCACTGTAAATTATTTTGGCAAGTGGTTTGTAATTCACTTTCAGATTGGCTTTTCTCACCTTGTACTGCGGAAGAGTTATCTGTCCCTTCTGATAGCTCAGCATCAGTTGGGTGTTTTCTGCCCTGACATGGATCTCTTTAGTTGCTGCTTTTATCTGTTCTGACAAATCCCTGAGGAGAGATGGAGAACATTAGGAGGAGGACATCCTGATTTACCTGAGTACAGTCAATGTGAGCACAGAGTTTGCAGTTAGTAAATGTGTTCTGTATGTTCAATACCTTTACTTTACCATATATCAGCCCTGACCTGGTCTGAAATACAATAATCTAGTTAACATATCGACCATTCATTACAAAATGACTGTACCTGCCAGGGTTCTGCATATCATCTTTCTGTGCCGAGTTGACTGTCTCCATGTCTGTAATCCAGAATTTTTTATATGGTGGTTATAACATTATTACCCAAATGTGACCAACTGTTACAGTTGATTAACAAGTCAGTGAAAGAGGTGATAATTTACCTGTGGGGTATTTCCTTGTTGATGTCTTGTTATACAGCTGGTAAACAAAAGCTGCCTCCTTCTCAAACGAGTTTAGAGTTGCTGTGTCCTCTTTAACCTGTGTCCCTGTCTTTATATTTTACTCCCTTGCCTTCTCTCCCAATGTTTGTCAGCAAAATCAAATGGGAAGTGAGAGTGTTGACTCATTTCCCTTATGCTGAAGCTTAACATGACAGGGCAGATTTACCAGTGAGGGGAGAGCATGAGTGAGCAGATGGGATGGTAGAAATCATTAAACACAGAGTCACATGAACTACAGGAAGTGAAAAATACTTAAGGTATTAGGTGAACAATAGGTAAGTAAAGGTAAAAACAACAGTAAAAAGACAGTGAAAAATAACAGTAGGAGGCATATAAACACTGAGTGCTATAACAGTAGCACTTCCTATACAGGCACCAGTTAGTCCTGATTGAGGTAGTATGTACATGTGGATATGAACAGCCTCATATTTGATGAACAAGGTAGCAGTGCCCAAAGTTGATTCGGGACAATGCAGATAGCCCAGTTGTGCCAATGTTGGGGCACTGGATGTCCTAATTGGGTGGAGGACATGAATGTATAGTTAAAGTGTCTATGCTTATATATGATGAACAGAGAGTGCAGCAAAAACCCACCAGTGTTGGGGTTCTTGACACACTGCAAATAGTCTGGGTAGGCACCTACTTACCCGTTCAAAAGTCACTTAAAAACTTTTGTCTTGCCCATTCCCCCTCTGAATGGTTGTCTTTGACAATATATGTCTCTGAACCGCCTGTCTCAAGGCCTGGATGGCAAATCAGCTTAGCCCCAGTGATGTAACCTGTCTCACTACCCTCTGTACACTTGATTGGAGGCCGGAGTTTCAACAGGCAATGATGCAATAAGTGTTGCAGCTAAACTTTCACCTGGAATGTCATGTTTCTAATGTTTTGTGCTCTTGTTGTATGTACCTTTTAGTCTTCTGAAGATGAATCAGAATAACAAGAGTGATTCAATATGCTGACTTAACTGCAGGCTGGACTCAATGGTTAAATGAATCCAATTTAATCCAATTCTCTCTCCCAATGTATTCATTGAACTTTGTGTTGGTACAAAGTTACAGTCACAAACGACTAACTGCAGGTCAAAATTCATTTCAGGGGATTACATTGTAAACTCTTGTCCTCAACATTCAATTAGTATGATGTACCTTACATTTGGCTATTATACATCTATTGATCTATTACCAATCTATAGATAACCTGATTCAACAGGTTTCAACAAAATAGAGAAGGGGGATACCATGACTCAGCAGAAATGTATGTTGCAGCTGTAGAAGGCAAAAATAAGAGCAATTTCTAGGCATGAGAATTTTATGAATAGTTAATTGTGTTTATGATATTATAATAATATGCATGCTATGTTTCACTTAATTAACATTTTATAATGATTAGTATGTCTTTCACCAAAACATTAGCAAACTACTACAATCTACTATCTCAAAATCTCAAAAATTGCAACATTATAAAGTTTATAGCACTGTAATAAAGAATGTCAAATGTCAAATGTGTTACTTTGGCTACATGATACTTTTGTATCAAAAGTATGGAACATTTCTTGTCCATCACTTTAAATTTGATCACGCCCTCTATTTTACACACAAGCTCGTATTGGCCAGAATAGAGCAGCGTTTATTGGTCAGAGTACTGTGGTATGCTGGAGTGTCGTATCAAGGGATGGGGCTCCGTTATGAAATTCAGACTATAGGTTGTTGGAGAGTTTTATTTACAGACCAAATGCAAAATTATATGGAATTAGATGAGAGGGAACCACTGCAGTGAAAGGTAAAACATCCTACTTTAATAGATATGCTGTGTGTTTTGTGCTCGTGGAGAGCTTCTCAACCAGCGGTCTAATGCAGCTGCATCCCCTCATGTCGAGTTATGATGTCGGGCCAGAGTTTCAAGGCAAGCACGGGGATACACCCCATGAAGGCCCGCTATTGTCGTAGTTTCTCTGTTCTTCCACTCACTTGAACAATGCTATCTGATATGTCATTTCATTTGACCTTCTTATGTTGGTAAATCCATTGAAAAGAGTTGCATAACTTTGACAATAATATAGTTGCTGCTTGCCAGTGGATATTTTCAGATTGCAGCTTTCAAAACTTAAAATTGCCGTTGATTATTGTCACCAGGGTATTGCAATGACCTTCACTAAACCCACTCTCCCACCATTAAATGCCTTCATTGCCTTTTACTCATTTATAGGTAATGGATTCCCCTATCCTTCTTCTCCTAGCCCGCCTGGTCGCCCTAGTTCAATGTTTTCATGATGACTACCACAGTCACAACAGCACCCGTCACCATGACTACTGTGTGCTTGGAGCCGGGCCTGCCGGCCTTCAGATGGGTCACTTTCTCTCCAAGAGTCAGAGAGAATACAAGAATACATCATCTTGGAGAGGAACTCTGGACCAGGGAGCTTCTTCAATATGTGAGTGCCTCTGTAGTAATGGGTGTTGACTATATCGGGTATTGCACTTGCTGAATCAATTTTCCAACTCAGCAAGGTATTTTGTGAGAGTGCAACAATGATGCAACTTTCTCTATTGCCCTGCTCATAGAAATATGTTCTGACCTACACCATGTACATGAACATGTGTTGTATCTCATGGATGTTTTTTTCTCCCTTTAAAGATACCCTCGACACAGGAAACTCATCAGCATCAACAAGATCTACACAGGGAGGCGGAACCGCGAGTTCAACCTTCGTCACGATTGGAACTCCCTCCTGAGTGACAGGCCCGACCTGCTGCTTCAGCGAGTCAGCCGGGAGCTCTACCCAGACGCAGACTCATTCCCCCGCTACCTCTCCATGTATGTGAAGGAGCTGGGGCTGAAGGTCCAGTATGGGGTGGACATCGGGAAGATCAGGGCCTCAGAGTCTGAATCACCTAGAGGCAGGGGATACATACTGACTGACCAGCGTGGACTGGACTATACATGCAGGTACTGTGTTATATCTATACACATATCTAATGTAAAAGGTTGGAAATATGGAACAATTCTCCACTATGCATCCCATTTAAGAGATGATTCTCTCTCTCTTTTCTTTCCTACCCACAGAGTCCTCCTGGTGTCCACGGGACTGTGGGATCCTCAGAAGGTCCAGTTTGAGGGCTCAGACCTGGTGGAGGGCTATGAGTCCATCCCTGTGGACCCAGAGGAGTATAAGGACCAGGCCGTGCTGATCCTGGGTAAGGGGAACTCAGCATTTGAAACAGCTCAGAGCATCCTGGGTCGGGCCAGCCGGATCCATCTCTACAGCCCGAGCCCGGTCCGCCTAGCCTGGCAGACACACTACGTCGGAGACCTCAGGTACTGAGAGGCATCATCAGCTTTTGACTCCCATATTGTCCTCTCCTACCAATTGTTCTTTCTTTTGTTTCACTGATTTAGTACTCCTGCAGCAGTGTTTTAGATCGGAGTATGTTGCTATTCCCTTTAGCATAATCTGTTCATATCAAAGTGATCTATTTCCTCTCTTCCACAGAGCTGTGAACAATGAGCTGCTAGACACGTACCAGCTAAAGTCCCTTGATGGGCTGGTGGAGGGAGGCCTTGAGGACATTGCTATCGTCAGAAATGGAGAGGATGAAAAGAAGCGCTCAGGCAGAAAGAAGAAGTGCAGATCCAGTGGGAAGGACAAGCGTGGCAAGTTGTTCCTTACTCTAGCTGAGCTACTGGACAGTTTGGATGGGAAGAACAGTTCAAAGGTCACAGCGACAAACCTGCCTGTGTACCACAATGACAACTTCTCTCTCCGCCAGCCATATGATCGTGTGATCCGTTGCCTGGGGTTCCGGTTCAACTTCAGCATCTTTGATGGGTATGTAAATGATAATTTTAGTGGCATGTCTTTACATAATGCGAAAATAGTTCTGTTAAAGTTCTTGTTTTCTATGGAAGTGGTGGATCTTCTATTATATCATTTTCATTGGAAAAGCCATGCCGTTTCAGTCAGATAATGTCAGTCTGTCCTAATGATACCGTTAATCTCTCTAGCTCGGCCCGCCCACCAAGCAGTGAGGGTGCCAGGGGGCGGTTGCCAGGGGTGACAGCCTGGTACGAAGGGCGGGGAACCCCAGACCTTTTTGTTCTGGGGACGGCAGCCCACTCAAGAGACTATCGCTCTTCTGCAGGGGGGTTCATCCATGGCTTCCGATACACAGGTAACCATTCAAACTGCTGGTATTACAACGTAGACAAGAGTACACCTGACTTCTGTATAGTTAGTAACTGCCTGTAAAGGGCGGGGAAAACTTCTAAATTACAAATTTGTCTATAAAATAATGTTTTTATCGACAAAATGTGTTTGTTTTTTCACTATTTATTGTTGTAACTTTGTTATGTGTTCCACCTTAGTGCGTGCTGTACATAGAGTCCTTGAGCTGCGTTACCATAGCAACTCCTGGCCAGCAATCAAACTGTCAATCAGTCAGCTGCAGTCCTGGCTGTTGAGGAGGGTCAATGAGGCCTCCGGACCATACCAAATGTTTGGGGTACTTGGAGACATCATTTTACTAAGAGGGTAAGTAGTGCTGAACCACTGTGCACATTTTCTTCATGATTATAGTCCCTCATGGTAATTTACCTTTCTCTACCAATGAATCTCACATTGATTGATTGCCTATAGATATCCCGATTTATGTTCACTAAGGCTGTGTTTACACAGGCAGCCAAATTCTGATTTTTTTTTTCACCAATCTGTATTTTGACCAATCTGAGCAGCTCTGAAAACGATCTGATGTGAAAAGATCTGATGTAATTGGTAAAAATACCAATTAGTGTAAAAAAGGTCCGAATTGGGATGCCTGTGTAAACGCAGCCTAAATTAATCCATTTGTGAACCAGTTTAACTTTGAGTAATCTTCTCCTTTCCTGTCAGCTCTCACTGTGAGTACCTGGAGGAGTTTCCCCTCCAGGCCCTGCCCCAGTTCTCTTCTCTGTCTGGCCACCAGCTCTCCAAGCATGGGCTGCTGGTTCTGGTTCTACAGTACGGGCTGAACCGCACAGACTCACTGGGCCCTGGCAGGGCAGAGTCAGAGTGGACCCGTGCCTGGAGGTCCAACTTCCTCCACCCTGTTCTATACTACTACGACAAACTTCCCACTGGTGAGTGTGAGAATGTTAGAAACCTTATGAAGAGTACGAAACAGTTTGGCCTTATGGTTGTATTAAAAACTAAGTTAAGTAATGACATTCAAATTAAGAATATTTCTGTGTATAGTACAAGGCATCTTTGTGGTATGACGTCAGCATTCAAACCTACGTATGTATGCAAAAACAAATACATGTTATTGTTTAATTTGTCTGCCATCCTAAACAGAGAGGGACATGAGACACCGTCCTGTTGGCTGGCCACTGCCACGGCCCAAGGCAGTGCATCACATGATCGAGGACTTCTTGACTGAGTGGGATGGGCCCATCTCCCACAGCCAGCCACTGCGGCGCTTCCTGGAACACTGTCTCCACACTGACCTCAGGGCCTTCTATGCAGGTAGAGCATGTCCTTATCTGATCCTCATTACAACAACTTATTATACTAGGGTAGATATGCTCTTAGTATGCTCTTAGGATATGTCTTTTATATTTCCATATACAGTACCTCCTACTCATCTATTTATATCACACAGGATTTGTTTGTTTACTTGTGACATACTGTCATACAGGATCTGTGTTATTACTGTTTTATTATGGTTCTGCCCACTCAGTTGAGACATTTTATTACTTGATTACTGTTTTACAATGTGTAAAACAAACTTGTTTCTTCTCCCCACAGAGTCATGTTTCCGCTTATCCCTTACCAATCGAAAGCCACCCCTGTTTTGTCGTCAGGGATACCTGAGGAAGCATGGGATTGTTAGGAATAGTCAGCTGTGGCAGCATGCCCATGAAGCTGGGCTAATGCCTGGAGGACAGGACTCTGCATCCACAGACACAGACCCAGCGTTCCCTAATTACCTTACACGAGCTGGAGCCTCAGTGTCCTCTGCAATAAACCTCGACTTCTGATTGTTTACCCAAGGATCCCAAAACTAAGCCTATGACAGTTTTGATGTCCCAAGACATTCTCTACCTCTCATTATAATGTCCATGAATATATACAGTATATACAGAGTCTACAAAACATTAAGAACACCTTCCTAATATTGAGTTGCACCCCCCTCCCCTCCCTCTTTTGTCCCCAGGGCAGCCTCAATTTTTCGGGGCATGGACTCTACAAGGTGTCGAAAGTGTTCCACAGGGATGCTGGCCCATGTTAACTCCAATGCTTCCCGCAGTTGTGTCAAGCTGGCTAGATATATTTTGGGTGGTGGACCATTCTTGAAACACACAGGAAACTGTTGAGTGTGAAAAACCCAGCAGTGTTGCAGTTATTGACACAAACTGGTGTGTCTGGCACCTACTACCATACCCTGTTCAAAGGCACTTAAATCCTTTGTCTTGCCCATTCACCCTCTGAATGGCACACATACACAATCCTTGTCTCAAGGCTTAAGAATCCTCCGCCCCATCATCTACACTGATTAAAGTGGGTTTAACAAGTGACACCAATAAGTGTGTCATGGAAAGAGCAGGTGTTCTTAAAGTTGTGTACACTCAGTTTGTATATACAGTACCAGTCAAAAGTTTGGACACACCTACTCATTTTTTCTTTATTTTTACTATTTTCTAAATTGTAGAATAATAGTGAAGACATCAAAACTATGAAATAACACATGGAATCATGTAATAACCAAAAAAGTTTTAAACAAATCTAAATATATTCTAAATTTGAGATTCTTCAAAGAATCGTTTGAGCCAATCAGTTATGTTGTGACAGGGTAGGGTTGGTATAGAAGATATCCCGATTTGGTCAAAGACCAAGTCCATATTATGGCAAGAACAAGTCAAATAAGCAAGTGACAGTCCATCATTACTTTAAGACATGACGGTCAGTCAATGTGGAACATTTCAAGAACTTTGAACGTTTCTTCAAGTGCAGTTGCAAAACCCAAGAGCTATAATGAAACTGGCTCTCAAGAGGACTGTCACAGGAAAGGAAGACCCAGAGTTACCTCTGCTGCAGAGGATAAGTTCATTAGAGTTACCATCCTCAGAAATCGCAATTAACTGCACCTCAGATTGCAGCCGAAATAAATGCTTCACAGAGTTCAAGTAACAGACACATCTCAACATCAACTGTTCAGAGGAGACTGTGTGAATCAGGCCATTGTCGAATTGATGCAAAGAAACTACTACTAAAGGACACCAATAGGAATAAGAGACCTGCTTGGACCAAGAAACATGAGCAATGGACATTAGACCAGTGGAAATCTGTCCTTTGGTCTGATGAGTCCAAATTTGAGATTTTTGGTTCCAACTGCCGTGTCATAGTGAGACGCAGAGTAGGTGAACGGATGATCCCTGCATGTGTGGTTCCCACCATGGAGGAGGAGGTATGATGGTGTGGGGGTGCTTTGCTGGTGACACTGTCTGTGATTTATTTTGAATTCAAGAATTCAATTCACTTACCAGCATGGCTACCACAGCATTCTGCAGCGATACGCCATCCCATCTGGTTTGCGCTTAGTGGGACCATCATTTGTTTTTCAACAGGACAATGACCAAAAACACACCTCCAGGCTGTGTAAGGGCTATTTGACCAAGAAGGAGAGTGATGGAGTAATGCATCAGATGACTTGGCCTCCACAATCACCCGACCTCAATCCAATTGAGATGGTTAGGGATGAGTAAGACCGCAGAGTGAAGGAAAAGCAAGTGCTCAGCATATGTGGGAACTCCTTCAAGACTGTTGGAAAAGCATTCCAGGTGGCTACCTCGGGAAGCTGGTTGAGAGAATGCCAAGAGTGTGCAAGCTGTCATCAAGGCAAAGGGTGGCTAATTTGAAGAATCTAAAATCTATTTTTATATTTGAAACACTTTTTTGGTTACTACATGACTCCATATGTGTTATTTCATAGTTTTGATGTCTACAATATTATTCTACAATTGTAGAAAATAGTAAAATAAAGAAAAACCCTTCAATGAGTAGGTGTGTCCAAACTTTGACTGTATATTCCAAATATTTTGGTTGAACAACCATCCTGATTCCTCTGAGAGTTGACTGCTTATTCCATTTTATTCCTTAAATCATATTTATAAATTACACTACATTGTGGAATGTTTTATATTATGAAACGTTAGATTTGGATGTGTGTACAAACAGTATGGGTGATGTTGGGTTTTCATTACATGGTGATCTGTGAATTATGCATTATTTATTTTTTATACTATTTGTGTAGGCTTTACTACTGTTATTTATCTGCTTACTTTATTTTCTGTTGCAACAGATGTAAGACATTAAAGAGAGATAACGTAAAGCTCAGATGTTTCCATGTTTGGTTAAGGTTATGGTCCCAAGGAGTTCACGTAGAACTAACCCGAAATTGAATACTGCATCACACATCCCGCGTGTCCCGCTTGCTCATTGGCTTCTTTTGCACGGGGGTGGGTGCTTTGTTTCGAGAGAACGAACAACGTAGGCTCTGATTGGTAATAGTCCTTGTCAACGTTCCTCTTACAATAGGAGCGCCTTTTACTGCTTGTTCTCGTGAGAATTTAAATAATGAAACAGGAGACATTTTGGTTCTTGTAACAGGGACGCATCTTAAATTGAAAGCATGAACATATGAGCCACAATGGTAAATATGCGTAGAATAGATTCTGTATTGATGTTCTAGAGCCAGCGATGTCAACGGAGTAAATAAACGACGTGTTCAAAGTCGCAAGTCAGTTCATCAACATAAATGACTATTTTCGTAGCTCCTAGTATTGGCTTGCGAACGAGGATCATTTTGAAGAGAGAAACCCCAAAATAAATATTCCACATGAGTCAGTGAACATGGACGGGTGGAGTCCAATTGTTGCAACAGCTTCTGACGAGGAACGTTCAAGCTCCGAGGGTGAATGCACGGTGGGAACTGGACCAAAAGAAGCGGATGAGAAAGAGGGTGAACTAAAGATAAATGATGAGAGGATGGATGGAGGTGCTGCTGAGGGATTTGGGATAACTGGCTTTGGAGAGGGCACCGTGAGATTGAGTCGTACGGGACAGACCGCTGAACAAGAACTTCGGTACCTCCACTTGCTATGGGAACCCAGTCGAGTTGGGTCAGTGGCGGGTGTGGCGAGCAGCAAACCCGGGAAGGTGACAGGGTGTAGAGCGAGGCGACAAGGGAGAGCCCGGCGAAATGTGGGGCCCATTGGAAAAGATATTTATGGTACAGAAACTCCACACACTCAAATTGCAGAGAAAAAAAATTGTTGTTGATGGAGAGAGCTGTGAATTTCACACCCAATCATGAGGTGTAAAGTGTAAAGAATAGTGTAAAGCTGTATGAATGCTGTGGAGGGACGGGATGTCATGCAAGGCATCTGCCTATGGCTCCTGAACTTTGACAAAAGTATCATCAGTATGCATTATACTAGCCTAATACATCAGATGATGATAGGCATGTCAACACTCAAAGCACAGAGTTTAGCATTCTACCGGATGTTTACCTAACCTTTGGCTTGTTTGTTCATTCTCTCTAGCGGTGAAGAGGTTTCGAGACGCTGCCAATGGCAACGACATTGATACGGGTAGGCACTGAAGAGAACTATTGGAACATCATCTATTGTGAGACTCAACAAGACCAAGTCATATATGGTAGCCCTTTCAGGTGTTTAACGTTTCTGTCTCTTTTTTTTATCCAGTGCGCAGGCTTCTTCTAGAAGACATAGACCCTTGTGCAGCAGATGACAAAGGAAGAACAGCCCTCCACTTCTCCTCCTGTAATGGAAACGAGAGCATCGGTAAGTCAAAGTGAGAAGTGCAAGGGGCTCATGATTCATTACTCAACAGTAATGACATTGTTATGAACTGATAATAATCACAGCAGCATTTCTGTGAACAAATGATTAACTCGTCCCCTTCCTTCCAGTGCAACTTCTTCTGAGCTACGGCGCTGACCCTAACCAGCGGGATGGCCTTGGGAACACCCCTCTCCATCTGGGTAAGAACAACACATGGTACTGAAAGTATAGCATTCAGTTCATGGGTGTACAACATTGCTACTTTAGGTCCCAATAGCAGAAAAGTAAAAGATGAACAATTTATTTTGATTGAACTTTTCCATATCTGACAAATGTATATTTTCCACATTCTTTCCACTTCTGCACCTGTCTATGTCTATGCAGCGGCCTGTACCAACCACGTGCCTGTAATCACCACATTGCTGAGAGGAGGTGAGAAGCCATACTGTATGGACACACATGGACATATATACTGTACACCTGCTAATGATAACTTGTTAATGTTGTGTTTCGGTTCAGGAGCACGTGTGGATGCCCTAGACCGAGCAGGAAGGACCCCCCTGCACCTGGCACGCTCCAAACTCAACATCCTGCAGGAAGGAGACTCAAGGAGTATAGAAACTCTTAGAGGGGAGGTCACACAGGTAGTAAGGGGTTATTACAACAGCACTATGTAAACATTAGTATACCAACATTTATTTGGTGGAGTCTGAAATGCTCTCTCTCTCCATGGCTCTGTAGATCATTCAGATGCTGAGGGAGTACCTGAATGTGATGGGACAGAGTGAGGCCAGAGAGAGACTGGATCATATCTCAACACAGCTGCAGCACACACGCACCAAAGAACAGGTAAGACACATTTGTGTTTAACTCACTCTCTCTCACACACACCTGTTTTTTGGTATTGAACAAATGGTAACTGATTATCATTTTTACAAGTCTGAATGTGCCTTCATAGGTGACAATTATGGCTTCTCTTCTGTTTCAGGTTGATGAGGTAACTGACTTGCTGGCCAGCTTCACATCACTCAGTCTACAGAAGCAGAATTTGGGGGATAGGTAGAGGGGGCTCTCTTTGTGGATACATTCTTCTGTTTACGGCAGGGTAATGGGCATACTACTGTGATAAAGTAAATAAAAAAATCTTTATGAACTCATTACCCTTGACTGTTGTGTTGGTCTTCCTCTCAGCATCTTTATGTCACTGCCTTTTTTCTGTTGCCTTGCATGTGTTGTACATGAATGTTTACTGTAAAAATAAATAATGGTCATTGTTGTAAATGGTTGTAACAATCTGAGTTAATGGATTAAAAAATATTTGGAAATATTTGTTGCCTCTGCTTTATAAGAAAATACGGTGTAACATTAATATGCATTGTCAGTTAATGTAGTTATCATTATCCATTCATAGAATTAATACATGAAAAGTAATGTTACAAATTGGTTACAATATCTTCAAATTAACAGACGCAATGTATATTTCCAACCAATTGACATTGTGCACTACAATAACGTACACGATTTCATTGTTCTGATTCGCTACATCACAGTCAAGTCCCTCCCCCTGCCGATACGCATCGTTGTAGACTGATATCAAAGATGGCGACTGGAACCGCGTAAATTGGTGATTCCGGAGAGGTAGTAAAATTACATATAATTGTACATTTCTTCTCACTTTGCGACAGTAAAATTCACATATTCTCACCTCAGCATGCTAAAACAGAATTTATGAACCAAATGCATGAACATTTATTTATTTGTCCGTTTAGACTTACATAGGCCTAGCTGCACCAGAAGCCACGGACTGCTATTGCAGTACCTTCCGGATAACCCAGCACATAATCAGCAATACGAGTTAGAAGAGGTTCCAAATGTTGGGAGTTAGGTACTCTCAGCTAATGAAAGGGGGTGTGTTTGTGTATTTTTTCGAAAGTAGGCGGGAATTTATCCTTCAATTGCCTAAACACACTTCAGTTTTGTAATGTATCTATTATTACTATAGACTCAAGCATGCCATTTATCAGTGTATACTGTAAACTTTAAGGAGAGACATCAATTACAGAAATTGAATGTCCTCTCATCAACCATATGTGGTGGCGAGTTGTAACAAGGCACTTCTTGCTTTTTGAAGGGGTTTACTCAGTTTGATCAATTTGGTGTTAAAATACTTCTTTATTGTTGTCTGTCTTATTTTTTACATCCTTCAGTTCACAGTGAAATGTAAATAACCTGTATTTTGCAGTTAAACTGCTCCAAGTCACAAGTTGCTTATCTGTTATATTGGCTGATTCAGTGGCTGATGTTTCCTCCATATCCTTATGACTGTGTTCTAATATCTTGCTATTGTGACACAGAGAGACGAGCAAGCCTGTTGAGGAGAAAAGAGAGATCATGGCTTTTGAGGAGATCAAGAAGAAAGGAGTAGTTGGTAATTTGTGCCAGTTCTTTCCTCTAGTACCTCTTATGTTCTTTTGAAGAAATCTGTCAATAATTTAGTTATTAAAAGTCATCATCATCATTCCAATTGTCATGCAATGCCTGAAGTTCCCAGTGTGCATTACAACTCCCTCTTTCTCAGAGGTAGGGATGGAAGGGGAAGTGGGCCTTGTGGCTGGTCGCAGTCAGAGAGAGAAGAGGAGATCATACAAGGATCTGCTCAGAGAGGAGGAGGAGATTGCTGCACAGGTTCGCAAGTCCTCCAAGAAACGGCCCAAGGTAACAGCAGAACACTGGTTTCAAAATCAAGTGCCATGTAGTTTCTGTTGGTTGTAAATTTAGTCAAATCCTGACTTTTTCATTTAGGACTCAGAACCTTTCTTATTGGGAGGGGACTCTCACAAGAAGAAGAAAAAGCACAGTGAAGACTACTATTACAGAGGTAAAGGAGGAAGGAATTCTGCTCTGTCAATAAAAAAGATTGAATTATTTGCGTGAATTTTATGCTGAACCGATTCATTATGTTCTCACTCTCCCTTCACTATGTTCTTTACCAGACCAGCAAGGCTCAGGCCCACCTCCCCACAAGAAGAAGCGAAAGTCGTCAGACCACTCCCCTTCCCTGTCCTCCTCGTCTTCCTCCCATCCCACAGACACAGCCATGGGGCTCCTACAGGCCATCACCTCCCCAATGGCCACCGGCTCAGACCCGAGCCCACACCTGCACAAGAAGCCCTCCTACCCTTCCTTCTCTTCCTCCCACTTCTCCAAAGACCGCAAACGTGATGGGAGCACCGGAGGAAGCAAAGGCAGCCACTCCTCTCATTCCCGCCCTATGTCCTCATCCTCCTCTTCCAAAAAGCACTCCTCCAAGTCGTCGTCTCTGTTTCATGGTGGTACCGGTACCCCTAAAGGAGATCTCCTGAACATACGTGAGCCGGATGGGCTGAGGATGAAGCTCATGGTCTCGCCTAAGGAGAAGGCCGAAGGAGAGGGCTTTCCCTTCCCTCCCCACTCCTCCTCATCCTCAAAAGGGGGGATAAAAAAGGAGAAGGACAGAGACCGGAAGCAGCTCTCTAAAGTCCCCAAGAAGATGCAGCAGAGCCGAGATCCACTGCCTGTTGTGGGGAAAGAAGTGGAGGTGGAGGGTAAGAAGGCCTTTGGCTATGAGAGACATGGTTAGAAACTCATTTGTATGTGCACTTAACCACTTTTCCTGTATTTGTGTTGATTCCTGCATGAACCCTATGTCCTCTCTCTCTTGTGTGTCAGGGCACTACGGTGTGGGTATGGGGGGAGACAGCTCCTCCTCGGGGGGCGAACTGGAGGCAGGAGAGCTGGTGATAGACGACTCGTACAAGCATCTGTCAAAGAAAAAGAAGAAGAGCAAGAAAAGCAAGAAGAAAAAGGAGAAAGAGAAGGACAGAGAGAAAGACAAAGGCGGGAGAGAGAAGAAGCACAGCAAAGGATCAGGAGGTGATTAGAAACTTTTGGAACGCTGCCTCTAGTCTGCCTTAGTCCTATTGCAGAAAGATGTTTAACATTGGTTACTTCAACAGTTACTTTTATTATGCATTCTAATATGTGCTCCTTGTATGCTTTCTCCAAGGGGACCCATTGAGAGGCCACACCCACACCCATGGCTCAGCCAATCACTCTGCAGCTGGTGGAATGTATGCCATGGGGGCCCCGATCCCTACTCCCATCCTTACTCACCATCATCAAAGTAATGAAGTAGCAATGATGGAGAAGAAGAAAAAGAAGGAGGAGAGGGAAAGGGAAAAGCACGAGAAGGAGAAAGATAAGGTAAGAACCAAAACAGATTGGTAGTTTAGGCTTCTAGACAGTGTTTCCTGCATTTTGTACAGTATATATATGTACAGTAAATATCAAATTTGATTGGTCACATACACAGATTTAGCAGATGTTATTGCGGGTGTAGTGAAATGCTTTATATATAGATACTCTGCTCATCTCCTGCTGCTCCTTTTTCTCAGCCCAAGAAGAAGAACACAACAGCGTACCAGGTGTTCTGTAAAGAGTACAGGGTCAACATCAATGCAGAGCAGCCGGGACTAGGTGGGCAGAGTTATCCCTTTTTATAATTAGATTGTAACTATTAATGATTGTGTTACATATGCTATACAAAACCTAAAGAAAGACTTTACTGTTTGTAGTGTTTGGGGAGCTGAGCAAAAAGTTGGCAGAGGTGTGGAAACAGCTCCCAGAAAAAGACAAACTGGTAAGATTCACTTGAAATTAACAATTTAAAAAGAGATTTGATTGATAATTCTGATAAACATTTGAAATCAATTTAAGAATGGTCTGCCAGCACTATGCTATGAGTCATGGTCCATGGCCTAAATTGCTTCTATATACTCATAGGTGTGGAAGCAGAAAGCTCAGTACCTGCAGCACAAGCAGAACAAAGCTGAGGCCACCACAGTCAAACGCAAGAGCTCCACAGATGGGGTCAAAAGCAAAGGTAAGAGCTAGGGATGCACGATAAATCGGTGAGCATATCGGAATCGAGCGATATTAGCTAAAAATGCCAACATCGGCATCGGCCCGATGTCTAGTTTAATGCCGATGTGCAAAACCGATGTCAACGCTGACGTGCATACATATATAAGTAGATGACTTAATGACACCACAAAAAATACAGCGCTACACAGAACAAAAGCAGAAAAATACTAAGCGCACTTCCAACAACTAAACAAGTTCAAGTTGAGCAGTCATTTGAAAGAGTAATAACATTTCAGCGAGACAACTCAAAGGCGAAATCCATTAACGCCAAGATAATGGAATTCATTATGCTACTTGCTATGTGTGTCACGACTGACATTTGGACCAGCGATGTCAGCCCCATCCATGAGCATGCTGAGTCTGACAGCACAGTGTGTCAACGAGGATTTCCTACTGAGGAAAGTGGTATTGCATGCTCAAGAATGTGCTGGTTCTCATACCGCTGCTTCCATTTAAAAAATGTTTGAAACTTGGAAACATGAACACACTTCTAGTGCCATTCGACAACTGACTGGAGAAATAAGATAATCAACTGCGTCTGCAGCAGATACACTCTGTCATGGCATTGAAACGTCTGCTCAACAAAACTGCCCACACCGACTGTGGGGTTATAACTTAGGCCGTGAACAAGCGATTCTCTCTGAGCCTCTTTACTGTGTCACCACCATGCTCGATGCTAGCTACAAGGACCGCTACTTCGATGCAGACAAACAGGGTTTACGTGAAATGTTACAACGCTGGGCCAATTGTGCGCTGCCCTATGGGACTCCCAATCACGTCTGGATGTGATACAGCCTGGATTCGAAGGGACTGTAGTGACACCTCTTGCACTGAGATGCAGTGCCTTATACCGCTGCATCTATGTGTGTGCGTTAACTATTTACCCTCACTAGAATGCTTAAACGGCTGCTAAAATGTCAAATATCGGTATCGTTTTTTTGGGGCAAGGAAAATATCGGTATCGGCCAAAAATGTGATATCGGCGCATCCCTAGTAAGAATCCATCTGCAGCCACATTTGCCTTGCAGCTCTATCAGCTTTGACAGTGATTACAAGTCAATCAGTAGTCCTGTCCCTTCTCTATGCTGCTTTATCTCTCAGTAGCCCACAGGACTCATGGTCAGTTGGTCACTGCGTGTGTTGTATTTGTATGCGTCTCAGGCTCTATGAAGGGCATGGGGCTGGGAGCAGGGCTGGTGTCCCCCAACCGGGCGTCTGTGGGTGTGTCCCTGTCACCAGCACGGGTCCCTGATGTCGACCCCATTGATGCGGCCGCTCACCTGCAACTACTGGGAGAGTCCCTGTCCCTCATCGGCCACCGATTACAGGAGACAGAGGTACACACACACCAACCACCTATTCCTTGTATCTTTTAACTTAGCTGTTGTGTCCAAATGTACTCTCTTCACCTACAACAGAAATGTCTCATTATCACGTTCATATGAGTAAAGACTGAACAAAGATTTGTGTATGTGACCACTAGACTAACTGCCTCTGCTCTCACCTCACTCAGGGGATGGTGGCGGTGTCAGGCAGTCTCTCTGTACTGCTGGACTCCATCTTGTGTGCCCTGGGACCCCTGACCTGCCTCACAGCACAGATCCCCCAGCTCAACGGATGTCCCCGCCAAGTCTTGGTAAATCACTCACACCTTGCCATCTATTTGAAATGTTGTTCTGAAAGGTTTCATCTCCCACTTGGGTTGTAAAGTAAAAATATGTGGCTGTAGTGACAGCACATTGTGTGATAGCAAGTGTGTTGCATAAGGCCAGCCTGAAACATTTCTCTCCTTCTTTTATCTCTCTTTCAGTCCAACACATTGGACAACATTGCCTACATCATGCCAGGGCTGTGAAGCCAACATAAACATTCCTTTCCGGTCTACTGAGTGTCCTCGCCATGAAGTAAAATGTTTGGAGTGAGAGTGCCCATTATAGAGGCGTGGCTTGGGATGCAAACTATTATTTATGCAGCAAGACATTGGAAAACGTGGATATTAATAGTTTCAACAAGTTTTTAAAATGTATTTTAAAATTAGTTCATTTCTTCTTTTTTTTTACTGAAACCTATTTTAATGAACACTCTTTTCTTTACCTCTGGCATATCTGTTAGCATCTTCAGATTTAACTGTATGTTCTTGTGGGTGTGGGAATGTGTGCGGGCGTGTGTTTTCTGTGTGTATACAGTATCTCCAGAGGCTAGTTTTTACCCAAAAGGACAAACCAGGGCCCAAGTCCACCATTGTTCCTCTTCCATCAACATACCATGAAAATAATATATTTGACAACTGTTCATGTTTGTTTTACCAGTTAATTACATAATGACTTGTTCTTTTGTATATATGCTATTTTACTGAGTATTAAGGTTTAGATTTTGATTCTAGAATGGAATTTGTATACAGTAGAAACATTTTGAGGCAACTGCAATCAAACTACTGTTGTGGGTTTTGCAGCTTTTGAAGCACAAAGCTGTAAGCCACATTTTCATGAATACATTTCTTCCTGAGTATACAGTATGGAAATGTTGACAATAAAAATGACAGTGTCAACATGCAGACTGAGCATAGCAGACTTTATGACTGGTATGTACCACCACCACCTTCTTTCAACTACAGCTGTTGTTCTGACTCCTAAACACAAACCAATGAATGAATAAGGCTTGTATTTATTGTAACAAACCATTGTAGTGTATCAAGATAATTTACATTTTAAGGCCAGTTATACCTACAACTGAAATTTCTATTTTTAAGTGAGTAAATGAATTGTACATGAACTGCAGCAGCTGCCTGTGAATCCTCAGGATCCTTGTCAGACTGAGGATGATATGCTTTTCTCTACACATACAATAGAACTAGAACACTATGTCTGTGCTTCCACATGCCTCTATGCCCCAGCCAGGGAGGAATGCAAAACCTTCCCTAATGAAGTGTTTTGGATTTTTGTTAATCTCTGTAAACCGAGAAGTAAAATCTAGTTTAATTTGGTCAGCTACGTGATTAATTCATACGTGTTAGAAATTGAGAGAACGTTTGGTGATACTGATGATTTGTCGCCACAGATGGTTTATTTACATGGCAAGTTAAGCGAACTAACATGACTGGTTAGGATAATAAACGTAGCAGGTTGGGTGAAATGATGAAGAAGTTTAGAAGAACGAGGTCAAGGTTACGCCTCGATCACACTGGCAATGTTTTTTTGGTTCATCAGAAGTACATTTCCGATGGAACGCTGCGTTTGACTTGCAACATTGCGTTGCAGAGACATTATGCATTCTGTGTGCATACGTTGGATTTATCGAACTATATGCATAGACGACTTGACAGAAATGGTAGCAGAAGGTGAATGTTGAACTGTTGTTGCAGACATCCATATGATGCCGCGTGCCATTTTGCGTCAACTGTTGGTATGATCGAGGCGTTCGGAAAAGGGCTCAGTTACAACGCTACGTTGTCAACAACTGTTGTCCCGACGCGACCACTAGAGGGTGGTGTAGGTCTACGTCATCTAGCCACAACGGTAGAAATGTAAACAATTTCTAAAACCATTTGTGGCGACCAATCACTGTATGTGTATACGAAAGATGGCGACAAATAATCAGTATCGACATAACACAAGGGTCTTCAACATGTTCTTGCCCACCGACCCCCTCCCAGTCAAACCGATTTTCCAGGGACTCCCATTCTACATTAGCCCCCGAAAAATATTACGTTTTGTCTTATCATTAGGTGAATTAAGTAATCATTTTAAAATTAATAGATTTGATCATTCGTTTTTTCATTATTTTGACCTCCCCACATAAACTCTAGCATAGCCTATTATGTAGAAAGGTAACACATTTTCTCTAAGAGCGGCTGTTTAACTAGTTATGTTGTAGTTATGTAGTTATGTTGTCAAACATGTATGTCAAAAGAACAACAAAGTACCAGTAGCCAGTGGCACTGGTAGCCTATTTGCAGGTGCTTTTCAAACCCTATGTCAGACACTCCAGTGAGTGTTTTTATGTATTTTTATTTCACCTTTATTTAACCAGGTAGGCAAGTTGAGAACAAGATCTCATTTACAATTGCGACCTGGCCAAGATAAAGCAAAGCAGTTCGACACGTAGAACAACACAGAGTTACACATGGAGTAAAACAAACATACAGTCAATAATACAGTAGAAAAATAAATATACATACAAAGTGAGCAAATGAGGTGAGATATGGGAGGTAAAGGCAAAAAAAAGACCATGGTGGCAAATTAAATACAATATAGCAAGTAAAACACTGGAATGGTAGATTTGCAGTGGAAGAATGTGCAAAGTAGAGATAGAAATAATGGGGTGCAAAGGAGCTAAATAAATAAATACTGTAGGGGAGAGGTAGTTGTTTGGGCTAAATTATCGATGGGCTATGTACAGGTGCAGTAATCTGTGAGCTGCTCTGACAGCTGGTGCTTAAAGCTAGTGAGGGAGATAAATGTTTCCAGTTTCAGAGATTTTTGTAGTTCGTTCCAGTCATTGGTAGCAGAGAACTGGAAGGAGAGGCGGCCAAAGGAAGAATTGGTTTTGGGGGTGACCAGAGAGATATACCTGCTGGTGCGCGTGCTACAGGTGGGTGCTGCTATGGTGACCAGCGAGCTGAGCTAAGGGGGGACTTTACCTAGCAGGGTCTTGTAGATGACCTGGAGCCAGTGGGTTTGGCGACGAGTATGAAGCAAGGGCCAGCCAACGAGAGCGTACAGGTTGCAGTGGTGGGTAGTATATGGGGCTTTGGTGACAAAACGGATGGCACTGTGATAGATTGCATCCAATTTATTGAATAAGGTATTAGAGGCTATTTTGTAAATGACATTGCCGAAGTCGAGGATAGGTAGGATGGTCAGTTTTACAAGGGTATGTTTGGCAGCATGAGTGAAGGATGCTTTGTTGCGAAATAGGAAGCCAATTCTAGATTTAACTTTGGATTGGAGATGTTTGATGTGAGTCTGGAAGGAGAGTTTACAGTCTAACCTAGATATTTGTAGTTGTCCACATATTCTAAGTCAGAACCGTCCAGAGTAGTGATGTTGGATGGGCAGGCAGGTGCAGGCAGCGATCGGTTGAAGAGCATGCATTTAGTTTTACTTGTATTTAAGAGCAATTGGATTCCACGGAAGGAGAGTTGAAAGAAGGTTTGTCTGGAGGGTTGTTAACACAGTGCCCAAAGAAGGGCCAGAAGTATACAGAATGGTGTCGTCTGCGTAGAGGTGGATCAGAGACTCACCAGCAGCAAGAGCGACATCATTGATGTATACAGAGAAGAGAGTCGGTCCAAGAATTTAACCCTGTGGCACCCCCATAGAGACTGCCAGAGGCCCGGACAACAGGCCCTCCGATTTGACACACTGAACTCTATCAGAGAAGTAGTTGGTGAATCAGGCGAGGCAATCATTTGAGAAACCAAGGCTATCGAGTCTGCCGATGAGGATGTGGTGATTGACAGAGTTGAAAGGCTTGGCCAGGTCAATGAATACGGCTGCACAGTATTGTTTCTTATCGAAGGCGGTTAAGATATCGTTTAGGACTTTGAGCGTGGCTGAGGTGCACCCATGACCAGCTCTGAAACCAGATTGCATAGCGGAGAAGGTATGGTGGGATTCGAATTGGTCGGTAATCTGTTTGTTGACTTGGCTTTCGAAGACCTTAGAAAGGCAGGGTAGGATAGATATAGGTCTGTAGCAGTTTGGGTCAAGAGTGTCCCCCCCTTTGAAGAGGGGGATGACCGCAGCTGTTTTCCAATCTTTGGGAATCTCAGACAACACGAAAGAGAGGTTGAACAGGCTAGTAATAGGGGTTGCAAACATTTCGGCAGATAATTTTAGAAAGAAAGGGTCCAGATTGTCTAGCCCGGCTGATTTGTAGGGGGCCAGATTTTGCAGCTCTTTCAGAACATCAGCTGACTGGATTTGGGAGAAGGAGAAATGGGGAAGGCTTGGGCAAGTTGCTGTGGGGGGTGCAGTGCTGTTGACCGGGGTAGGGGTAGCCAGGTGGAAAGCATGGCCAGCCGTAGAAAAATGCTTATTGAAATTCTCAATTATAGTGGATTTATCGGTGGTGACAGTGTTTCCTATCCTCAGTGCAGTGGGCTGCTGGGAGGAGATGTTTTTATTCTCCATGGACTTTACAGTGTCCCAGAACTTTTTTGAGTTTATGTTGCAGGAAGCAAATTTCTTCTTGAAAAAGCTAGCCTTGGTTTTTCTAACTGCCTGTGTATATTGGTTTCTAGCTTCCCTGAAAAGTTGCATATCACGGGGCCGTTCGATGCTAATGCAAAACGCCATATGGTGTTTTTGTGTTGGTTAAGGGCAGTCCGGTCTGGAGAGAACCAAGGGCTATATCTGTTCCTGATTCTAAATTTCTTGAATGGGGCATGCTTATTTAAGATGGTGAGGAAGGCATTTAAAAAAAATAACCAGGCATCCTCTACTGACGGGATGAGATCAATATCCTTCCAGGATACCCCGCCAGGTCAATTGGAAAGGCCTGCTCGCTGAAGTGTTTCAGGGAGCGTTTGACAGTGATGAGTGGAGGTCGCTTGATCCTGACCCATTACGGATGCAGGCAATGAGACAGTGATCGCTGAGATCTTGGTTGAAAACAGCAGAGGTGTATTTAGAGGGCAAGTTGGTTAGGATGATATCTATGAGGGTGCCCGTGTTTACAGCTTTGGGATGGTGCCTGGTAGGTTCATTGTTCATTTGTGTGATATTGAGGGCATCAAGTTTAGATTGTAGGATGGCTGGGGTGTTTTGCATAATAATACCAAAGACATTGTAATTTTGTATATTTTTGACCTGCACTGCTGGAGCGTGAAGTTCAAGAATTTCACTGTACCCTGAAATTACATCTGAGACCCTGTCATTGTGATTAATAAACTAATCTAATCTGCTAAATATTATTGCTAAATATTGGGAGTTGATCAATAAAGTGTTCTCCTTTCTACTGCAGGTGCCATTTAAAATTCGTTTATTCTGTTGTTGCTAGAAATATTCATAAAAACATTGAAATACAAATATTTATATTTTCTTGGACCGAGGTTGAATACCCCTGACATAATAAATTGCACATCCTTTTAAATTCTGGCAGATTATCGGCCTACACATATTCGATTTTTTTTGGAAGTTTGAGCAAGTATGCCATGAACATATTGATTATAATGATTGATGCATAATTTGTATTTTAAGAAGTCAGCCTACATTACTTTGTTTTGTCACTGCATTTAAAAAACCATGCTAAAACAGGCTGTTTTTGAAGAGCATTGACTGTACGGCTACGCCCTGAAGACTGCAGAAGCACACGGCACAGACCGATCCTTCTTCTAATGAGTCAGGATGTAGGCACGAGGAAGTTGACTAGCGTTCATACTAAATACGGCAATAATATCTGGCAATATCTCACAATCAAGAGATGGCATCAGGTCCCCCACAAACAGGTACGTGTAGCCTACCAATTATTCACGCAGGTTCCAGGAAGTGTAGGCTTTGACTTCGCGTTTGTTTACGACTATTTCATACTCGCGTGTGTGCTGTTAACTCGCCACAAACGCACTTTTCGGCCTGTCAGTTTTTAATACGTGGGGGAGTCTCAGCATTTCGTTTGAGCTGTCTCTTTGGACAGTAGATAAAACGTGTTTACATCTTGTGCTACATTTTATAGCCAAGGGTTTCCCAAACTCGGTCATGTGGCCACGTTTTTTTTTGCCTAACACTATACAGATGATTCAAATAATCAAAGCTCGATGATGAGTTTGTTATTTGAATCAGCTGTGTAGTGTTAGGAAAAAAAAAAAAACGGACCGGGTTGGGGGCAGGACCGAGTGTGGGAAACCCTGGTATATTCTATGAGATGTTTCGTGATTCGAGTTCGTTCTATTCATATATTTTTTTGTCTCACAGGGAACATATGTACAATGTCTCCATTGTTACAATACGTATTTTGGCAGAACTTTCAGAGATACAAAAGTCGTTGCTTATTGAACAGTACTAATGTAAACGGAAACTAAAAGCAGAGATCAGATGACAGAACTTGTGATGTGTGCGACTCCATCTCCTCGTCTTGTCCCAATGCAGAGCTGAGGCTGGTTCTGCTCGGCGGGACAAGAGCAGGACAGAGTGCAGCTGGAAACGCCATACTGGGACGCCAGGCTTTCCTTACCCAGACTGCCAGTGAGCCAGCTGTCACTCAGGAATGTGAGAAGCACAGAGGAACCATTGCAGGGAGATGGGTAAGATACTTTGTTGATTCCTTAAAAGGACAGTAGCCTACACACTGATTAAATGACTTAAATGTCAACCAGAGGTTCTAACATTACACACTGTTTTTGCCTGCAGGTATCAGTAGTAGTCGCCCAAGACTGGTTCTGCTCAGAGCGCCCCCTGGAGGAGGTGAGGCACCATGTCTCCTCTTGCGTGGCCCTGTCGGCCCCGGGGCCTCATGCCTTCCTGCTGTGTGTCCCTGTGGACCGGCCGGCTGACATGGAGCTGCGGGCCCTGGAGGCTCTGGAGAAGGTTTTGGCCCCACTGCAGTCAGTGGACACACCCTGGTCCTCTTCACCCACACAGACCAGATGGTTCTGGGACAACAGCTGGACGAGTACATCACCACCAGACGCAAAGACCTACTGGAGCTGGTGGTGATGTGTGGAGACCGCTATCACTCTCTGGAGCGGAGGAGTAGAGGAGAGAAGGATGAGAGGAAGAGTGTGGAAGAGCTGCTGGAGAAGGTTGAACAGACCGTAAAAGAGAGCGGGGTGGAGTTCTACAGCTGCCCCCTCTACCAGGAGGCTGAGGCCAGGGTGAGAGAGAAGCAGGCAGAGATAGTGTGGCAGAGAAGAGGGGGAGAGGAGCTAGATGAAGAGGTGCCCTCCTCAGCCTCACCTCCAGAGGAAGAGCTAGACGATGAAGAGATGGCAAAAAGTTAGGGAGGAGGCAGAGAGGAGTGTGCACAACCTGAACATAGACACCGATGGTATTACCTCTCTTTCTCCTGCCTCCTCCTCTCCCTCATTTCTCTCGTCCTTGTGGCAGGGATTGACAGGGTGGCTGAGGAGGCTGCCCAAGATGCTGAGGATGGAGTCTCTGCTGGGGGCTTTCGTTGGCCTGTTTGTAGGTGGGCCCGTTGGGCGGATGCTGGGGGCCACTGTGGGCTCAGTAGCAACTGAAGTGGGGAGAAGGAAGACCCTGAAGACAGAAAAAAACAAATAATTGCAATGGGATACATATCTCCAGTTATTAACATTAAAGGGACATTTCACAATTTTAGTTTCCCTTTGTTATTTCACTGCACTTATATTTTATTGTGCAATTGGCTTGTATTTGACCAACCTACAGTCCTCACAATACTTCTTATAATATTTGTTGTTTCACTGCTGGCATGCCTATTTTGACTGGTCATATTTTCAAAACCAATTATTATAGAAGGTATGGTAGGGTTAACTAAAAACGTCAAATAAAGGGGAACATACATACATGATCCACTTGGTGGAGACGTTGACCAACACATTGAAGTTGAACATTAAATATTTGAGCTCAACTGAAAACAGACCTTACTGCTGAAGGAAATATAATGCCATTTCTAAGGCAGTTTGTTGTGTCCTGTTTATGTCACACAGTTGATACTTTTAAAGCATACAATTACACATTTCCCTCAGACTGAATTTAGTCATTTATTGGCCAACATTTTCAAGCACTATATTTAGTAGTTGAGTATAGGCTACATCTCGAAAATAAGACTTTCACATGATGCATGAGAGATAACGGAGGCCTCCGTTATAGACGGACCATCTGCAGCAGTGTGTGTTAGCTGAGGACAATTGCTGGAGCGTATAGAGGGCGTTAATAATAGTGGTGAGGAGTCCTAAGTGAAAGTGCCTCTGACTTTGGAAAACACTGAAGCACTGCTCTCAAAGCTTCCTCTTTTTTCTTTATGCAAAACGGTAGGTTACGGGTTTGACATTGATGTAATTGATACTCTGTTAAAACCATCAGTCAAACCCATCTTTACATCTCTCTCTTTAAGTTTCTCTCCCTCTCTCTCTAAGCTGACAGAGACCCTGCCTGTGGAACAGCTAGGCGTTTCCGAATGTGGGTGGTCCGCCGGGGGAGGGAGGGAGAGAATTAGTCCAGCTCTCATGTTTCCTGAGAAGAGAGGGAGGAAAGGAATGAGAAAGAGAGTAGGGAGAGAGCAAGAAAGAGGAGAGTGAATATGTGTGTGCGAGAGAGAGAGAACATGCTCAGGGATTACATCTGTCTTCCAGATGTGGCCTCCACAGTTGTCTGAAACAGGAAAAAAAAGAAAGTTTAAAAGTAAAGGAAAATTGGTGCTAAACAGTTTTTTATTGTTAAGGATTACGCATACAGTACAGTGCGGACTACAGTATGGCGGTCTACAGTGAACCAGGGTATGATGCCAGTTCATTCCTTATGAAACTGCAATGAAATGACGTGGTGCACCCGTCCAGTAGACCCCTTAAAGATAATGCATACAAAAAAGAACACCTGTCCAAATATTGTTCTGTCTTATTGGATAAGCATCAGTGAGAGGACAGTGAGTAATGATAGAGGGAGATAAGAAGAAAGAATAAGAAGGGATGAGAGAAGGGTGGAAAGTAGGGAGATGGATTTCTACACTCAGACACTGTGAGTTGAGGCAACCATGCCGTTAGGCCTAAATCAGAGGGAGACTGTATCTCGTCTGTGTAGACAGTTGTGGCCCAGGGTTGGTCCTCAGAGGCTGAAGCCTCATCAGGATGGCAAAGGATGCAGAGTTGATTTGTGCCTGTATGCATAACCAAAGCCAAAAATCTGAATGAACAGCTCATGGAATCACTAGTGACCCATCATTAACACAACGGCTGTAACTTATGAAGCTCTCCCTCTGAGCAAAAATGTTGTTCTAAAGACCTTGTGGTCCTCCATTGAAGTGGGGGCAGCTCGCTGTGATTCGTGGAGACCACAATATTTTTTTGTTATCATCACGCAAACCAAAGGAAAATAAACAGGATGACACACTTTTTCCTCCACCGCAGACAAGGCCTCTCCCTTTGCTAGCTACACAGCACTCACCGTAAACTGCTCAAAATATCACCAGGACAGGACTGATTACAACCACAGCATACCCTCTAATACACATCAAATACTGTACGGTCTCTTTGTGGTTTGTTGAGAAGAACATCTGAATAAAAATACAGCAGGCTACAAAGACATTGGCTGAATGAATCTGGACCACATGAAAAGAGACTGTTTCATCCCTGGAGGTAATCACAGAGGAAATAACAAATACTACACGTGCCAACCAGAATGAACAAAAATACGTTTTGAGAAAGGTAGACAGAAACCTTTGTTAAAAATGTGGGCTAATAATGTGGTGATATGGTGTGTCTAGATATTAGAAAGGCCTTTTGATGGTGGCTAGCCTACTGGGTGGGTAGCAAGTGATATGCCAACTTGGAAATTCAAGATTGATTGTTACTTTGCGTCATAGTTTTTTTTGCTTTGCATATAGTGAGGCATACTGTAATAATTATATCACAGCCCATGCTGTTCCCCTTCCAACAGAGCAAGGCCTAAAAAGTTAGGTCCAGCGGCCTGCCTGCCTGCTCCCCTCTCTCCTCACCAAGTGTTCTCCATGGCACAGGCTCTAAGTCCACTCATCTTTTTCCTATTAGTGCTGTTTTCATGTTCCTCCCTGTAGCGTGAGCGTGTGTGTGTCTGAAATTGTTTATGGAGCACTGTGAGGAGCTAACATTTGCCCTGTCCATGTGTGGGTTGGTGCGACAACTCATAAAGCCAAGATGAAAGCTTCGGCCAAGTTAGCAAATAATAATGCAAGGAAGATGTGTCCATTGTAACGGCGCATTGAAGGGTTTGAAGATGTTTATAGCTGGCTGGCAATATTAAAGTAGTTGACGTTGAATGGTAGTGTCAGTTTATTGCTTCATGAGGTGATATGTCATGCCAAACACATGATTTACTATTGTGGCTTTTGACATTTTTTACCTTAGAAGGGGTAAGACTACCTCTGTCAATAATCACATGGAACAGTCAACATAGAACTTCCAAATGAATCCGTTTATTTCAGTTATCCAGACCATTTGACATTGCTTTGATTGGTAAAGCATGTAATACATATTCTGTAGCTATTAACAAAATGTATTACAATGCACAACTGAAAACAAGGACAGCACAAATTTTCTTAGAGTACAATTAGTGCATGCTTTCACGCAAATCAATGTAAGTGTCAGGACAAAGAAGAGACCACTGCCAACATGACTGTAGGCCTACAATCACGTACATCTGCAGAGGTTAGGGGAGCTAGCACGATCCAGTGGACGGACAGACACACGCACACACGGCCAGCCTCACATGCACCAACAGCTGGACTGATGTTTAGGATGGGAGAAGCATGACTGGGTGGAAGTGGACTGGTGCAGTCAGCCAATATAAGAGTCACCATTCATCCTCTCACACACTGCTGGACTGCCTTGGACCTGAGCCAGATGTGGAGAGGAAGCTAGCGGAGAGGACGGAGATGGAGACAGAAGAGGGGAGTGTAGCGAAAGAGAAATTAAGAGAATTAGGAAGTTCTTTTGGAACTTTTGTGAGTGTAATGTTTACTGTTTTTATTGTTTATTATCTATTTCACTGGCTTTGGAAATGTTAACATGTTTCCCATGCCAATAAAGCCCCTTGAATTAAATTGAATTGAATGAGCGAGAGAGACAGTAAATCTCAGTAAGACCAAAATAATGGTGTTCCAAAAAAGGTCCAGTCACCAGGACCACAAATACAAATTCCATCTAGACACTGTTGCCCTAGAGCACACAAAAAACTATACATACCTTGGCCTAAACATCAGCGCCACAGGTAACTTCCACAAAGCTGTGAACGATCTGAGAGACAAGGCAAGAAGGGCATTTTATGCCATCAAAAGGAACATACATTTCAACATACCAATTAGGATTTGGCTAAAAATACTTGAATCAGTCATAGAACCCATTGCCCTTTATGGTTGTGAGGTCTGGGGCCCACTCACCAACCAAGACTTCACAAAATGGGACAAACACCAAATTGAGACTGCACGCAGAATTATGCAAAAATATCCTCCGTGTACAACGTAGAACACCAAATAATGCATGCAGAGCAGAATTAGGCCGATACCCACTAATTATCCAAATCCAGAAAAGAGCCGTTAAATTCTATAACCACCTAAAAGGAAGCGATTTCCAAACCTTCCATAACAAAGCCCTCACCTACAGAGAGATGAACCTGGAGAAGAGTCCCTAAGCAAGCTGGTCCTGGGGCTCTGTTCACAAACACAAACACACCCTACAGAGCCCCAGGACAGCAGCACAATTAGACCCAACCAAATCATGAGAAAACAAAAAGATAATTACTTGACACATTGGAAATAATTAACAAAAAATCAGAGCAAACTAGAATGCTATTTGGCCCTAAACAGAGAGTACACAGCGGCAGAATACCTGACCACTGTGACTGACCCAAAATTAAGGAAAGCTTTGACTATGTACAGACTCAGTGAGCATAGCCTTGCTATTGAGAAAGGCCGCCGTAGGCAGACATGGCTCTCAAGAGAAGACAGGCTATGTGCTCACTGCCCACAAAATGAGGTGGAAACTAAGCTGTACTTCCTAACCTCCTGCCCAATGTATTAGAGAGACATATTTTCCTCAGATTACACAGATCCACAAAGAATTCGAAAACAAATCCAATTTTGATAAACTTCCATATCTACTGGGTGAAATTCCACAGTGTGCCATCACAGCAGCAAGATTTGTGACCTGTTGCCACGAGAAAAGGGCAACCAGTGAAGAACAAACACCATTGTAAATACAACCCATATTTCTGCTTATTTATTTTATCTTGTGTCCTTTAACCATTTGTACATTGTTAAAACACTGTATATATAATATGACATTTGTAATGTCTTTATTGTTTTGAAACTTCTGTATGTGTAATGTTTACTGTTAATTTGTATTGTTTATTTCACTTTTGTATATTATCTACCTCACTTGCTTTGGCAATGTTAACACGTTTCCCATGCCAATAAAGCCCCTTGAATTGAATTGAGTTGAATTGAGAGAGAGAGAGTGAGAGAGAGAGAGAGAGAGAGAGAGAGAGAGAGAGAGAGAGAGAGAGAGAGAGAGAGAGAGAGAGAGAGAGAGAGAGAGAGAGAGAGAGAGAGAGAGAGAGAGAGAGAGAGAGAGAGAGAGAGAGAGAGAGAGAGAGAGAGAGAGAGAGAGAGAGAGATGGTCTGCATCTCTGCCAGGATTAGTGTACAGTATATGGTCCTACTGTGAGATGTTTTATGTGTGTGAGAGCGGTACCACAGGAGGGAAGAGGGCTGTGGATGGACAAGAGGCAATTACACAATTACATAAAGAGGAGGAGCAGGAGGCAAAACTGAGCCATCTTAAAAAGACATCCAAGCCAAATTTCCCAACAGCTTTGGAAAGAGTTTTAAAAAGAGTTATCTGTGTTGCGGTGAACGTTTTAGAACTTGGGATAAAGGGCTGGGAGGGCTGGGTTGTTGTTGGTGTGACAGTTCTTAAGGGTTTGTGGTTTTACACCACACCTCCTACAAAAGCCAGTGCTTGAGAATTTACAGGAGGAGAGGGGCCTGACTCGGGACTAATGACGACTCACTATGGGCTGTGGGTGTTGGATGGCCCCAGAGCTGGCCATAACTGATGAATAGTGTGGTCCACACTAACTGACATGCGCCGTTGGCTATAAGTGGGTGCGGTGCACAGAGCCTTTTGAAGCTGGGGCCGTGGGCTGTGTTTGAATCATCAGCAGAGACCCTACTCTCTGTAATGGACACCGACCTGTGGTTTGATCAGGGGCTCCGGCAGGCCAACACAAGCACACACTTTCCTCCAATTGTATTACTGGGCTTGGGGGAGGTGATGGTATTATTTCTGCTACAACACTGGTTTAATTCAAGGCAGATTTGACCCCAGCCTCACTTCTCCAGTTCAACTCATTGGATCAAGTCATAATCCTGCCTCGACCACATGAATAAGACACAGAGGGCGATGCACTCGTTCTTACCGCATACGTCAAATGTCACTCTGGTCCACATGCAAGTCATGATGATACCATTTCATCTGAAAGTTGAGGGAGCTTAACAGAGATCTACAGAGACGAGAGGAGAAGACAGACAAGTAGGACGAATGGTGCCACGCCACATTAACACAGAATCAACTTGGAGCTCTGTGACTGCTGTTTGCACAGATCCACAACCCAGCCCAAGATTCAGTAGATTACACTCTGTCCATGCCTTTTACAATGCTGAAGTTACTTGGTGGCAAGTTGATGATTTAACATGGCAAGTACTTGTCCACCAGAGGCAACGTGAGAGCCTGTTAACATCTAGTAAACCATGAGCTATGGTTTGACATGTCGTACTTGGTTCGACAGGGGTATTCATATTTGACTGTTTAGAAACGGGGGACCATTATTCTGGAGAAATTCTGAAGGTTGCATTGCCACAACCACACATAGGCCCACTGTAGGCCTACACTGCACCAGATCAACTAGTGGCTGACCCATCACACCTCTTCACAGGAATAATGTGCCAAACTGTCCCTAAACAGCAGAGCCTTATGAGGCGTTTACTGTGAGCTATGACTAAACTAAGGCATCTTCGAGCGCTCTGCGAAACATCCAAATTCCATCCCAGAAATACAGGCCTTTCTCCAAAACACATAATAACTCCTGTTCAAAGGCCCTATCTTGTATTATCATTTCAAAGGGGTCAAACACAAAACATACTCACACTCAACCTTGAGCTAGCTAATGAGAACGGGGCCCGGACGAGGCCTGCTTTTCCAGTCACTGCGCAGCAGGCAGCGGATAGCGGCGGTTGTGGTTGCGGTTGGTTGCCGTTTGGTGTGTGACTCGGTCCGGCTCCCACGCAGTTGAAACCATGGGTCCCGGAGCGGCGGATGCTACTGAGGCCCCTGAGGCTTTAATCTGCGTTTGAAATGAGAGACAGGCCGTCGGCACTCAGGGACGGCCCTCTGATTTGCTCTGTGGTTCCTTTGATAGCATGCATCCTACAGAAGAGAGGGAAACAAAAAAAGATGACAGAGACAGGTCTTGGGGAAAACTGGTTTTAATCCATGGAGCTTCAATTGCTGCACTTCGGTCACAGCCTCCCCAGAGAGGGCAAGGGAGCCAAGCTGAGAGTGATAAGCTAATATAACGTACAGTTAAAACACAATAACGTACAGTTTCTGAAATCAATTAGAATAGAATGAAGGGGCTCTTAAGCACTTACAATTCGTAACATATTGTATGAATTGGAATTCGTAACACATCATATAAATTGCATTTACAGTGGGGAGAACAAGTATTTGATACACTGCCGATTTTGCAGGTTTTCCTACTTACAAAGCATGTAGAGGTCTGTACTTTTTATCATAGGTACACTTCAACGGTGAGAGACGGAATCTAAAACAAAAATCCAGAAAATCACATTGTATGATTTTTAAGTAATTAATTAACATTTTATTGCATGACATAAGTATTTGATCACCTACCAACCAGTAAGAATTCCGGCTCTCACAGACCTGTTAGTTTTTCTTTAAGAAGCCCCCCTGTTCTCCACTCATTACCTGTATTAACTGCACCTGTTTGAATTTGTTACCTGTATAAAAGACACCTGTCCACACACTCAATCAAACAGACTCCAACCTCTCCACAATGGCCAAGACCAGACAGCTGTGTAAGGACATCAGGGATAAAATTCGGTCTGGGGCTCCATGCAAGATCTCACCTCGTGGGGCATCAATGATCCTGAGGAAGGTGAGGGATCAGTCCAGAACTACATGGCAGGACCTGGTCAATGACCTGAAGAGAGGGACCACAGTCTCAAAGACAACCATTAGTAACACACTACGCAATCATGGATTAAAATCCTGCAGCGCACGCAAGGTCCCCCTGCTCAAGCCAGCTCATGTCCAGGCCTGTCTGAAATTTGCCAATGACCATCTGGATGATCCAGAGGAGGAATGGGAGAAGGTCATATGGTCTGATGAGACAAAAATAGAGCTTTTTGGTCTAAACTCCACTCGCCGTGTTTGGAGGAAGAGGAAGGATGAGTACAACCCCAAGAACACCATCCCAACCGTGAAGCATGGAGGTAGAAACATCATTCTTTGGGGATGGTTTTCTGCAAAGGCGACAGGACGACTGCACCATATTGAGGGGAGGATGGAAGGGGCCATGTATCTTGGCCAACAACCTCCTTCCCTCAGTAAGAGCATTGAAGATGGGTCTTGGCTGGGTCTTCCAGCATGACAACGACCAAACACACAGCCAGGGCAACTAAGGAGGGCTCCGTAAGAAGCATCTCAAGGTCCTGGAGTGGCCTAGCCAGTCTCCAGACCTGAACCCAATAGAACATCTTTGGAGGGAGCTGAAAGTCCGTATTGCCCAGCGACAGCCCCGAAACCTGAAGGATCTGGAGAAGTTCTGTATGGAGGAGTGGGCCAAAATCCCTGCTGCAGTGTGTGCAAACCTGGTCAAGAACTACAGGAAATGTATGATCTCTGTAATTGCAAACAGAGGTTTCTGTACCAAATATTAAGTTTGGCTTTTCTGATGTATGAAATACTCATGTCATGCAATAAAATGCAAATGAATTACTTATAAAAATCATATAATGTGATTTTCTGGATTTTTGTTTTAGATTGCTCGAATTTTCGAGCAGGTGGTGTTATCAAGCTACAGCCTTTTTGTTTCAATCAAAACACATATTTAGCCTTGTGGCGCATGCTGTTGAGTTATGAGATTCTGTATTTTGATGCTTTACAGATGGACTATCTGGTCTATCCAAATAAAGTGTCACCCTATTCATCCTAAAATAAATGAATTGGTGTTTTTGGTCTAACAGTAACTTTATACTATACTATTATGTTCGCTATGTTAGGCAAATGTAGAATACTCCTTAAATCGTTAAGTGATCTTGCGAGACACTGAATCAGCTTTGATCTAAACTTTATTGAGCGATCACCATTCTGAGAAGTGCCAGAGCTGAAACAACGGTAGAGGGAAGCGTAATCATTACAACAATTTCAACATTATTGGTGATAGTCAATAATCAATATGGTAGTAATCTGTCATTCCTAAAATTTGACCCTGATGTCCATGCTTTGGCACGTTCATTTTGGTCACATTTAAATCAATGTGTCAGTCTGAGATAAAGCGTTTGCAAGACTGCCATGAAAATATGAAAATATGAAAATATAACCTAAACATGATCTAAAGAAAATGTTTAATCCCTAACATAGCATATTCCTACACAAGTGTGTTTCAGTTTGTGCATGGTTTGTTTAAAGGCATGGGCTTGAGAGAGAAATCAGAGTGTGAGAGACAAACCGTGTGAGAAACAGACAGATCGGGGCTACTTTGATGTGCTTCGGTGCTGGGTGCTGCTAGGAATAGATGCTAGATAGAAAAAAAAGCACACATCGCAGATTCAATGGACAAATGTCTGTCTACAGACCACTACAGTAGAACTGTGTGTGTGTCACACAATAATTCACAAGAGACTCACACTCATCCATGTGTGCAGACTCAAGTTGTCAATCACGTGAACTGGGAAAAAAAGAAAAGAAGAAAAATTTTTTTTTTCTCCCAAATATCCTCAAGTGAGGCAGACAACTGACACGCCTTTAAAGGGAATCAAAACAGCCTCCCCACATTTCAATCTTTGTTGTATTATGTTCCTCCAGAAGGAGAAGGAAAAGTAGTATTTGTGTGATCAGAAATCTGCGACCAATATGCTCCCCATATGTTTGACTTCAGCGTTGTGTCTTTCAACTCCGGTCTTGTTTTTGTTTTGGAGGAATTTGGCTTTTCTGCACATATCTAGTTATCTATTCTTTGCTCTTATATACCCAGTGTATTAAGTGAAGCCTGTCTTTGTGTGGATGCTGACAGCCCATCACTTAGCAGTGACTGTATGGTTTGCTTTATCAATAGCACATACAGCAGTATTAGGAAAATGGGCCTAAATGGGGCCATAGGCCTACATTAGACACAGACAGAGCCCTGTGAACAGATCATGTAGAACTGCCGTTCAGATATGAAGCACATCAAGAAACGTCAATGTTTTTTCAATCTACATTCCAAGATTACTTCATTTCCATCACACCGCCAGAATACTTGCAGCCAACATCTGAACACTTCATCATTCATTGAAATATTACAGACACTAAACTCAGTAACTCACAGCCATAATTTGAAAAACTAATCTGTGTATTCACGTCTATTGCCATGACTCAACGTGGTTCAACATGGTCTCTGTACAACAGTAATTATCTATGGAGGCTGTCATATTTATTTGCCTAGTAATTTTAGACTGCTGAAGTCGGTTGGTCAGTGAGCTCATTGCGTCATGTAGATTGTTAGATCGTGTCAGATTGAAGAAGTAACAGATTGTGTTGATTTTTCCTTATTTGAGGCAGGGTGGTCCCTTATACAGCCTAGTGTCTGGGACTGTCACAACAAAGTGACCCCTGAACATTTCCAACACACACTCACCCCTGTCCCATCTATAGGGCGAGGGTGCAATCCTCCCCAATAACAAAGCTGCCATTGACACTGACCCTAACCTCCTTCCTCCACCTCTCCATCCCCCTGGACCTCATCACCCTCCCACGTTGCCCGCCCGGGCCCAGTGCTGGGCTGGTCATAGGGCCCCGGAATGCGGTTCAGGTGGAGAGCTGTGCTGTTTCCAATTAGCAGGGTATAAATTAGCATTGCTCTCTCCTGTCTCCTCTCCAAACATTGCTGTCTCCCCATTCTTTTTGACCCCTCCACACTTCACTCTTGCTCTGACCTCCCCTCTGCCACTCCGCCACATAAATGTCCTCTCTTTATGGCTCTTGTCTGCAGCCCCTGTACTGCCCACTCTCATGCTGTGTGGTTAACGTGCAGTACATTTGGTATAAAGTTCTTTGTCGTCGGTCAATGAGTGTATAAATCCAGTGTTTTATATTTGAGTCTGAAAGGATATATACCTCCCAGGTTTACTGTAACTCTGCTCAAATCCTGTACAGAGGACAAGGACAAAGACAGACTCATATATAGTTTCTGTCTGCAATCCAGTATACTGTATGTTGGGTCATATTAATATTCAATTACAAAAGTATAATGTGCAACATGTGAAACTGAGCGAGTGTAGTCTTTTATTTCTGGACTTGTTACAATGTATTTGCGAGCTCTTTTTCCACAGGTCAGTCTGTTAAATGGAGTGTTATTTTTCCAGGGCAAATAGATCAGGCTCAGTGTAGCCAAGTAGGACCTGAGGTCAACCTGGCACTGAGGGTTCACATCTGTTTAAATAAATCCTCCAAGGTGCCATCAGCAGTATAAACACACACACACACACGCACGCACACGCACACACGCACACACACACACTTACACACATACACACACACACACAAAAACACACACACACACACACAGAAACACACACACAGTGATAGTTTTTCATCATTAACTTTTTCACACATTCCCACTTTTGGCACCTGTCATCCCTATATTTTCTTGTCTCGTTCTTTACGAGCGCGGGCTGCCGTTACTGAGAACACTGCACATGGGAGGGAAATTTACAGAGTGTGTCCTCCCAGACCGAGCACGTTCGCAGGGATCAAATGCTCCCAAGGTGTCCTACGTACAACTCTATATTTTCCCTCTACCAGACCCCCCCCCCACTCCCCCACTACCACTGCACTCTTTTACAGAGCCCGAGACCTCCGCTTGCCCTCTGAGCTCTCACTTTATGAGTCCCAGCTCATCCCTTGACTTGTAGAGAAAACAAGACCGGGGTAGCGTTTTATAGGGCTGCTGGGGGAAAGACAGGGGAAAGGCCCAAAAGAAGAGAAAAGTATGGTTTAGTCTCCTGCTCCCTGAGCATCAGAAGGAGACATGGGGAGTGTGATAGAGGGAGGGAAAGAGGGAACGAAGAGGGAAGAACTGTGGAGAAGAGAGGAGCAGTTTGTTGAGGAAGTGGTCATGCTGTGTTTTGCAGCGGCCTGCCACCAGTGTCTGCACCAGAGACCAGACCAGCATCCCCTCTTCGACCGGCATTCCCTCCATTCAGCTGGCCAGGAGGGTGAGGGGGATGAGGATGCAGAGAAAAAGAGAGAGAACAGGGACAAGGGCGTGAACTCTCCTCCCTGACACAGGCTCACTCGTGGGCTCCCTCCTCCGCAGGAGTCCCGTGCCTCTTTAGATAAACACAGCGGATCAGTTAACAGCTTTCACCTCCCTCACTCCCTCTCTCCCTCCTTCCCTCTCCAGATGTTTGGCCCATGCAGCTGAGTGCACCCAGGGCTGAGGAGTGGAGATCTCCAGCATCGATTGGAATGCTGCTCCTCCATCCATCTCCATCAGTGGAGATGCCATTTATTTGACTTGAGATGTGATTGTGTTTTCCCTTCCCCACACCTGCAGCTTCCTCTGGACCTACCCTGAAACCTATGATCAATCGCATTGACTTGGGAAAATCGTAGCAGAGCAGCTGCAGCCCCATGCTTTATGAGTTCTGCCTGTGGTTCCAGGCAACCTGTGGATGAACAACAGTCTGAGCACAGTTTAATTATCAAAGTGTTATTCCCATCAAACTAAACCCAGGAACACATTTTATGTTCCTCTTATATTCTTGCAATGGAGTAATCAGGCTCTACCTACCCCATCTGTTTTAAGCTGTTGCTCCCTCTTCCCTTTCTGCACTGCTGCGACTTTGTGTCATTCAACAGAATGTGTTTTATATGGATTAAATGCTCCTCTAACACTGTCTTATCATGCACCAGGCCCAACCTCATTAGTCAATAGCGCTCAGCAACTGGTAGTGGGGAGTTCTGAAGAGACGGCCCAAAGTTAGCAGTGCTCATTTCAACACGGTGGGCTACCCTGTTGTTCAAATCCTCTCAAGCTGTTCCAGACATCTGACAACCGCTACTTTTATTTATTGACTTCATTTTGCTCAGAGGGCAGGTTTTTACTTCTCCCTGAGTGATGCAGAGTTAATGTAGAGCTGTGCACTGCAAGTGCTTTTTCTCTCCCCTTCAAACCGTACTTAAGCGTTTAAACACTCTGGGTAATGACGTGCTGTTGTGGAAGTGAAAAACCATGCCGGATAAAAAAAAAAGACAAACATCCCTGCAGGCTTTCCCTGAGGAGAGAGGAAGCCATCGAGGAGAGGATGAGAGAGAGGAGGACCCTGTTAATCACAATGAATGAGCACCTCTTAGGGCCCTTGTGTCCACTGAGCTAGGAGAGCTCAGAAACCCCTGGGCTGAGTCACTGCTTGCTCAGAGTGTGAAGAGAGATGCAGATTCTCTCCCACACACAGACAAGATATCACCCCAACCAATTGTAGGTTTCTGTTGTATTAATTGTTTTCTCTTCTTTGCTTACTTTTCCAACATGTTGAATATTTAAGTTGGCGTCATATTTTGTCAGTGTATCCCTCTAGAAAAGATGAAATAGTATTTTTATGATGAAGAACTGTTTTCTCACATTCGTCAGTAGAACTAGGGAGGACTTCAGTTGGCATCTGATAGATATTCCCGGAAATTGGAACGCTCACATATCAAATGTATCTTAACCCAGCATTTTTACGTTTCGCCAGTTGGTTTTAAATTCTACAAACTCTACTGCTGCTCTACTGACAAAAGTAAGAGTCTGCTATGAAAATGAAAGTAACAGACATACAATGGTGATTCCATACTGCATTTCAAACACAATGTTTGTGTATGCAATTTAGAAACAAGAGTTACTTGGAGTGAGCACATATTACAATGATCAATGAATTAAAAGAGCTCTGATTGTTGGCAGAAACTCAGAAGGAAGGGTTTCAGTTTCCCCAACTTATTATTACATAAATGCCTTTTGAGTATGGAGATCATCATGTTTAGCTGTGTCTGTTTTCCTTTGGATGCATTGAAGTGATTCTCCCTACTGTAGCTCTACTGCCTTATAGAATGCCTTCCCCAGAGCAGCTTTTTCAAATTTGGGGCTTGCGACACTCAGCCAAAAGCCGCAAATTACCCCCCTCTAGCAGCAGCGAATTAGGAACAATTTTGTGTTTGCTATAAAAAAAAAACAGGGGAGAGAGAAGCAAGGGGAAAATGTAGCTTACACCAGGGACCACCAACGGAGGCAACATGGGATGAACAGCTCGCTGGCTGACAGATTGGATGGCAGGGCGGTGCTTTCACGCTTACTCTCTAATCTCTGAACTTCACAGCAATCAGCTTTATCACATCACTGCTACATAGTATAACACAACATTCATTACATACAGTAAGAATTACTGTACTTATGTTACTGTTCCATTGTTTACAAGCCTTTGAATTAGCTTTGTAATTTCCCCAACCCAGACCTGCAGCACTGATAAAATAAGGCTTTTGCTCCAACACCAGCACCCTCAGGGATGCAGTGACTTTGTTGACATTGTGTAGCAAAGGGTGAGAGATATGAGGTGCCAATTCAATGGATGTACTCTCTTTATGTCATTGATGCCATTCTTTTCAGTAGAGGGAGAGGGGTAGGTTTGGCTTCCCTGCTATGCGGTTGGTCTGAGCACCAACGTAAAAAGGCTTTTTCCCTTGTTTTTTACAAAGCGTGAGGTTTGGCTCGCCTGCCTAATCTGCTTCGATTGAGCCAGTCCATGTTTTTCCCATTCTGGCAACATTTTCAATGCCCTTTTAAAATCCACTTCCAAGTTGTAATATGCCACTGCAGACGTTATTGAGAGAAGGAAGAAAACCAAAACTGGAGAGAGGGGGGGTTGTAGGAGGGACCTATCCCCTACTGTTAGCCTTTAACTTCAGAGTTTCCAAACTTCATCACGTCTCCATGGTGATGCCTGGTGGAGCAGGCAGGCACACTCTGTCTTGCTCAGAGATCAGGTGGCCAGAGCAGGCCATGGCCAGGTTGGGGTTAGAGTTATTCTCGTTAAGCCATAGGCCTACTACAACTGTAATCAGAGCCCGGCTAGCCTGACCCCACTCTGACACGTCTTGGACCAGATGTTAATTGTGCTTCCTGCTTCTTTTTGATTAAATGACATCAGGTTTTAGTCTTGTTTGTATGGCTAATGGCGCTCATTTGGTGCAATAAGCGGTTTAGGGGCTGCTGTGGGTGACATCACCCCTCAGTGCCTTTGATCTGAGCTCTCTGAGGATACACTAGCTAGCTTTTCTTGTTGGCCACAGTTGTGCTAGGGTTAGAGCTGTTGGTCCATACCTGTGGGTCTGGACTTGATGACGACAAGAAGGTAGAGTACATGATATTGCCCGATTCTTGTTGCCCAATCATTGGGCACATTGGGTAGAGCTCTCTTCACCCACCAGCCCTAAGAGGTGCCAGGCTGCAGGAATATGGTGAGGGCATGAGGTCGCCAGCTGGGACGCAGCAGGGTACCAGGAAGATTGAAAGGGGGCATTGGGAAAAGTAGGGGGGTCATGACCAAATGCCACCCATTGAACTGCATAATGGCTGCATTAGAGGGCCTGTGTTTTGTCTCACAGATGTTATAATGAGGCTGATTCGATTAACAATAAAACCCAGAGCGCAACTGCGGATATTTTGATGTTGTTTGCGAGAATATTTTGATCTTGGTGTTTCGTGAGAGAAGTTGGGTAGTCTTCTGGGATATAGAGGGAGTCAGTGGGTGGAGGGTGTGGTTAGTCAATTCATGGATATAGAGGCAAAGTCCATTAGGGTTCTATGATTAACACCAGGAAATCTAAGGCTCGACACCAACTCAGATAACTTCACCCTTGTCTTATCAGGCACCTATCAGACCCCATGCCTACTAGTCTTTTCCTGTCTTGCAATCTCCATCTCTGTAAACCCTTCTCGCTACCTCTCTCTACCCCTCTCTCCCTCTTTTTCTTCCTCCCTCTCTCTACCCCTCTCTCCCTCTTTTTCTTCCTCCCTCTCTCTACCCCTCTCTCCCTCTTTTTCTCTCCTCCCTCTCTACCCCTCTCTCCCTTTTTTCTTCCTCCCTCTCTCTACCCCTCTCTCCCTCTTTTTCTCCCTCCCTTCTACCCCTCTCTCCCTCTTTTTCTCCCTCCCTCTCTCTACCCCTCTCTCCTCTTTTCATCCTCCCTCTCTCTCTCTCTCTCAGCGTGTGGCTGAGGTGTGAGATCATTCTCCTTCTGGGTGGCTTTCCTGCTATATGTCACTGTCATCTGCTGGCACCGAGGGTTGGGGGTCCCTTTTCCGAAAACACACTGCACTGCCCTCCACCGCGCCACACACATAAATTCTTGGGCACGAGACTGGAGAACGGTGCACCAATGCAGCACCCTTTTTTACTGGTCCTGGCAGGGTGAAGCACAGACCGGTGAAGCAGGGGAGAGAGCGAGACGCAGAGGGTGGAGGATATATAATTGAATAACTCTCAAAAGCGGGGCAGCAGGGATCAGCCCTGCCAGGAAAAGCAAACGCCAACAAGCCGGGCCTGTGGAAGTCAACCATTAAAGTGAGGAGAAAACCTCTGCTCTGATCAGCCGTAGCACAGGGCTAGCTTTTCAAAGGCTAACTCACCTACTTACTGCTAACCTACTTACTGTAGCTTCCCCCTCTATACATTGATACTATCACCCCCTCAATTCTGATCACTGTAGCCAACAGATAATCCCTTTGAAATTGTGCTGCACTTAAATGCTTGCATTGTCTTTAGTCTCTTTCAATTAAATTTCAATTCAATCCATTTAAGTAACTTACAAACCACTCTCAACAGTTCAGGAAAATAAAAACATTCAAGGGAACTCATTCCAAATGATGCATTTCAAATGTAGGAATAACATGTAGGAATAACATTGAAACATTGTTTTTCCTCTAATGATTGAATTAGCTAAGGATATCCCACAATGCACCACTCTCTGCACTGTGATCTGGCTGTGGAAAGGAAGAAAGGGGAAGGTGGGTGTTGGAGGAATGAGTTTACCTTGCCTGTTTGGCTTGGCCTTAATAATGCTCGAATGAAAGCATGGCATAGCAACCGTGTCAGGCATGAATGGACTTCTGACTAAATCGACAGACTTTTCCCAGGAAATGGCCTCTACATCAGAGGGAAGATGTGAGTTATGATAAGTCATAACTGATAATCCACGTGGAACTGAGTAGAAACCTGGAGCGGTAACAGGGCACGCATCACTGATGGGAGTCACATAAACCTACATTCATCAAGTTCATAGTGTTATGAATAAACATAATGTGACATCGATTGGAGTCTCCTGTAGTGACGTATTCAATTTAAGGCCCGGTGTCATTGTTGTTACAATTGCTGAGCCCTTTTACATATTTTATTTCTAAATGAATTGGCAGTCAAGGAACATTCTTTCACATGCCATTTAACAAGAACAAAAGTGAGACTATAAGAGAGAGAATGTAGGAGAGAGGTGGTGCTTACCAGGGGTTATGCAACAGGTCTCCACTGACAGAAAAAGAGGAGGTAGTCACATTTTCTCTCACATCCTGTTAGACACCCATCTTGAAGGAAGTAAAATAAAGTCAAACACAACTGATTATTGGCAAGTTTCTTCTTCCCTTAAGAAGAAATGTGTGATAAAGGACAGCTGAACACACATACAAGAGGACATACATGCACAGTTTCTGTCTTGCTTATTTTGTCAACAGCACTGCTCTGCTTTTCTGATAGTTTGTTTGTCTCTTTCTCTATTTGTTCTTGATAAATTTTCTCCATCATCCACAGACCCATTGACTGTTAGCACATTGACTTTGATCTTTTACCTGAAGGAAAGTAAAATAAAGTCAAACACAACTGATTATTGGCAAGTTTCTTCTTCCCTTACGACAGGGATGGAGAAGAAATGTTGACTGATAAAGGACAGCTGAACACACATACAAGAGGACATACATGCACAGTTTCATCTTGCAATTTTGCAGGTGAAGTGACGTTCATCTATACAAACAATAGTACGCAGATAAACACCATGGGACCACTCAGCCGTCTTACCGCAGGAAGGGAACTTCTGACTCCTAGTTCTGCTCTCTGTCAATCATACAGGCACTGCTCTGCTTTTCTGATTGTTTGTTTGTCTCTTTCTCTATTTGTTCTGGATAAAACATTGTTCTTTTGCATTGATTTTGGCATCATTGACTTTTGCAGGTTGAAAATGACCCATGGATAAAAGATGCATGAGGACATCGTTCTAAAATGGCAAAGACTTTGATCACAAAGTCAATCATACCTGATGTGCAGGAAAGTGACTCTCAACCATAAACAATTTAAAGGCATTGCCAAATACTAATTGGTTAAAATGTGACCCACTTCAAATAAATCCACATTTTCTGACATTTCACATTCTTAAAATATTGATTAACAAAGCCAGGGAATTTTTACTGTGTTTAAATGTCAGGAAATGTTTGTGAAAAACTGAGTTTAAATTAATTTGGCTAAGCTTCTTCAACTGTATATGTTGCCGAGGCCTGATGATGCTAGTGCAATCAACGAAGGCACTGGCTGTCCCAGAGTTTACACTTGATCTTTTTTCTAATTTACCAGAGTTCTGAGATGAATCATGACTGACCACATAATAAAAGATGGCATTACAGCTCTGACACTGTTATCATACAGTCTCTGTTCGATACATGGGCTAAAATGACCCATTGATGGTATTTTCAGTTTTCTTTCAAGCAGATAAGTATCATTCGAACACTAAATAATTACTGTCAGATGATACGAATCTCATGCTGGATCTATTAAGGTTACTTCACCACAATTCCCACCACACTGTTTAATATTATCAATAGCAATAATAAACGTTTTGTGTTTTATGTGCAGAAAAATATATGACCACAAAATGGATCAAATAAACAGTGTGAGCGAGTCTGTACATTTAAGGAATCAAACTTATTCCTTATTCAAACGAGGACCCACAAAGAAAATCAATGTGTATTTCTCTCTCAGTCAAGCAATTTAACAAATCGCCATCCGGCAACAATGTTTTTATTTATTTAACTCCTTCAATGGTTGCCAAACGGCATTAGACTGAATTGGATATTGTACTTCTATCCATCAGCCCTTTCCAAAAACTTTAGAGTAGTCATCAATCTAAACTAGACTTAGAATAGAATGAAATAAATACTTTCCTCCCAAGAAACCTAACATTATTTTCTTCCTGTCATGTTCAGTGTAACACAGCACGGTCTGGCATAGAAGTAAAAGAAAAACACACAATAAATCTAAACAAGGACTTTAAAAGAAAACAACAAATATGGTTAATTATATAATTCAAAATTTACATGAATAATCTGTCACAAATACTCAATCTTCATTATAATCCATGAGAAATGTCTATTACTTTGGGTTTAAACAGTACCAGAATCATCTCCAATGTGGCTCCAGATATTTTAAACGATATTAAGAGTGTAAGGAAACGTTTATATTCCTTTTATGTTTTGTTCCATTTATGTTCACAAATATTTAGCATACAGTATCACAATTTAACTTGATTGTGATATCTATCAAGTTATGAAGATATGTTATTAATTACTTTAAAATATTGTTTTTAAACATCCATAATTCTCAGGGATTTAATATGGCTTTAATTTTCTTCGAATGTAATATTGGTTTTATTTTCTGACTAATAGAACTATATTCCACGAATTTGGTTCTAGCAAAACCGAGTTAAATCACGTCGTGTCGATGTCTATTTAAACACATATTTGAATAAATCCTCAACTGGCAACGGTTCGTTTGTGGTATACCTCTTTGAATAGTAAGCTATAGGCTCAAGCTACATCTCCCATACAAACATATTAAAATATTTCTATGAAAAAAATCTTATAAGGAATGCTTTGGAGAGACAACCAAATGCGGGTTTAGAAATGACCTCATAATCTGACATGAAAATATGAAGTCTTTGAATGTGTTGCACAGATTTTTTCCATTTTTGGAACGAGCAGGCTGTGTGGCCCCATGACGCAAAATCAGGCAATTATAATACGATGTTGAACTAATGGATGGATGTGGTGTAACTCAACTGACAATCTGAAAGCTGCGCAGCTGCACAGACCGTTACTTCTAGACTTCAAATTTAGAAAGAGCATTAATTTACAATGTGTTTAAGCGTCAGTTTTTGGGGATGAATGGCAAACGACAGCGAGATGCTGCAGAACAACCATATTGAGAGATTTTCAAAATATATAAATAATTGCAGTAGGGCCTATATCGTAGCCATAAAAAAAACGAACAAAAATAAAATGTTTCAATTGTAATATCAGAAAATCCTTCAAATGTAGTCCTAACATTCCAGGATATTGGATTTAGCCTAGATTAGAGTCAACACAATGTTGCATCTCGTTCATGTGATCTTTATATAGTTTGATTCCGCACATCGCTTGATCCTCAGTCGCTGTTTCGATAGACACTTTTAAAGCTATAACCGTCAAAATGTGTCAATTATTTAAAGATTTTTATTTGACTTAATATAGGCTGACATGTTTTACGTGTAGGCCTAAACATCATATAATTGAATGAAATAATATTTTATTATTAGAGAAATGCTAACCAGACAAACTAAAATTACCCCAATTTTGTCAAAAGTTCTGAACATAATTTAACCCACGCATCATCTACACACTCAGCAAAATGTTGAATTTAACGGTTTTCCTGCTGAAAGATGCAATCAAGTTCACTGCGCATTTAGGCCTACTATAGGTAAAAAATGTGCAGCTATATTTCCACTGATTAAAGATATACGCTATAAAGGCATCAATTACAGATCTTCAATTTTGCCAACATTGACAGGTCAGTGACGCAAAGGCCTATAAGAAAAATGACTGAGTTAAATATATTGTTTTAAATAATTCACTTTATTTCTTTCCAAATGTAAAAGGAAACTCGTCAGTTAAATATTTGCATTTCAATGGACAAATGTAATTTCATACTTTACAAAGAAAAACGCAAGATGCTATGACAAATGTAATCAATGCAAGGCATACATCTACAGCATTATTAAGAACTATTCAAATAGGCCTAGATCAACAAGAAAGTCCATCCAATTACCATTACCATTTGCCAAATACCTGTGTTTCCACAAGAGCTTCAAAAATCTCTATCACCTGAGATACAAATACACAATTTAAAGTCTGAAACACAACTCAAATATTCACAAGCACTGCTCATTAGCCAGGTCAGAGGTGCTGCGCTGAGTTTGTAATTTCTGATATTCTTCATGTAAACTGACGAGATGTGGAGACGCCGCGGAGTGGAACAGCGCAGGGGACGCGTAGGGAGCGCAGGAGGTCAAAGCGGAAGAAAAGGTGGCACAGCGGCTCGGATTGAAGGACCCGATAGTGACAGGCTGTTGTGATTGAAGAAAAGCCTTGGCAGCGAAAGTGTTCCGGGTAAACAGGCTCGACAAAGCCGGTAGCAGGCTGCTAACAGGTGGGATGGTGGGAGCGCATGATGAGTGCGCATGGTGATGGAAGCCGAATGGATATATCTCCAAACTGGGTAGCTGAAGACCCGCTGTGCCGAGTCCATAAGTACCATAAAAGTTGTGAAAGCCACTGGGCTCAAGGGTTTGCTCCTTGAGCACCCCGAAACGAAAATGCTGACGTTTGAACCTCTTCCTTCGACGCAGAAAGCTCCCATTCTCAAACATGTCCGAAGAATTGGGGTCCAGCGTCCAGTAGTTTCCCTTCCCTGGATTACCAGGCTCCCGGGGCATTTTGACAAAGCAGTCATTGAGCGAAAGGTTGTGTCTGATGGAATTCTGCCAGGCAGGGAACTTCTCACGATAATAAACGAATCGGTGGCTGATAAAGTCACATATCTCGCTGAGGGTAAGTCGCTTTTTTGGGCTTTGTAATATTGCCATTGTTATCAAGGCGATATAGGAGTACGGAGGCTTTACCGAAGCCGGGCTTTTACTTGCTGCTGGAGGACACTTCGATGTGGGTGAGTAGTCGTCCCTATCCTCATCATGCCCACTAGAAGACAAAAAAGTTTCGGGTTCATGCTCTGCGCTTCTCGTCTCTTCCAAAGGTAAGGACACGAGATGCTCCTCTCCGTTATCCCTGAGTCCCTCTCCTACTACGTCAATAACAAAATCTTCCATGGGCTCCAAGTCCAATGTCATAGTCCACGGGCAGAGCCAATATCACCTGCCCCAACAAGGTGGGAAAGGGTCAGTTCTTTGAAAGGGATAGATGCTCACGCGCAAGGCTTTGCTCTCTCCATTCACAAAAAAAACAAGCTTAAAATATGTGCGCTCCAGCCCCCTCTCACGTTAGTCATTCAAGAGGAAAAAACAACCCTTCAAAAAATCCAAAGCCTTTTATCTCCAAACAAACACAAAATGGAACAACCTTTTAGCCTTAAACAGAGAAAAGGGAGGCTGAGAAAGTTATGAAGCACGGCGAGTCTTCCACGATGTCCAGCATCCTCTCTCGTTGGTTTCCAGTTGGAACTGTAACAGCATTGGATCAGGTGACTGTGATGTCATGGTTATGCTCGAGGAGAAGCTCTTAACAATTCAAACAAGGCAATCGGTACCAAAATACCACCCGTTTACTATCATCATCCCATCACTCCAACATCAACATCATATTTCAAATTCCACTCAGTAAATTACCATTCGTTTAATAAGTGACAACTATGGGATCAATATGGTGGGGGAAAATGTTCACGTATTGCCTAATTCTGTTATCCATAGGCCTACTTGCAGATGGCTATTCGAAATATCAAATATATGTAGGAGTAGACATATAGCTGCCCCTGACATCTGAACTCTCACCACATCAATAACACATTTTAAAAACAAAATGGCCTATAATTGTCATTTCGTGAAGCGTCAAAAACAAAGATAACTCAAAATAAGCCTATAACCATGATACATTTTGTACATATATGCGCGAATTGAATGTGAGGCTGGGCTGAACCATGAATCAACTCGTCGTTTTTCTAAATAAATAATAATGTCCTACTAAGGGCGCTTCGAACATTTTTCTTGTACTATTTTAGCAACATATGCCCATGCGCAAAACATGGAGGAGAGTATGAATTGAAGTATGAGTATGAATGAAAGGCTACACAATAAAAATTTGCCTTAAGCCTCCATCACACCGACAGCTTAATTGTGTTTTGGTGCACCAGAAGTACATTCCTTTCCAATGGAACGCTGCGTTACAGAGTTGCAGTCCGTTCTGTGTGGTGCATAGGTTGGATTTATCGAACATATGCATCTTATTGTATGCATAGACGGCGTGACAGAAACAGTAGCAGATTGTGAATGTAGAACTTTTGTTGCACACATATCCAGATGATGCTCCGTACATTTAGCGAATATCACTACAGGTGTGATGGAGGTATAAATTCTAACATTTTGCACAAATGGCACCGACTAAACAACTATCATGTACGGAAGCGTGTTGAGTTATACATGTTGAAAATACGAAGTTTGACATTAAGTTTAATAAAATCAAAGTGAGGAATCATTTTTATTAGGCTATGCTTCTTTCAAGAAATGATGTGCTTTGGAGAAAGGCATAATGCTTGTGAAAATATCACTTCACATACTGCAGCAAGAGGCCCAAATTCTAAATTCCGCAATAATTTAAAGGCTAGATGAAATAAATCCATCTACTGTAGATCGATCAAAAATAAACGTGGTAGGCCTATTCATTTTAGTCAAGGTAAGTGAGACAAATCAAAGGAGAGTGAAGATTAACAACACAACAATAATTGTGTTGATATTGGGGACTTGCAGTGACGGAAGAGAAGTATGAGCCAAATCCATAATCTATATCTATAGTGGCAAAAACAATTGGTGGACCAGTAGGCCTATAGGTCACCTTCAGAAGGTGTCTACCCCTATAGACAGAGACAATTTACGGCGCCTTGCAACTTTTACAATTTATAGAGGGAAATATAGCCTATAGAAATGTATAGTAGCCTACTTATGCTCATACCATGCTGCTATTATAATAGCAAAAGGAATTATATTCGAGCATATTGAAACTAGGCTAATATGTCAATTAAATGTAGTAGCTAGCCTACTTGTTATTTCGAGATAGGCATATATTTTTTTATTTCACCTTTATTTAACCAGGTTGGCAAGTTGAAAACAAGTTCTCATTTACAATTGCAACCTGGCCAAGATAAAGCAAAGCAGTTCGACACATACAACAACACAGAGTTACACATGGAGTAAAACAAACATACAGTCAATAATACAGTAGAAGACTAAGTCTATATACGATGTGAGCAAATGAGGTGAGATAAGGGAGGTAAAGGCAAAAAAAGGCCATGGTGGCGAAGTAAATACAATATAGCAAGTAAAACACTGGAATGGTAGATTTGCAGTGGAAGAATGTGCAACGTAGAGATATAAATAATGGGGTGCAAAGGAGCAAAATAAATAAATAAATACAGTAGGGGGAGAGGTAGTTATTTGGACTAAATTATAGATGGGCTGTGTACAGGTGCAGTAATCTGTGAGCTGCTCTGACAGCTGGTGCTTAAAGCTAGTGAGGGAGATAAGTGTTTCCAGTTTCAGAGATTTTTGTAGTTCTTTCCAGTCATTGGCAGCAGAGAACTGGAAGGAGAGGCGGCCAGAGGAGGAATTGGTTTTGGGGGTGACCAGAGAGATATACCTGCTGGAGCGCGTGCTACAGGTGGGTGCTGCTCTGGTGACCAGCGAGTTGAGAAAATGGGAGAATTTACCTAGCAGGGTCTGTAGCCAGTGGATTTGGCGACGAGTATGAAGCGAGGGCCAGCCAACGAGAGCGTACAGGTCGCAGTGGTGGGTAAGTATATGGGGCTTTGGTGGCAAAACGGATGGCACTGTGATAGACTGCATCCAATTGATTGAGTATATGACTAGATCTGGCTAAGATAAAGGGCACTAGGCTTGCTGACATAATTTTTCCTCCTCGAGAAGCCTATTTAGCGAGAGGTAACAGGACGGTCATAATTAGAAAAATGTCATTGCTATGCCTTATTTCTCATGAACAAGGAAACCATCGGCCTGCTACTCAATTGAAAACACACACCTTTAAATATATAACAGTCCGTAATGACACTGTTAAATTGTAGCCAACGAAGACACTGTTAAATTGAATAAACTGGTATGATGCTGAAAGTAATAGATTTGCACTTGCCAATATATAAAAGAATGCCAGAAGCGGAGGGCACTTTTGTATTGTTCGAAGGCCCTGGGTTGTTTGTGTTTAATGATTTAGTCCTTTGTTGGGATTTCCACATTTCCCATTGATACCCCAGGGCAGCGGACGACTGTGCTGGTGTGGGTGGGCTACGTTACCGACAAAGCTGCAGCTGATTTGCCAAATTCATCACGCATGTCTTCAGATTGGAAACAGGTCCAATGCCGTGGCGGAAAAACGCGATGTGTGGTTTCAATAACAAAAACGATAATAATAGAAATTCGTCTGAATTTCCACAGATAGGGTGCTAAAATGACAACAGCTGGCACGAGAAAAATTATTCATTTCTCGTTGAGAAACCAGAGATGGAAATGATCAAACCAACAAAGGCCCTATACTGAGATAGCCTATTGACAGTTCATTATAAGAAACAATTGAAAGTTAATGCCCCATCTGATATTGTTATTAGATGCGATATAAAATATGATGCTGTCGCGTAAAAGTTGTAATGCATCGTCATATCACCGTAAATTATATTTAAAGCAGCTTAGTCCTACAGAGAAATAGAGCTAAACCCAAGTTAAATTCACTTGCTGATGAACTTTTTAGTAATTTCAATTTGTATAAAGTCGTTCCATTCATTTGTTCTTCAGACCCCAGACTCTCTCTCACTCACAAACACACACATGTACACAGTAAATAATTTAAAACTATTATTCTTCAGACATTCGTCTACATATTTCTGTTTCCAATTCTGTCAAAATATCCCTTCAATGTGTAAGCCTGATCATACTGAAAACAAAAAATGTAGACTAACAAATGTTTTTTATTAGGAAATATTGAATGGCACTTCAAAGACAGAGGATGTTTTCTGTCAATTTTACAGAAACACCTCCTCAGCTTTATCCACTTAAAACCTTGGCAGTGTTGAATGACTCAGTCATAATGTGAGAGGCATTGTATATCATGAATTACTAGTCCATCCACATTTAAGGAACTGCTGAGTCAAACAATAGTGATGTAAGAAACGAAATAACGGGAAGTGTATTCATGTCTATTATTCTGTGAATGATGCTTTACTCACTCTCTCTGCATTTAGGAGGGCTCAAGAAAAGGTTGGAATCTCATAAATCATCAGGTCAGTACGTTTTGCTTTATTAGAGTTTTCACCATCGCCTTGATCTGATGTAATTTGTGTGTGCTATTATATTTACCCCCCCATGCCTTCAGTTTCAAATAGCTTTTGGCAAATAAACAAATATTACAGCTCTATGAAGGAGCACATTTCCAAGGAGTCTACGTCAAACCACATGTTAACTACAGAGGACCAAAAGCAATTTATATTCTAGAATACCTAGTCATGTTGAGTGTGTACTGGAGAGACTTTGCTCCAAAAGCGAGCATGACGCCATCTTGTGGCATAAATGAAAAGTCACACCATCACGTTCAAAAACACAAGACATCATCAATTAACACTTAGAGCAGGGATGGGCAACTGGCTGCCCAACCCTTTTGTAGGCCCGTGTACCAATAAAAAATAGTAATAATAATAAACTACCGGTAAAAAGTTTTAGTTCGTTCAAGAGTTTTTATTTGCACTATTTTCTACATTGTAAAGTAATAGTATAGACTTAAAAACTATGAAATAGAACATATGGAATCATGTAGTAACCAAAAAAAGTGTTAAATAAATCAAAATATATTTTATATTTGAGATTCTTCAAATAGCCACCCTTTGCCTTGATGACAGCTTTGCACACTCTTGGCATTCTCTCAACCAGCTTCACCTGGAATGCTTTTCCAACAGTCTTGAAGGAGTTCCCACATATTCTGAGCACTTGTTGGCTGCTTTTCCTTCATTCTGCAGTCCAACTCATCCCAAACCATCTCAATTGGGTTGAGGACAGGTGGTTGTGGAGGCCAGGTCATCTGATGCAGCTCTCCATCACTCTCCTTCTCGGTCAAATAGCCCTTACACAGCCTGGAGGTGTGTTGGGTCATTGTCCTGTTGAAAAACAAATGATAGTGTCACTAAGCACAAACCAGATGGGATGGCATATCGCTGAAGAATGCTGTGGTAGCCGTGCTGGGTAAGTGTGCCTTGAATTCCAAATAAATCACTGACAGTGTCACCAGCAAAGCACCCCCAGACCATCACAACGCCTCCTCCGTGCTTCATGGTGGGAACCACACATGCGGTGATCATCCGTTCACCTACTCTGCGTCTCACAAAGACACGGCAGTTAGAACCAAAAATCTCCAATTTGGACTCATCAGACCAAAGGTCCAGATTTCCACTGGTCTAATGTCCATTGCTCGTGTTTCTTGGCCCAAGCAAGTCTCTTCTTATTATTGGTGTCCTTTAGCAGTGGTTCATTTGCAGCAATTTGACCATGAAGGCCTGATTCAAGCAGTCTCTTCTGAACAGTTAATGTTGAGATGTGTCTGTTACTTGAACTCTGTGAAGCATTTATTTGGCCAGCAATTTTTGAGACGTAACGGTAATGAACTATTCCTCTGCAGCAGAGGTAAATCTAGTTCTTCCTTTACTGTGGCGGTCCTCATGAGAGCTAGTTTCATCATAGCGCTTGATGGTTTTTGCGACTGCACTTTAGGAATCTTATATAATTCTTGAAATGGTCCAGATTGACGGACCTTCATGTCTTAAAGTAATGATGGACTGTCGTTTCTCTTTGCTTATTTGAGCTGCTCTTGCCATGAAATGAACTTGGTCTTTTACCAAATAGGGTTATCTTCTGTATAGCTCCCCTAACATGTCACAACACAACTGATTAGCTCAAACGCATTAAGAAGGAAAGTTCCATAAATGAACTTTTAAACAAAGGCACACCTGTTAATTGAAATGCATTCCAGATGACTACCTCGTGATGCTGGTTGAGATAATGCCAATAGTGTGCAAAGCTGTCATCAAAGCAAAGGATGGCTACATTGAAGAATCTCAAATATATTTAGATTTGTTTAACACATTTTCAAATCAAATCCAATCAAATCCAATCACATATACGTGTTTAGCAGTTGTTATTGTGGGTGTAGCGAAATGTTTGTGCTTCTAGTACCGACAGTGCAGCAATATCTTAACATTTTCACAACAAATACCAAATACACACAAATCTAAGTAAAGGAATGGAATTAAGAATATATGAATATATGGATGAGCAATGTCAGAGCGGCATAGACTAAGATACAGTAGATAGTATAGAATACAGTATAAACATTTGAGATGAGTAATGCAAGATATGTAAACATTATTAAAGTGACATTATTAAAATAAATCTTCCTAGGGATAGCCCCCTTTTTTTCAATTTTTGCCTAAAATGACATACCCAAATCTAAATGCCTGTAGCCCAGGCCCTGAAGCAAGGATATGCATATTCTTGGTACCATTTGAAAGGAAACTTTGAAGTTTGTGGAAATGTGAATTGAATGTAGGAGAATATTACACAATAGATCTGTCAGAAGAAAAAACAAAGAAAAAAACAACCTTTTTTTCTCCCAACATCTTTGAAATGCAACAGAAAGGTCCCAAATCTAGCCATCACTCTTGTTGTAATTCCGATGGTGTCCAAAAGATGGCAGCAGTGTATGTGGAAAGTTTCAGACAAATTACTTGAAGTATGAGCAAACTACATGTCATTTAGTGTGAAGTCACCCAGGTACATTTGGGCAAATCGTGAAGGAGACATTTACATTCACATTACATTTTTTTACAAGAATATTGTCAAATCTGAATACTTGGACTTTGATTTAGCTTTTCCAGTATTAGTAGCCATATTATAAGTTCAACGTTTGCAAACACTCAGTTTTCATAACTTCATATCTCTCCATATTCTTATAATTTTTGTCCAAAAGGAAAAGGCTTGCTGTTGCACAAGGTTAGCAACAACATTTTGCAACAAATACTGGGTTTCCGCATACTCCCATAAAGCCCAGGTCATTGGCTATCTAGCTAGCTGTGTTTGACCCCGATTGGTGTTTATTTGACAAAGTGACAGTCAATCAAGTGAAGACCGCCCGTGTCATCGGCGTGCCATTAAGACGTCGCTCTCTGACCAAATTTAGTGTCCTATAGGATATACTACACTCCTAATGATATAGTGAACTCTGGTTACGTTCTAGGATCTCTGAGGAATAAATACGAACATGATTTGACTGGTTGAAACAACGTTTAGTGTTAGATTTCACAGATTCCTTTATTTGCAAATTGAACGAGTGGAAATACAAAATCGATCATGCATGTGTAATGACGTTGGCCTGGGGGTAGGTTTATGACAGTCATAAATACCTCTCCCCCCTTTTTCCTCTCTCTACCCTACTGATGTGACATTTGAAAATCCCTTGGTTAACATAGAGATTCTGGAAACATCAGAAGGTGGGGGGAAATGAACCATATTCTGGTAATCCGACCAGTTGAACATATGCGGTAGTACTTAATGAATATGATGTCAGTTCGGTTGTCATCTGAGACATTCTCATCAATGATAGGATGACATAAACTCAAAAGTGGAAAGTCTGCACATTGTAGTTATCGGATTCACATGCAATTGTTGTTCAATTTAAATGTTTGAATATAAAATTATTGGTGAAAAGATGAAATGTAATTTTAGCTTCCAAATGAGAGATTTTGGTTTTCATAAGGTTAGGGCTCTGCTAAATCAGTGACCCGCCCTGTGAAGAGACATGGGCTGTAAACTATGAAAACACACCTTTCTCCCTCCACTATATAAAGCCTTGACGAAAATGTAACCTCCTGTTCCAAGGATGTGAGGACGACGGTCCATACGTTAAAAAGGACTAACATGTCAACTGTTCTGGGTACATTAGGATGACGATCCGATGTCAGAATGGTTCAGAGAATAACTACAGAACGAAGCCAACCTCAGCGTGAGCTTTGGTTGCGAATGGTATGAACTTTGAACTCTTATTCACTACAGAAGTGATACCTCCTAGCCGTTGAGTTAGCAACAGCAGCTGCAAACGTGGGCTAGGAAAGAGTAAATATTTATTGCATTTTCCTTTTCCAAATGGGCAGTAATTTAGAATGCATAAGATTCTGTATTTACGATAGAGTAGCTGCCTACGGCCCGTTAGAGACATCGCTTCTCCCTTTGTTCCTCAGTCTTCCCGCTCTTTCACTCAAACCCAGCCCCCTTTTCTTTTGTGTAACCAGCGGTCATATCTGTTCTGTCCGCTAGGTACGTTTTCCTTTATGATATAATTTGTAATCAAGGTATGATTCATTCTGTGTATATGTAATTCTGTGTGATTAGTTAGGTATTTAGTAAATAAATGTAGTAAATAAATAATTAAACCCAATTTTGTATTGCTGATTCAACTTGTTAGCCAGGGTTCGTAAAGATAACCAATAATTTACAACTTTCAGATGAGACTGAAATAAGGTGACGATTAATATTGACTGCTATTGATGTAAAGTATTACTAGGTCTTTAAGAGTTTATTCAGAAGATAACAGCTCTATAAATATTATTTTGTGATGCCCCGACTTTCTAGTTAATTACATGATTAGCTCAATCAGGTAATATTAATTACGAAGAAAGGATTTTATAGAATAGAATGTCATATCACTTAATCCGGCACAATTTTGGGTATGCAGACCCACTAGCCACTGCAGCCCCTCACGAGTTCCGATTTGTTTGTGGCCCCCACCCCATCAAATTTGCCCATACCTGACTTAGAGTAATTCATTCATAATTTACCACTTAGAGTAATAGAGCAATCCGACATACTGTGTCTATTGACTAATACAAAGAACTCAGAAATGTGCTGAATAAAAATGTGTACTCTACATTCTACTGTACGTTTATTTGTTAAATATTTAACAGCGGTCTCTGCCATTAAATAGAATAATGCAACTAATATACTAACATTATCTAAAATTGATTGAATACATTTGTGTTGGTTCACACCTACAGTACATCAACATGGCTAGTTTAAAGCAGAAGTAATCTGATGGGGACAAACAGCACCGGTCCTAGCTGGCCCGGTTATAGAGAAAATAGGCATAGAGAAAATGTTGCCGTTTTAAAGCAAGTTTAATGCATTTCTACACATTTCTTCATGTGTCAGGGAGAACATCTAGCAATTGTGTAACTAATTTTGTGCAATTCTACTCATTTTGCTATGAGGCAGACAGACATGTTTATAACAAATGTTATGCAATTCTATTCATTTTGCCATGGCACCAATACCCTGCAATTATACACATTTTACCATTGGGTGGAGAGAATCTTGGCAGTTTTAATTTCCTGCAATTCTACACATTTTGTCATGACAAAATCAATGGGGGCCCATTGGAGAACATGACCAACATGTTTAGATAGCTAGCTCCCCGATCTAAAAAAATGTTAGCTGTCATGGGCTACAGTAGTTGAGTGACCATGTCAGTGACTGACAAAATAATAGAAAAACTGCTGATGCACAACCAACCCCCCCCTTTCCCCGTCATAAACCAGGTCTCACACCCAGGCCCTGGTGGAGTTTCACTTCCTTTGTGACATCATGCTTTTGCCCCATATTAAAACATCCGATGAAGGGAGTAGGCTAGTTGAAACACATAGGGGAAATCCCAAATCCCCCCTTCCCCATCCATTTGCGCGTTAATGCACAAGCGTCCCAAAGCTGATGGAGTGAACATAATCGAGGGTGCTGTAGCATCTAATTAGACCCTCTGGTAGGCACTTCGATTGAGCCTGCAACGCTGCAGGCTTTCTTAGCGAATTGGAATACCATAAAGCACCACGTTATTTCACACAAAATAATGGAGAGGCGTGCCTAATTATATGACACGTGTATTTGTTTACAGTGTGTCTGCTGTCGAGATTTGACAAATGCAAAATATTAAATACCTACCAAATGAAATGTTTAACTGTTACTGAGTTACTGCCATGCTATGTTGTTGTCTTATATGTCTTTCTTTAAATAGTGTTGTGGTGTCTCTCTTATCGTGATGTGTGTTTTGTCCTATATTTTTATTTCGTTTTAATCCCAGCCCCCATCCCGTAGGCATTTTTCCTTTTGGTAGGCCATCATTGTAAATAAGAAATTGCTCTTAAGAGTGACTTGCATAGTTAAATAAATAAAGGTCAAATAAATAACAATATTATTTGGAAAACAACGGGGGGGGATTTGTACATTTGAATTGCATGCTCATTTAAAAAAAAAAGTGAAACATGAATTGCATCACGAGTGTGTCCTGAGGTTGATGGGTTTACTTATCCCCTCACCACTCTCAGAAAGTACCCACAGAGATTCGTCAGCAACAACTGACAACAGAACGCCCACGAGGCTGTGGTTTGGGATTCACAGAAAAGTTGTTTGTGATTTACCTTTTTTCTGATCACATGACCTGGCCAGCAAAAAAAACTCCGGGCGCATTCAGATCACTTTTGTCAAGTCCTTTCAAAGTGTGTTGCATTATGGGGATATAAATTGTCCTACATGTCGACTGCATAAACGTTACAAAAATCATGTGATCAAAAGTAATAATGTTTTGAACGCAGCCATCGCCTGCATTGTGTGACGCTCTATTGTCAGCCAATCATTAGGGCGTTTTTGTTTGACCCACGCCAGGGTGACGAAAAACGTGACTTAAACAGGAACCAACTGTGCGCAAATCATGTATACAGTAGATATGTGATATTTGAGACTCTCTCACACGAATTGATCGTACAATGTACACATATATATGTTTCCAGTGTGAGTGTGTAATATGGGGGTTGGAGACATGTTTATTTGGACATAATAAAGAAAACTTGTTTAAACAATGTGAACACTGTCATTTTGCACTGAGCCTTGCTGTTGGAAAACCACACCAGTGGCTAGGTTTCAATCCAATTGGCTACAGATTTTCATGCAAATATTATAAAATCCGCATAAAGAAAATATGTCAATTTTCCCATCAGTGGTGTGTTGCCACCAAACTGACTTGTGGATTAAAATCAGTGTTATGAGGTAGTGCACAAAAAAATGTCATTTTTTTGCGTACGTTTTCATGTACTTAATAAATATCGAAAGTTCAATGAGTTTCTATGGCATTTTCAACTCATATTTTTGTCACAAAAACTGTTGTATTAAATAGAAAATGTGTCTCTGGTCATGACACATGCTCTCTAGCCAACAGCTCACATTTACAGTGAGGGTAGTCTACATGATGAGTTTACTATGGATAAACACCCGTCTAGCATCAATAATCAGATACAGTGAGGGTAGTCTAGTCTACATGATGAGTTTACTATGGATAAACACCAGTCTAGCATCAATAATCAGATACAGTGAGGGTAGTCTAGTCTACATGATGAGTTTACTGTGGATAAGACCGAGAATATTTATATTTGTCAAATGGCAGTCAAGCATCGATCATGTCACCTGAATAAGACCCTCAATATTTATTGGAAAGGAGCATCAATCTCATAACAGTGCACTTTCACCACCCTGTGAAGTTCATAATTTATTTAATCTGTAGCCTAATAAACTGCATGGTTTCCCAAGTAGTAATAATGGGAGGACCACAACACCATATCATAGCGTGACTCCAAGTTTACAGCGTTTTCACCACCATTTCTCGCAAAACTCATTTTAAAAGACACAATGTCGAACGAGCAAATGATCTGTCGGCATTTACAAAATTGTACCATAACTTCCTTTTTTTCCATCACAGGCACAGCTGTTGTGATGTGTTTTGTATGTATGACCGGATCGATATTTACTGGGGGGGAGGGGCTGGTACAACTCAAAATAAAAATGACCCCCCCCCTCCCCAACATTGAAAATATTTTCACATGGCCCTCCCCTTGTACTGTAAAATAAATTGAGCACCCTCTCTCCTCATAGAATTAACTCTAACTAATGTTTATGACCAAAAAGAACAATAACTAGCAACCCTGTGTTTATAAACATGGATATCGACTTTGCTACTTCAGCATGCTTTTGTGGCACAGTCCATGAAACACAAGGTTACATGCCAGAAGGATGAGGGTTCGCCGATCCCCACAGACAAGCTCACTCTCCCTGCCTGTTTCATCATCAGAGCCAGTGGCAAACAATGATCAGCTAGGGGGAATCTGATTATCTACATGTTGACGCCACATTTATAATTATATAAAATATATGCAACGAATAGTCCACCAGCAGGTTTCTGTGCCATCCACCACACAACCAATAAACAAAGCATACTGATGTCAGGACCTTCAGTATCATGGTTTGCATTTTCAGCACCACAACAAATATACCATGTCAATCTGGACAAACAGAAAATACATCCCTCCCTACCATGTAGGCTTATCCAGTATCGAAGGCTTGGCTTGACAATCTCTGAATGTCTTTCCATTCATCATTTGGCCGCTGCACAGTTTGGAATGATAGATAGATACATGTATCATTTGTCATTTAAAAAAATACATTCTGTATATCCAGTACACACAGAGATGTTTAAAAGTGACCAGGATTGCACAATAAAGTTGGGGACTTATTTCCAATGTTGTCCCTATTTTTTTTGCATAAATACATATACAATTACATAGATACAGACACATTACAGAGGTAGAGACAAAAATAATTCTGCACCTCCAGATGAGTATGAGGGGGCAGTTTAAGTACAATTCTTACAAGCTTGTTTGGCAGGTAGCTTATTTTTGTTAATGTTTGGAGCTGCTGGTAAACCATGATGTGCAGACAAAATCAAAGTGACACTGGACTACCGCGTCTTTAGGGTGTCTATAGCTAGGTTTTCATCCAATTGGTGACAGATTTCATGTGAATATTCTACAATCTTCAAAAAACAAGATGCCATATCAGAGTTTCCTTTAGAAAAATTTGGAGCCGGGCAACATGACAAGGAACATTTTGACATTTGAGAAATTTCATAGGCATCCATATATGCATTCAGATTCGACCTGGCGCAGGTCGGATATGTTGGTCCCCACTTTGCTGCTACAACTGCCTCCACTCTTCTGGGAAGGCTTTCCACTAGAGGTTGGAACATTGCTGCGGGGACTTAGTGAGGTCGGGTACTGATGTTAGGTGATAAGGCCTGGCTCGCAGTCAGTGTTCCAAAGGTGTTCGATGGGGTTGAGGTCAGGGCTCTGTGCAGGCCAGTCAAGTTCTTCCACACCGATCTCGAATAAACCATTTCTGTATGGACCTCGCTTTGTACACGGGGGCATTGTCATGCTGAAACAGGAAAGGGTCTTCCCCAAACTGTTGCCACAAAGTTGGTGGCACAGAATCGTCGAGAATGTCATTTTATGTTGTAGTATTAAGATTTCCCTTCACTGGAACTAAGGGTCCTAGCCAGAACCATGAAAAACAGCCACAGACCATTATTCCTCATCCACCAAACTTTACAGTTGGCACTATGAATTGGGTTAGATAGGGTTCTCCTAGCATCCGCCAAACCCAGATTCATCCGTCGGACTGCCAGATGGTGAAGTGTGATTCATCACTCCAGAGAAAGCGTTTCCACTGCACCAGAGTCCAATGGCGGCAAGCTTTACATCACTTGAGCTGACACTTGGCATTGCGCATGGTGATCTTAGGTTTATGTGCGGCTGCTCAATCTTGGAAACCCATTTCATTAAGCTCCCGACAAACTGTTCTTGTGCTGATGTTGCTTCCAGAGGCAGTTTTGAACTCGGTAGTGAGTGTTGCAACCGAGGATAGACAATTTTTACACGGCCTACCTCTTACAGTTGACTGGGGCAGCGCTAGCAGGGCATAAATTTGACAAACTAACTCGTTGGAAAGGTGGCATTCTATGACGGTGCCACATTGAAAGTCACTGAGCTCTTCAGTAAGGCAAAAAATGCAGAACTATGAACAGATATAGCCCTTGGTTCACTCCAGACCGGACTGCCCTCGACCAGCACAAAAATATCCTGTGGCGGACTGCAATAGCATTGAATAGTCCCCGCGATATGCAACTGTTCAGGGAAGTCAGGAACCAATACACGCAGTCAGTCAGGAAAGCTAAGGCCAGCTTCTTCAGGCAAAAGTTTGCATCATGTAGCTCCAACTCCAAAAAGTTCTGGGACACTGTGAAGTCCATGAGGAACAAGAGCACCTCCTCCTAGCTGCCCACTGCACTGAGGCTAGGTAACACGGTCACCACCGATAAATCCATGATTATCGAAAACTTCAACAAGCATTTCTCAACAGCTGGCCATGCCTTCCGCCTGGCTACTCCAACCTCGGCCAACAGATCCGCCCCCCCGCAGCTACTCGCCCAAGCCTCTCCAGGTTCTCCTTTACCCAAATCCAGATAGCAGATGTTCTGAAAGAGCTGCAAAACCTGGACCCGTACAAATCAGCTGGGCTTGACAATCTGGACCCTCTATTTCTGAAACTATCCGCCGCCATTGTCGCAACCCCTATTACCAGCCTGTTCAACCTCTCTTTCATATCGTCTGAGATCCCCAAGGATTGGAAAGCTGCCGCAGTCATCCCCCTCTTCAAAGGGGGAGACACCCTGGACCCAAACTGTTACAGACCTATATCCATCCTGCCCTGCCTATCTAAGGTCTTCGAAAGCCAAGTCAACAAACAGGTCACTGACCATCTCGAATCCCACCGTACCTTCTCCGCTGGTTTCCGAGCCGGTCACGGGTGCACCTCAGCCACGCTCAAGGTACTAAACGATATCATAACCGCCATCGATAAAAGACAGTACTGTGCAGCCGTCTTCATCGACCTTGCCAAGGCTTTCGACTCTGTCAATCACCATATTCTTATCGGCAGACTCAGTAGCCTCGGTTTTTCGGATGACTGCCTTGCCTGGTTCACCAATTACTTTGCAGACAGAGTTCAGTGTGTCAAAGCGGAGGGCATGCTGTCCGGTCCTCTGGCAGTCTCTATGGGGGTGCCACAGGGTTCAATCCTCGGGCCGACTCTTTTCTCTGTATATATCAATGATGTTGCTCTTGCTGCGGGCGATTCCCTGATCCACCTCTACGCAGACGACACCATTCTATATACTTCCGGCCCGTCCTTGGACACTGTGCTATCTAACCTCCAAACGAGCTTCAATGCCATACAACACTCCTTCCGTGGCCTCCAACTGCTCTTAAACGCTAGTAAAACCAAATGCATGTTTTTCAACTGTTTGCTGCCTGCACCCGCACGCCTGACCAGCATCACCACCCTGGATGGTTCCGACCTTGAATATGTGGACATCTATAAGTACCTAGGTGTCTGGCTAGACTGTAAACTCTCCTTCCAGACTCATATCAAACATCTCCAATCGAAAATCAAATCAAGAGTTGGCTTTCTATTCCGCAACAAAGCCTCCTTCACTCACGCCGCCAAACTTACCCTAGTAAAACTGACCATCCTACCGATCCTCGACTTCGGCGATGTCATCTACAAAATTGCTTCCAACACTCTACTCAGCAAACTGGATGCAGTTTATCACAGTGCCATCCGTTTTGTCACTAAAGCACCTTATACCACCCACCACTGCGACTTGTATGCTCTAGTCGGCTGGCCCTCGCTACATATTCGTCACCAGACCCACTGGCTCCAGGTCATCTACAAGTCCATGCTAGGTAAAGCTCCGCCTTATCTCAGTTCACTGGTCACGATGGCACACCCATCCGTAGCACGCGCTCCAGCAGGTGTATCTCACTGATCATCCCTAAAGCCAACACCTCATTTGGCCACCTTTCATTCCAGTTCTCTGCTGCCTGTGACTGGAACAAATTGCCTTTTGCACACAATGTATATAGACTCTCTTTTTTTCTACTGTGTTATTGACTTGTTAATTGTTTACTCCATGTGTAACTCTGTGTTGTCTGTTCACACTGCTATGCTTTATCTTGGCCAGGTCGCAGTTGCAAATGAGAACTTGTTCTTAACTAGCCTACCTGGCTAGTTGATCTGATCTGATAAAGGTGAAATAAAAAAATAAAAATAAAAAGGCCATTCTACTGACAATGTTTGTCTATGGAGATTCCATGACTGTGTGCTCAATGTTATACACCTGTCAGCAATGAGAGTGGCTGAAATAGCCGAATCCACTAATTTGAAGGGGTGTCCACATACTTTTGTATATTGTCACACCCTGATCGGTTCACCTGTCTTTGTGCCTGTCTCCACCCCCCTCCAGGTGTTGCCCATCTTCCCCATTATCCCCTGAGCATTCATACCTGTGTTCTCTGTTTGTCTGTTGCCAGTTCATCTTGTCTTGTCAGGACTTACCAGCGTGCTTCCCCGTTTTCCTGTTTCTCAAGTGTTTGTTTTCTAGTTTTCCCTGTTTTGACCATTCTGCCTGCCCTGACCCCTATTCTGGCTGCCATCCTGTACCTGCCTGACTCTGATCTGATTACGAACCTCTGCCTGCCCTGACTCCGAGCCTGTCTGCCATCCTGTGCCTTCCTGACTCTGACCTGATTACATACACCTGTCCTCGACCTGACCTTTGCCCCGTGTTATAATCAATTATTGAGAACTGTACAATCCACTATATATACATATAGCGAGAGAGAGATATATAGAGATATATAGAGATACACCTTAGAGATAAACCTTAGCCAAATACATTTAAACTCAGTTTTTCACAATTCCTGAAATGTAATCCTAAGTAAAAATTTCCTGTCTTAGGTCAGTTAGGATCACCACTTTATTTTAAGAATACATAAAGGAAGAGAAGCTTAGACTTAACATCAGAGAGAGAGAGATATGCCAAGGGCATGTAACAACACCTAGATGCATTTCTTTATGTCAAATGGCTCCTGCGTCAGCTATACAGATAGAGACGTGCAAAAGGAGGCTAATTCATACATTTTCGATCCAAATATTTTTATAAAGATAAGCATTATATTGTTAGATTATAGGAGTAACTCTGGTAGGCCTAAAACAGACTTCCTCACCTCAAGTTCAACTGTCTGAGTCAGTTGGAGAGCTAGGTCGGGAGAGCTGGGGCGCACTGCCTTCATATCACAGGTCTGCAGTAGCTTAAGCTTAACAATATCCACACCATACCAAACCTTCACAGATTTTTCTAAACTTTATTAGGATAATATAAAAAGTAAGTCAAGCCATTGTTTATAGGGAAAATACGAACAGAAGATTGAATGTAAACCAGGGAAAAAACGCACTTGTCACGTTCTGACCTTTATTTCCTTTGTTTTGTCTTTATTTATTATGATCAGGGCGTGAGTTGGGGTGGGCAGTCTATGTTTGTGTTTCTATGTTTGGTTTCTGTTTCGGCCTAGTATGGTTCTCAATCAGAGGCAGGTGTCGTTAGTTGTCTCTGATTGAGAATCATACTTAGGTAGCCTGGGTTTCACTGTTGGTTTGTGGGTGTTCGTTTCCGTGTGTGTGTTTGTCGCCACACGGTACTGTTTTGGTTTGGTTATTTCACATATTCGTTTATTGTTTTTGTATTTCATAGTGTTCAGTGCTTTTCTTATTAAAATCATCATGAACACTTACCACGCCGCATCTTGGTCCAATCCTTACTCCTCTTCAGAGGAAGAGGAGGAAATCTGCAGTTACAGCACTACCATTCCCTGTGCCCAATAAAAAAACACACAACCCTCCCCCCAGTAGATTTCGACCTGTCCCTATAGTGTCTGACTTTCAATTGTTGCAGATGCACCTTGCTGACTTCCCTCCTTGACTTTTGTATACAGTTGGTTGCTTTTGCCTCACCACTTAAATGAGCCCTCTGTAATTAGTTACTGAGTTTTCCCAGTGAGGTCACTTTAAAGTCAGAAAAAACTCCCTTCCCTATTTATAGCACATGCATTGCAGCAAAATCGGTGAACTAATTTATATAAAATCCCCCATCAATCTTATTACAATTTTCAAAAAAGACACACTTCCTCTCATAGATGGGGGCTGAATGGTCATTCATGGTGTGATGTCGAAGTTGTACAGGCCAGATGTGTTGGTTCATGTTTTTTTTTTCATGTGTTTAGTTCTCACGGAAAGCTGAGTCTCTGGCACCCTGTCTGTCTGGAGGAATGTCATTTCAGTTACTCAATGTTTACTTAAATTGTATTGTTTGTCACTTCCTGTTTTAGTGAATGTAATGTTTATTACAGAACATTGTATTTAAAGTGTGGACAGAGATTGTGATATAGACTGAATATACCAAAGATTAGGAACTCCCCCTTTTGCCGTCAGAACAGCCTCAATTCGTCGGGGGCATAGACTCTGCAAGGTGTCAAAAGTGTTCCCCAGGGATACTGGCCCATGTTGACTCCAATGTTTTCCACAGTTGTTTCAAGTTGGCTGGATGTCCTTTGGGTGGTGGACCATTCTTGAAAACACACAGGAAACTGTTGAGTGTGAAAAACCCAGCAGTGTTGCAGTTCTTGACACAAATCGGTGCACCTTGCATCTATAACCATACCCCCCCCGTTCAAAGGCATTTAAATATTTTGCCTTGCCCATTCACTCTCTGAATGGCACATAGACCCAATCCATATCTCAATTGTCTCAAGGCTTGAAAATCGTTCTTTAACCTGTCTCCTCTCCTTCATCTACACTGATTTGAAGTGGATTTAACAAGTGACATCAATAAGGGATCATAGATTTCACCTGGATTCACCTGGTCAGTCTATGTCATGGAAAGAGCAGGTGTTCTTAATGTTTTCTATACTCGGTGTAAAGCATGCACAGAGATGATGATTTAAAGTGTTATTAGGTAGGCCTATTTTTGTAAATAAAACATCAGTCAGTTTTAGAGGCCCGGGTGGTGTAAAGTAGCCCTACTTGGAATAAAATGTAGTACTTTCAATAAAAGATTATTGAATTTAATTCAATTGGATTCAATTCAAGCCTGCTTTCCTCTACTATGTCTTCATTGAAACTCCCCATCAAACAGTAGTAGGTGAGCGAACATACAGTATATCATGCCCCATTCAATGGTAGAATAAAATAAATAGGGTCTGAAGCCAGGCTGTCAGGGAAAACTACTGGCCCTCATATCATAGTTAGGGTCAGAAGTTTTGTGATCCGGTGAGCCTAATCACTGGCGATGATGATTCTTTGTTGAAACGTTCCATCCTGTGTGACGAATGTCTTGTGACACAATACGCATATTTCAGCCATTTGTCCACAGCTAGGTTGCATTAGAAATGTTCTATTAGTTGATGTCAGTTATGATGCCAATGTACTCATCTTAAATGTGTTAATACATAGTTGTCAGTGAGCAATATAGCACTGTGCACTTTACTCTGGTTAGTAAAGAAAAAATCTGGTTAGTAAAGAATCATCAATGCATTCAAAACTCAAGCATTTCATCAAATTTCATGACACTTTCATTTGGCATTTTTCCATCTGTATGATGTGACAGGTTGTTCCATGAGAAAGCTGTTGATAAATCAAAATCAAATCAAATTTCATTTGTCACATGTGCCGAATACAACAGGTGCTGTATTACCGTGAAATGCTTACTTAAAAGCGCTTAACCAACAATGCAGTTTTAAGAAAATAGAGTTAAGAAAATATTTACAAAGTAAACTAAAGTAAAAAATAAAATCTATAAAAAAGTAACACAATAAAATAACAATAATGAGGTTATATACAGGGGGTACCGGTACCAAGTCAATGTGTCTTACTTTCACTCATGAGTTAAAGGGAGAAATTCCCTACCTCAATCAGCCCTCAAAGTCAGCCAAATCCCCGATTTCACAATCTTTCACATGCCACAATGACTCACTTCCAGGACTCGGCTTTAAAACAGCACTCTCCCCACAGTGGCAGACAAAGCGGTTTTCTTCTCACAGCGGCAGATTCAAACTCTCCACAGACAGAGAAGGAAGGAAAGAAATACCTGTTACCAGCTAGATAACAACCGTAGACTTCATTAGAGGATTTCTAGTAGGATCATCTGTAACCCCAAGATGAGCATCAGAATGTCAGCCAGCCTTGTCGTTGTGCTCCTGGCCCTCCTGACCATTACTGAGGGTGAGTTTATATTATTACCTACATCACTCTGACTCAATGCATTGACACCAATGGACATGAATATAATGGTTATGAGCAGTAGGATTACTATTTACCTTTATATACTGTACTGTATCTTGTATCTTATTGTACATACAAATAAATCTGCATCTCTCTCTCTATCTATCTATCTATATATATATATATCTATATATATATATATATATCTATATATATATATATATGAAATATATACTGTATTTGTACTGTATATATGCCATTTAACACACACTTTTATCCAGAGCAACTTACAGTCATGCTTGGATGACTTTCTCTCTTTCCCTCTCTCTAACTAATCAAGTGTGTTTGTCTTCACGGTGGATGCCTGTGTATTCCTTCTACCGCTGACTCATGACCGCTTACCTCTAACAGGGATGAGTCTGAGAGGCATGGGGGCTGACCTGCGATGTCGCTGCATTGAGACGGAAAGCAGACGAATTGGTAGGCTCATTAAGAAGGTGGAGATGTTCCCTCCCAGCTCGCACTGCAGAGACACTGAGATCATGTGAGTCCTGCTGCTTCCTGATTATAGTCCTATTACACTGGCAAATGCTTACTATAAAATATGGTTATTATATGATGTTGACATTAAATGTGGTTACTATATAACGTTCATTTAAAAAATATACAACTTCAATTAATCAGTCCTACTCCCTGACTACCATCCAATTTCACTGGCTAATGCTGACACTAAAATGTAGTTATTACCAGGTTTCATGATTGTCTGACTGTGCTGTGTGTCTGTCCTGTAGTGCCACTCTGAGCAAGAGCGGTCAGGAGATTTGTCTGGATGTCAGCGCTCCATGGGTCAAGAGGGTCATTGAGAAGATGCTGGCCAAGTAAGTACAATATAAACTTGTACAGCCTAAGGATATAAACCGACCGGGTAAAACAACACAGATAGGATGACTGTCTTTTAACAAAGACAAAATTGGACAAAATTATGTCATAAATACAGCAGAGCATGACTTGCTTCACCTGACAGAAATATGTCTAGGTTCAAGTGACATTATTTAATCTTTCCTTATCCTGAGCTTGGGGAATTTTCTGATCTAGCTTCACAAAAAGTTGTGCATTAACTTCACATGGGCAATTATATTGTAATAACGCAATCTTTTATTTTCCTCAACAGCAACAAATGAAGAGGGGAATCATTCCATGAATACACTGGGATTCTGAAGATACAAACCAAATATGTATTTATAAGATTGATAGGCTGAATTCTATCATGTTTTATCCAGGTTGAAATACAACATTAGATGTAGAGTGGCATGAGACTGTTTTAAGTGAAAAGACAGTCGGTTTCTTATATACAACCAAGTACTATGTACTAAACTTATATTTTATTTGTATTTATAAAGTGTTTTCCTTTCATTGTTATAATCATATTATGAGATTTACATGCATTCCGGTTGTATTGGAATGATTTCGTAATGAACAACGTCACATCCTACTTGACCCTCAATTGTATTTATACAAACCTCAGTATATTTATTGATATATTTATTTGCCTATTTAATTCATATTAAACTGTTGCATCATGTTGAAACTTCCAATCTAATTCAATTACAATAAATGCGTGAAAAAAACCTCTGAAATCTGCCTCTCGCTGTCTCTATTTCCTGTATATATACATTACTCCACTTCTAAAACGCAATCACAGCTTTTTACAACAGCTGGACTTAGACAAGCCTTATGACACTTTTCCCTGAAGCAAGGGAGGGTAGAGCATTGTAACAACAATACTAACAAGCAATCATTCAGTAAAAATAAGAACATCTCACAGTAAACCAAAAAGTTGGATTTCCATTTGAGAGGAAAAGGGTAATTCATTGTTGCCCCTTTGAGTCATGGATTAAGATAGTGCTTGTTTCTACACAGTGGCCAATGAGCTCAGCTTGGATACAAGTTACTTTAGAGCAGTGGTTCTCAGCAAATTTTGCCTGGGGACCCAAATTTGACAATGACAATTGAGTTGCGACCCAATATGATGGACTGTTGATGATTACATTTTGTATTGTTGTATTGCAGCTGCTTTCTTGGGCAGGCTTCACTTGCAAAATAGACTCAATTATGGTATTAAAGAAAGGCATTACACAGCCATATTAACTGAGAAAACATGTAGTATAAATTCATGAGAATAAGCCATTTAACTAAGCGACCAGTTCAGGAGTTGGGTGTAATAAATGACCAGACTCACAACATGACATCAAATCCAGCCCAAGAATGTTAATGAACTGTAACACATACCAGTGTTTGAAATAGAAGAAAAAAAACAATCATTAGGAATTCTTAATCATCAATTACAATGTGAATAGTTTCACAGCTTTGAAAATATTTTTTTAAAGGTGTATGTTTTTAACCCGTTCAATGATATGTTATATGAATGTCAGAATTAATTAACAATAATAATTACCATAGTGAACAATAACTCATTAACCTGTTTATGTATCTTGTATGTGCGTGCGCGCATGCGTGCGTGTGTGTGGCCTGTCAGTGTGAAAGCTGGGGGTGTTTCTTTAGTTTGATAAGTTCATTGAAGTCTGGGGTGATGGTTGACAGGGCAACTCGGAGGTCATGCTGGCAGTGCAATTTGTTTCTACTTTTAGTTTTCAGCACGGCCATAGTAGAGAAGTCACTTTCACACAGATAGGTAGTGCTGAACGGTAGCCATGACAGGCGAGAGCAAGATACTCTCCCATTACGGTGCACCAGGACTGTGGCAGTGTCATTTCCGTGAACTTCATGCTCCGTCCGCGATCAAATGACAGCTCCAACAGCAGATCCTTTTCGTTGCTTGGCAACATGAGGCTTCCCATCTCCACTCGAAAGGTGTCCGGTGTCCAGTCATCTAGTCTCCTGTTCTCCTCCGACAAGTAGTCGCTCTCCTCCGGGAAGTAGTCACAAAACTTTCCCTGCAGGTTGACAAGATGCTGTTTAGCGGGTTTTTTCAGTGTGTCGTGATGCGCTATGCTGATCAGATTCTGAATCTCGAAATCAGCATTGGGAAACATGTCAAACCTCCTGTTAGAAACATGATATGCCCAAACAGTAAGCTTAATCTTGAAGGAATCCACTTTGTCCATCTGTTCAAATTGATTGTGCCCCCTCCCTTGCATTGACACATTGAGCAAATTCAGATGATCAAAAATATCCGCAAGGTAGGCAACCTGCGCAAGCCATTCCTCACAATCAAAATGTTCGAAGCTCATAAAAGTGACCCAAAAGTTTACCCTGGAAAGCCAGTGGACCTCTGCATGATAAAGCACCTGCTGGTGCTCCCTCCCCATATCCCTGCAAGAAGGCCTGGAAACACCTGCTGGTGCTCCCTCCCCATATCCCTGCAGAAGGCCTGGAAACACCTGCTGGTGCTCCCTCCCCATTTCCCTGCAGAATGCCTGGAGACACCTGCTGGTGCTCCCTCCCCATATCCCTGCAGAAGGCCTGGAAACACCTGCTGGTGCTCCCTCCCCATATCCCTGCAGAAGGCCTGGAAACACCTGCTGGTGCTCCCTCCCCATATCCCTGCAGAAGGCCTGAAAACACCTGCTGGTGCTCCCTCCCCATATCCCTGCAGAAGGCCTGGAAACACCTGCTGGTGCTCCCTCCCCATATCCCTGCAGAAGGCCTGGAAACACCTGCTGGTGCTCCCTCCCCATATCCCTGCAGAAGGCCTGGAGACACCTGCTGGTGCTCCTCCCCATATCCCTGCAGAAGGCCTGGAGACACCTGCTGGTGCTCCCTCCCCATATCCCTGCAGAAGGCCTGGAAACACCTGCTGGTGCTCCCTCCCCATATCCCTGCAGAAGGCCTGGAGACACCTGCTGGTGCTCCCTCCCCATATCTCTGCAGAAGGCCTGGAAACACCTGCTGGTGCTCCCTCCCCATATCCCTGCAGAAGGCCTGGAGACACCTGCTGGTGCTCCCTCCCCATATCCCTGCAGAAGGCCTGGAAACACCTGCTGGTGCTCCCTCCCCATATCCCTGCAGAAGGCCTGGAAACACCTGCTGGTGCTCCCTCCCCATATCCCTGCAGAAGGCCTGGAGACACCTGCTGGTGCTCCCTCCCCATATCCCTGCAGAAGGCCTGGAGACACCTGCTGGTGCTCCCTCCCCATATCCCTGCAGAAGGCCTGGAAACACCTGCTGGTGCTCCCTCCCCATATCCCTGCAGAAGGCCTGGAGACACCTGCTGGTGCTCCCTCCCCATATCCCTGCAGAAGGCCTGGAAACCCCTGCTGGTGCTCCCTCCCCATATCCCTGCAGAAGGCCTGGAAACACCTGCTGGGGCTCCCTCCCCATATCCCTGCAGAAGGCCTGGAAACACCTGCTTTTCATGGAACTCTTTTTGATATAGTTGATACACTTGATCACATTCTGGAGAGTGGCGTGGAGCTCAGGCACGATGTCCTTCGCTACCAAAGCCTCCCTGTGTAGGAAGCAGTGGTTCCACGTCGCACTCGGTGCTCTCTCCAGGATCAGCTTTACTAATCCGTAGTGCTTTCCCGTTATGGCAGGTGCCCCATCAGTGGTCACACCAACACACCCATTCCAGACCAGTCCCACGGAGCCCAGGTGCATATCCATTGTGCTAAAGTCAGCCTCTGCGATGGTGGTGGGCAAATCAGCACTAAAGAGGAACTGCTCCTCAAAGTTATTATCCCAGACGTGTCTGACATAGACCATTAGAATTGCATTTTTAGCCACATCTGTGGATTCATCAAGCTGCTGTGCGTAATGGCCATTTGCAGTGTTGCCCTATGAATTCTGACACGATATGTCCTCAGACATGTCCTGGATTCTCTTCCTCATGGTGTCATTGGATAGGGGTATGGTTTTAAGTTTGTTGGCGGCTGACTATCCCATGATTTCAGTGCACATAACAATCGCAGCAGGGAGTATGAGATCCTCTGCGCTGGTTGGGCTTTTTTTGCACTTAGCAATATGCTGGGCCACAAGGTACGATGCGCAAAGTGCCCTTTCTTGTACTGTGCATACCTTGTTCAATTCATCATGTGAGGCCTCCAGATATTGACATTACCTTTTAAAAAAGTCAGCTGTCTATCTTTATGGCTTGGATGCTTGGTGCCCAGATACCTTTTCATTTAGGAAGGTTTCATGCTCTCATTAGCTAACAGCTCATTGCATAGGACCCACTTCGGTCTACACCAGTGAAGGCTCCTCAGAGGAGGAAGGGGAGGACCACCCTCCTCAGTGAAATTTCATAAAAAATACTATTCGTGAAACATTTAAAAAGTTATCCTTTTTGAATAAAACTATACTAAATATATTCATATGTCACCAAATAATTGATTAAAATACACTGTTTTGCAATGAAGGTTTGTGTGTAAAATGGAAACCCATTTTATGAAGCTCCCGACAAACAGTTATTGTGCTGACGTTGCTTCTAGAGGCAATTTGGAACTCAGGAGTGAGCTTTGCAACAGAGGACAGACCATTTTTACGGAATTTGATGAACTGACTTCTTGGAAAGGTGGAATCCTATGACGGTGCCACGTTGAATGTCACTGAGCTATTCAGTAAGGCCATTTTAATGCAAATGTTTGTTTATGGAGATTGCATGGCTGTGTGCTCGATTTGCTACACCTGTCAGCAACAGACGTCGCTGAAATAGACAAATCCACAAATTTGAAGGGCTGTTCACATACTTTTGTAATATAGTGTATGATCAGGGCTGCGCCTAGCCTTTTATGTTTTAAAGTTAATTTCCTGCAATTCTATACATTTTGCCATGTGTCAGAGAGAACATCTAGCAATTGTATAACTAATTTCATGCAATTCGGGCTAGGGCCAGCCCAGCTCCCACAGCTCACTAACAGCATCACAACAAAACACACATAGGCTTTTGTTGAAGTAAACACTTATTTTCCTCTCACACTATCGGTTCCTCAAAGTGGTCTAATTCCACCCCCTCCATTGTCCACTGCCCACCCTTTTCCCATCGTAAACCCCATCTCACAATTCAACGCAGGCCCTGGTGTGGTATCACTTCATGATTTTGCCCCATAGAACATCCGATGAAAGGATTAGGCTAGTTGAAACACACACTTGAATCCCAAATCACCCCCTTCCCCCCTCCATTTGCGTGTTCACGTACAAGCGTCCATAAACTGAAGGAGCAAAATTGTAGCATCTTGCCTATGCCGTTCGGCCATCACTCTTCCATATATTTATATGTACATATTCTTATTCATTCCTTAACACTTGTGTGTAAAAGGTAGTTGTTGTGAAATTGTTAGATTACTTGTTAGATATTACTGCATGGACGGAACTAGAAGCACAAGCATTTCGCTACACTCGCATTAATTAATCTGCTAATTATGTGTATGTGACCAATAAAATTTGATTTGATCTAATTAGACCCTCCTGTAGACACTTCTATTGAACCTGCAATGCTGCCGCCTTCATAGCGAATTAGAATACCATAAGGAACAGTGTTATTTTTGAGTTTGCGCAATTTCACACAAGAATGGAGAAGCGTGACTAATTATATGACACGTGCATTTGTTTATGTCTGAATTCGAGAGACTTGACAAATACAAAATATGAGATACTTATGAAATTAAATGTTTAAGTGTTTATTTAGCCTACTGATGTGTTATTATTTAAAAGTGGAACATGAATTGTCCTGAAGTTGATGGGTTTACTGATCCTGTCACGGCTGATGAAAGGAGCGGACCAAGGTGCAGCGTTGTGAGCGTACATGTTCTTTAATAAAGAAAAAGACGCAGAACAAAACACACTACAAAACAAAAAACTGAAGCTTTAAGGCTAAGTGCCATAAAGAAAGTCATCCTCCCACACACACAGGTGGGAAAAGGGTACCTAAGTATGGTTCCCAATCAGAGACAACGATAGACAGCTGTCCCTGATTGAGAACCATACCAGGCCAAACACAAAGAAATAGAAAACATAGAACACAAAACATAGAATGCCCACCCCAACTCACACCCTGACCAAACCAAAACAGAGACATAAAAAGGATATCTAAGGTCAGGGCGTGGCAGATCCTGTCACCACTCAATTCAAGGGACTTTATTGGGTAGGCCGTCATTGTAAATAATAATTTGTTCTTAACTGACTTGCCTAGTTAAATAAAAGGTTAAAAAATTTGCCAAAGTACCACTCTGGAAGTTACCCTCTGAGTTATGTCAGCAACACGTGACAATAGAGGGCACTCCGAGCGAGTTGGTAGCAGTGTTGCCAATTTAGCGACTTTGTCGCTATATTTTGCGATTATTCAGACCCCACTAGCGACACAATTTCAAAAAAGTGACTAGCGACAAATCGAGTGACTTTTTCTGGTGTTATTGGAGACTTTTGGAGACTCTGACTTGAAAGCACATATCGTTCTTACTCTTCTCAATGAGCAGCGGGTGGGCCTGTCCCAAAGCACTCACAGGCGGCGCAGTCCTCGTGCAGCAGTCCCTCCCAGCTGCAATCAGAGCAGGAGATGTTCAAACCCTCCTCGTCCGGACTGCAAATGAATCGCGCATGCGGGAAGCCGCCACTGGCTGATCCCGTCCTGGCTTACATTTAAAAAAAACAATTAACCTGAATTAGGGCCAGACTAGTTACCATAATTTTCTCACATTGCCATTGACAGTTTTTTCTATTGTCTCTTTTTGGTCAATTTAGATTTGTTAATGTAGATTGTATACAAAAAAATGTTAAAAATGTTCATGTTTTACTGTAACTTGTTGTAGGCTCCTAAGTGGACCACACGGTCAAAAACCAAACTGAATTAAGAAAACAAAACATAAAAAAATACTATAAAAAATAAATAAAAAACGAAGTAACTCCGCCAGAGTATCTCTTTTGGGTCACTTTTGCCGGTCCCAAGCCCGGATAAAGGAGGAGGAGGAGGGTTGGAATTGTGACATAAAAAAAACAAGAATCAACAGAAGAAAGTTCATTTGTAGTTCTAAACATATTTAGGGTATTTTTTTACTCACTTTTTGTCTCTCCCACAAAGTTATTCCTCTCTCCTACATCGTCCATCACAATTACATGCACATGGCCAATTATGCAAATTAGGTGATTACGTCATCTAGCGACTGCTAGCGACTTTTAGGACAGCCAATAGCTACTTTCCTTACTGAGGAGTTGGCAACACTGGTTGGTCGGAGTGAGACGTGGTTTGGGAATAACCAAGAAGAGCTGCATTCCAAACACTTAAAAGACACACCCTTTCCCCTCAAATTATGTGGATACTTCTGATGTCTGACGAGTTGACACTTGCAGGGCAAGGGATGAGTTAATTAATTTTAGATGGACCGCTCTTGCCTGGAAAATTCTCACTCTTTCCTTCCACTGTTGTGTTTTCAGTTTTCAGTCATAATTTTTTTAGCGGATGTACAATAATCGCGAATTGAATTATAAGGCGTTTCGTGCCCCAGAGTGAATATAATTGTACACTCGCAAACTCGATGAAAAACGAGGGCTGAGGTGCGTAAATTGCCAATTTCTTTTGCCTGGCTAATCATTTGGGCTGACTACAGAGATGGCTGCGGGGATTTGCCCAAGGGCATAAGGCAAAATGGAGGAGGGTGTCTTTTATGTGTTTGAAAGTTATTTTTGTGATTAAACTTGGCCCGATCACATGACCTGGCCAGCAAAAAAAAATATGGGCGCGTTCTTATCTCTTTTGTCAAATAATTTTGAAGTGTGTTGCATTATGGGGATACAAATTGTCTGACATGCACCTACATGTCGACTGCATGAACTTGACAAAAATCATGTGATCAAAGGTAATCAAGTTTTGACTGCGGCCATCGCTTGCATTGTGGGAGTATCTATTGTCAATCAATCAAATCAAATTGTATTTGTCACATGTGCCGAATACAACACACATTAAATGCTTTCTTACAAGCCCTTAACCACAATGCATTTCAAGAAAGCGTTAAGAAAATAATTACTAAATAAACTGAAGTAAAACATTTTTTTAAAGTAACAAAATAATGAGGCTATATACAGGGGGTACCGGTACCGAGTCAGTGTGCGGGGTACAGGTTAGTGGAGGTCATTTGCACATGTAGGTATGGGTAAAGTAGCAGCAGTGTAAAAACAAATGGGGGGGTGTCAATGCAAATAGTCTTGGTGGCCATTTGATTAATTGTTCAGTAGTCTTATGGCTTGGGGGTAGAAGCTGTTAAGGAGCCTTTTGGTCCTAGACTTGGAGCTCCTGTATCGCTTGCTTTGCGGTAGCAGAAAGAACAGTCTATGACTTGGGTGACTGGAGTCTGACAATTTTTTGGGGCCTTCCTCTGACACCGCCTAGTCTATAGGTTCTGGATGGCAGGAAGCTTGGCCCCAGTGATGTACTGGGCCGTACGCACCATCTTCTGTAGCGCCTTACGGTCAGATGCCTTGCAGTTGCCATACTAGGCAGTGATGCAGCCGGTCAGGATACTCTTGATGGTGCAGATGTAGAACTTTGAGGATCTGAGGTCCCATGCCAAATATTTTCAGGTGTTGCCATGCCCTCTTCACGACTGTCTTGGTGTGTTTGGACCATGATAGTTCATTGGTGATGTGGACACCAAGGAACTTGAAACTCTCGACCTGCTCCACTACAACCCCATCGATGTTAATGGGGCCTGTTCGGCCCACCTTTTCCTGTAGTCCATGATCAGCTCCTTTGTTTTGCTTACATTGAGGTAGAGGTTGTTGTACTGGCACCAAACTGAAATAAGTTATGAACATTACAGTGTTTGTTTGACCCATGCGAGGGGGACTGAAACAGGAACCAACTTTTCTGCAGTTCATGTATACAGTGGATATGTACAAATTAATGTGATATTTGAGGCTCTCTCTCACACTAATTGATTGTACAATGAACACATATATATTTTCAGTTTGTGAGTGTGTAAATATGAGGGTTGGAGACATGTTTGTTTGGACATAATAAAGAAAAACTTTTGTAAACAATGGGAACACTGCCATTTTGCACTGAGCGTTGCTTTTGGAAAACCACATCAGTAGTTAGGTTTCCATCCATTCGGCAACAGATTTTCATGCAAATATTATGAGAAAAAAGAAGGAACCCGCACACTGCTCTTGATAGTATCACTGCTCTTTAATAAGCTTTACGTGTTGGCCTCACGGCCTTCATCAGAGCGTTTGTGAGTAAAAAAAAAAAGATCACCCTTATGTTAACCTAGCCTCACCCACATCTGTTCCACGCATCGAATGGGGTTGGAGTCGATATCATAAAATCTGCATAAAGAGCGTGTTTCCACCAAACTGACTTGTTGTTAAGTCAGTGCATGATGACATAGTTGACACAACATGTACTTTTTCCCTTATGTTTTCATGTACCAAATAAAAATCTAAAGTTCAATGTGTTTCAATCGCATTTTCTACTCTACCGCCATTTTTGTACAAAAATAAAAATGCAAATGTGTCTACTCTCGTCTTGACACATGCACTCTAGCCAACAGCTCACAGTTACAGTGAGGGTAGTCTACATGATGAGTTTACTATGGATAAGACCGAGAATATGTATATTTGTCCCCCAAAATTGATAATTATAATATATATATATATATATATTTATATATATATATATATATATATATATATATATATATATATATATATATTATGGATAGCTATGTGCACACTCCCACACTAACATAATTTACAAACAAAGCATTTGTGTTTAGTGAGTCTGCCAGATCATGGGCAGTAGAGATGACCGGGGATGTTCTCTTGATAAGTGTGTGAATTACACCATTTTCCTATCCTGCTAAGCATTCAAAATGTAATGAGTACTTTTGGGTGTCAGGGAAAATGTATGGGGTAAAAAGTACCTTATTTTCATAAGTATTAAGACCTTTTGCTGTGAGACTCGAAATTGAGCTCAGGTGCATCCTGTTTCCATTGATCATCCTTAAGATGTTTATACAACTTGATTGGAGTCCACCTGTGGTAAATTCAATTAATTGAACATAATTTGGAAATGTACACACCTGTCTATATAAGGTCCCACAGTTGACAGTGCATGTCAGAGCAAAAGCCAAGCCATGCAGGCGAAGGAATTGTCCGTAGAGCTCCGAGATAGGATTGTGTCGAGGCACAGATCTGGGGAAGGGTACCAAAACATTTCTGCAGCATTGAGGGGCCCAAGAACACAGTGGCCTCCATCATTCTAAAATGTAAAGAAGTTTGGAACCACCAATAATCTTCCTAGAGCTAGCCAGCCGGGCAAACTGAGCAATTGAGGGACCAGGGAGGTGACCAAGAACCCAATGGTCACTCTGACAGAGCTCCAGAGTTCCTCTGTGAAGATGGGAGAATCTTCCAGAAGGATAACCATCTCTGCAGCACTCTACAAATCAGGCCTTTATGGTAGAGTGGCCAGACGGAAGCCACTCCTCAGTAAAAGGTACGTGACAACCCGCTTGGAGTTTGCCAAAAGGCACCTAAAGGACTCAGACCATGAGAAACAAGATTCTCTGGTCTAATGAAACCAAGATAGAACTCTTTGGCCTGAATGCCAAGCAGCACGTCTGGAAGAAACCAGGCACCGCTGGGCTTGTTTGTCAGCGGCAGGGACTGGGAGACTAGTCAGGATCGAGGGAAAGATGAAAGGTGCAAAGTACAGAGAGATCCTTGATGAAGACCTGCTCCAGAGCGCTCAGGACCTCAGACTGGGCCGAAGGTTCCCCTTCCTATAGGACAACGACCGTAAGCACACAGTCAAGACAACACAGGAGTGGCTTCGGGACAAGTCTCAGAATGTCCTTCACCTCTGCTCAGGTTGGGGCTGCTTGTCGATGTAGACTTCATTTACATACACATGGCATGTAGAACAGGCCAACGAAGCCTCATATGCACCTGAGTATAAACACAGTACCAGATGGTAACAGAACAGATCACAAGTAGACTATGAAATGCAGGCACTGTTGTCTTTCCAAGCAGTATACTAAGACAGAAAGACAATACATTTCAACTTATTGAGGAACCCATGTCTTTGATCATGGACATGAACGGGGGCTGGATAGAGGATGTTGTCCTCCACATGAGCCTTCACTGGGATTCTCTGTCCTGAGCGGACTATGTAAGCAACTTTAACTCTGCAGACACAAGTGACAGAGAGCAAAACAATTGGACTACAAGAAAATTATGCTACTTTTGTAGGCAAAAAAAAATATTTCAATAAATGTTAAAAAGATAAGCAAATGGTGGCACTCCCAAACATAAGGTGTATTTCAGTTACTTTTAACACACACATAGAATATATGCGAAACATATTTGGCCCAATTTCAAAGATATTCCATCATTTCAGTACCTGGTTATAAAGACTCTGTAATATACTATTTGTACAAATGTTTCAAATTATACCAACTAAAGTATTACAGTTTATCCTATGGTAGTTTCAATGAGCAGCAATAGCCCAAAGGCCGGCAGATATTGAGTCATGTCATCTTACTGTCCAAAGCAGCCGGCTATACATATGCTCGTATCCCCGTGGACTGGTTCATACATAAAACATTCTCCATTCAACCTGCAAATAAGGTTTTCACTAGTTACCACAGTCACAAAGTCAAAATGGCTATGGTTAGGTTAGGTGGCTATGGTTAGGTTAGGTGGCTATGGTTAGGTTAGCAGCAAGTTTTGATTAGGGTTCGGGTAGAATTACATGGGGTTTATGACTTTGTGGCTGTGGTAACTAGTGACAACCATGCTAGAAGTGGCTAATGCCTAGGAATGCTAGTCCCGGATGCTGATTAATGCGTTCAGCCAATCAGGTTGCAGCAGTCTGTTTTTATGCCTGGCTAACCTAACAAAGCAGGTGTAAAAGAAAACACCTAAGCGGAGTTCATCTCAGTCCAAAATCATGGGAATTAATATGGAGTTGTTCCCCCCTTTTCTGCTATAACAGCCTACACTTTTCTGGGAAGGTTTTCCACTAGATGTTGGAACATTGCTGGGGGACTTGCTTCCATTCAGCCACAAGAGCATTCGACAAACATTTCTGTATGACTTTGTTCACTGGGGTATTGTCATGCTGAAACAGGAAAGGGGATTCCCCAAACTGTTGCCACAAGGTTGGAAGCACAGAATTGTCTAGAATGTCATTGTATGCTGTAGCGTTAAGATTTCCCTTCATTGGAACTAAGGGGCCTAGCTCAAACCATGAAAAACAGCTCCAGACTGTTATTCTTCTTCCCCCTTACTTTACAGCTGACACTATGCATTCGGGCAGGTAGTGTTCTTCTGGCATCCGCCAAATTCGTCCGTCGGATTGCCAGATGGTGAAGCATGATGCAACACTCCAGAGAACGTGTTTCCACTGATCCAGAGTCCAATGGCGGTGAGCTTTACACCACTCCAGCCAACACTTGGCATTGCACGTGTTGATCTTAGGCTTGTGTATGGCTGCTCAGCCATGGAAACCCATTTCATGACGCTCCCAACGATGTGCTGACATTGCATACTTTTGTATATATAGTGTAGATTGAATTAGCTGTATCCCTGAAAACCGGATGCATCCGGTTGTTGGCAATTCCACTAAGGGTGACCCCTGGCTCTACACAGGGCACAACATCAGGAAGTAGAATTAGCCACTAGTATGGTGATGGAAAATGACGTTTCGTAAAGAAAGAACACATATGTTTCCTGTTTTTTTCCCGCAGTCTCATCATTAAATCGAGTCACAGAGGAAATCGACACCTTTACAGCCTGAACGGAGAATATTTTATGTACGAACCGGTCCACGGGGGATACAACGCCTCTGTATACAACGCCTTTGGACAGTAAGATGAAACAACTCAGCATGAGCTCAGGACCTACTTTCAAGGATTTTTGATCCTTATAACATTTGACTGGAGAGGCTTGGGAATTCCCCAGAACAGCAAGCATCAGTGGAGGAAGTGCAATGATGCGACGGTTGTAAAAATTGTGCTGTTAAGGTCAGAGATTTGTCTCCTGAATATACATCTTTGTTCGAGGTGTACATACCTACGTCTCCTGATTACAAACCAATATGACTTATAGGTATTCATGCTCTCTTGAGAACGTTGATGATCTTGAAATTGAGTGGCAGTGGTGAAGGCTCAGAGGTTGAGCCAGTCCAGGATGAAGAAGGCCTACCTGCGGTGACAGGTGTAGTGGAGACTTCCAACGTTTGCCCTGAGAATCCTACCAGAGATGAGTTTGGACAGGTAGGAGTGAGACTTTTGGAAAGAGTGGATTCTTGCTTTTTGGCCAACCTATACATTGTTTCCGGCTGGGTAAAGGACAAACTGGGAATGGATGCATGTGAAAGTTTCCAGAAGTGGAATTGTTTCGATTTGTTGTGTATCCCGCCGCCCAGAGTAAGAGCACGCTTTGAGTCACTCGGCTCGGGGCTCAAACTGTGGTGTGCTTTGCTCTCTGGAGCTGCTAAAAGGGGTGATCAGTGGGGTAGTGTTGAGTGTAAAAGGGGTGATCAGTGGGGCAGCGTTGAGTGTAAAAGGGGTGATCAGTGGGGCAGAGTTGAGTGTAAAAGGGGTGATCAGTGGGGCAGAGTTGAGTGTAAAAGGGGTGATCAGTGGGGCAGAGTTGAGTGTAAAAGGGGTGATCAGTGGGGCAGAGTTGAGTGTAAAAGGGGTGATCAGTGGGGCAGTGTTGACCTATGTTCCAAACTCGCTTCTGTGCCTTTGGGGCCAAGGATTCAGACATGTTGCAGCAGTTTGTAGAAGGGAGATCCCACGATGTGAGAGGGCATAGTCAGAGGGAGAGTACATTTGGGATAGAGAAAGCACTGTGTCAACTGTAGGGGTGTACAAAAGCTGAAGAACAAACGTACATCCAGGTACGTGCAACAGCACGTCTTCAACCTCAGGAGGTTGAATAAATTTGGCTAGGACCCTAAGACTCTCACAAACTTCTACATATGGACCATTGAGAGCATCCTGTCGGGCTGTATCACAGCCTGGTACAGCAACTACACCGTCCTGTCCAGAGGGTGGTGCGGTCTGCCCAACTCATCACCGGGGGGCACACTGCCTGCCCTCCAGGACATCTACAGCACCCGGTGTCTCAGTAAGGCCAAGAAGATCATTAATGACCTCAGCCACCCAAGCCATGGCCTGTTCACCCTGCTACTATGTAGAAGGTGGGGTCAGTGTACTGTAGGTGCATCAAAGCTGGGACTGAGATACTGAAAAACAGCTTCTATCTTATTAAGGCCATCAGACTGTTAAATAGTCACCACTAGCAGGCATACACCCAGTACCCTGCACTGAACTGTCACTGTCACTAGCCGGCTACCACCCTGTACTAATAGAGACAGCTACCTTATGTACATAGTCATGGAACACTGGTCACTTTAATAATGTTTACATACTGTTTTACCCACTTCATATGTAAATACTGTATTCTAGTCAAGGCATATCTTATTTAACTATTGGTTTACATATACTATCCATAATGTCTATACATCCCATCATATCTACATGTATATTTACATTCCGGACTCTGACATTGCTCATCCTAATATTGACATATTTCTTAATTTGATTATTTTACTTTAGATTTCATGTGTATTGTTTTGTATTGTCAGATATTACTTCACTGTTGAAGCTAGGAACATAAGCACTTCAGTACACCCGGCTAAATATGACATTGGCTAAATATGTGTACGCGACCAATAAAGTAAGAAGAAAAAGAAGAACGAAACGATTCAATATCACCATCTGCCGGCATTTGGGTAGAGCAGCCAGAAGTTGCAACAGCGAGAGGACTTCCACTTCCAATTAGATGTTTGCAGGCTTCTTGTCGTGGTTCTGAAAATGTCTGTGCTGTATTTCTGTCTGCTCAATATTCAAGTATTCAATTGAGGCAAATGAACATTGCCATGAGTGTGTTTAGGTCACATAAAATCGAATTGAACCTAGTCGAGAAACAATGTTGCCAGTTCGAAAAACAATGACACGAAGAAATGATTACATACAATGCTTGTGGAATTACAAAATGTGTCAATAGGCTAATTTTCTGTCTCTCGCGGGAAAGACAAAGCCACACAGTTTGTGTGGCACTTCAATTGCTTTTGACAACAGAGGGAGCTCTTGCATTGCATTTTAAAGAATAGGGCCAACAAGAACCTTTCATCAACAACAAGCAGTTTGTTGTTGTTGTTGTTTGTTATTGAAATGGAAATAACTTTCCCAACAGCCTATACATTTTATGATTAACATTCAATTGAAAATAGTGAGGGTAAGGTTAAAACACTTGAAGGCCTACACACACTTTCATGCTGTAATATGGCTGAGATATTCCCCAGAGCACAAACACCACTCTGTTAGGTGTCTCTCTCTCACACACACTGACAGACAAACTCCTACCTCATTTAGCTTGACTTAATTACCTTCTTTGACTGACACCATACTGCACTAGTTGAAAACTGTCTAGTCAAATAAAGGTTAAATACAATTAAAATAATACTAGCAGCTGTGCTGGCTGTTACCTCCTGAGAAAGCAGTGGACTACCACTACATATGTGTTGTAGAGGCACTAATTAAGATACTATATAATGATGGCATATTGCCAACCTGGACTCAGGGGGTAGATGTAACATAGTAAATGTAAATCCTTTTAGTATGACATGTTATATTTGGTATGGTATGTATTCATTTGTGGATGTCCATCATCCATTTTGTATAATATGTTATAAATTACAATTCATACAATATTTTAGGAATTTGCAAAACGTATGATGTGTTACAAATTCCAATTTGTTGTGGCTAAAATTGGCTAGGTGCCTAACACTAAAGTTAGCTAGGTGGCTAAAATTAGGTGGTAACAACTAAAAAGTAGTAAATAGTTGCAAAGTTGCTAATTATCTGAAATGATCAGCTTGTCCGTGATGAAATTCAAACACACATCCTTCGGGTTGCTAGACCTTCGTGTTATATGCCGATCCATCCACCCCGACCAGCCATCCTGCTTTTGTTTTTGCCTTAAGTAGCCTTCTGTTTTATGTAACCGAACTTAACATATCCTACTGATTTGAGCGTCCCAGATTTACATTTACTATGTTACGTCTAGTCTATGAGACCAGGCTGATATCGCATTAAAAATCTGTGTAATATCAATGGTTTTTGGTTGTGTTCCTCACTCAACTCTATGCAGATTGACAGCAGTGGTTACAACTCTGAAACAGTAGTTTCCCCTGAGTTGTTGTCAGTAATCCCACAAAGACTGAGAGTGAGAGGAATGCAGATGTCTTTTTGTTTTAAAGCTCAGTGTGTATCAGATGTGACAGACACTCTGAGGTCAGAGTACTAGGGGGGGACTGTGTACAGCAGCGAGTTGTTGGAGCGTATATGAGACGAACAGTGTTATGACTGGACTCTACTGGGTGAGGAATGGGGAGTGTAAACGTTAGCTCTCAGGCTCTACAACACAGACAGGATTCTGAGAGAGAGATAAGAGTGTGAAGATGTACTGTAAAGATATGTACCTGACAGCTTTGTGCTCCTCTCACTTCCTGTGTCCCCTTCCAGGATCTAAGGGCTGCAATGTAATGCCAGTCTTGTATCTCTCATTGTTATCATAACAAGCAGTGAGTTAGGACTTGTCCACAAGGACCATTGAATCACGGCATGTTTTGAAAAGTGTGGTTTGAAACGTGTATTGTTTGGTCTAAGATCTGGAGGAACTGTGGAACAATGGGCTAGCCTCAGAGTAACTGGCAGGGATGGATCCTCTGATGTGCGTACATTGGGTCTTGGCAATGATACACGATTCCACTACACAAACACTACCAGAAGGGCTGCAGCCTGCATGTGGTTTTCAACAGTTAGGATTTGGTGGTCCTCAGAGGTCAATGGGATGGACCACCTGGTTTCAATAATCCCCCCCAAATATTACTGTAACGAAAGCTAAAACATGAGATTCCAGAGAAATTAACTCTGAGGCAACTGCACCTCTAGATAATCACTCTAACAGCCGTAAGGGAAAGGTGAGCAATATGTAACTTACTGAGATAACGAGTTGTAAAATGACTGTCTGAATTATATTTGTAGGCCGTGATTCTATCCGTAGCGCAGTACGCTGGACAGCCTGCTATGCAATTTTTTAAAGGTAACTTTCCAATTGAGCTGACATCTTCACATATACAGCGTTTACCGTGAACATAATTTCCGCAAATGTGGGAACTTTGCCTTTCAAGGCCGCATTGTCTACAACGCCCATTCGGATTGAATCGGGTTGAGTATCTGTATGTAGACATTTCATGATGGTTTATTACTATTGCAGTGTAGTATTATCATCAGACAGTGCCAGTGATGTAGTCTGAAATGTTTCTTACTTCAATTTCATTTAAAAAATGTTACTTATCCCCGAGGGGCAATTCATTATGGCAGTCTGCAGGAACGACAACAACAAGGCAACATACCACAATGACAATACCACACACCTGGTTGGAAAGGGAGGACATTTTACTGGTAACTTTAACTTAAGTTTACCAGTAACTACCAGAATTTGGGTAAGTTTCAAGTATTTATTTTATTTTATCACATGACATCTAGTGGCCTTTTTGGGTGCTTAAGATTATCACAGATGTCTGTAGTTATCTCTGGCTCTCTGTGTGGCATTATCACATGTAAAATATATCAAATAATAAAATAAGATGATTTTCAAATACAAAATAGACAAAGCTGTAAAACATTATTCTAAAAATATACTGTCAACTTCTTTTTTACACACTTAGATTTTTTACGATGTAAATATGTCTGTCTTTTGGCACCAAACTGGTGGCAGTTGTGAAAAAGTCAATAGTTGGAAGAGTTGCAGAGTTAATAGAAAACAATTCCATTGTTGATTTGATGCTTTTTTCAGTAATTACGCTATTTTCTCTTGAACCATGTTGTCTATCCACTAGAAACTCATGGACAATATGGACACATATAGAAAAATGTAATACTATATATGAACACATTTTTTAAAAAGTTATTCAAGTATAAATTACCAAAGTTACCGTAGATTGCCATAGATTTTGGTAACTTTTCTAAATTACTGGTAGTTTTGCAACTCTAACCACACACAACCATCACATCATCATTAAAATCATCATAGACCACAGGACAGGACAATACCGGCATTCACATTGACAGGTTTAAAAAGCATAATATAATTTATGTCCATAATAAAAGGTCAAAGATCAAGTCCATTACCTGATGATGTATGTCTTTACATGGATACAGCCAGACAGAGGGAGCACCAGGCAGCAACTGCTTTCAAAGAGCCCTGGGGGTCATGACCCTGGGGTGGTGTGTGGTTGAGAGAGGGGCGACCGCTGCACTGAGGCCGCGTTGTTCTCGTACCCTGCCCAACCAACCTACACCCCTAATAAAGACACACACATACACACAACCATCCAGGCTACTGCTCCTGACCCCCTCAGCTGTGACGGCACCACATTCCTCAGACAATTCTGCTGACAGATACATTCCGTCAGTGGCATTCTTTACACCCACCTGGGTCTCTCTATAGTTTAGATCACACACATAAGGCTCCTCCATAACTCCTGTCAAACTAAATATTTTCTGTACTTTCTGATGTGCTAGCACAGCAGTCATATATATGACAGCCAGGCCTTTGATTACTGGTGAAGTTGCATGTTGTTTGATATTGATGGAGTAGGGGATGCATTCCTACAGTGTCACCAGTCTGTGATGTTTGTACACTTGTGGACACCTCCTATGAATACATTTTCCATGTATTCATGTAGGAGTGAGGTTGTTTGTGCTATGCCTGTAGATGTGTAGGTGGTGATTATGCACGTGGATGTCTGTTGAACTGCTGGCCTACTCTGGGCAACAGGCAAGAGAATCTGAGGGGACGTCCCACTGTTCTCTCTGACTGCCTGCAAAATCCATTACTATCAGACAGGCCCAGGCGTAACATCACACACTTCAACCCAAAACAGCAAAGAATACACATCAGAGGGGCCATTTCATCTCCAGCTCATCCATTTGGGCCCCCTCTCTCGACACACCTACTGTAGAGACTGGTTGGGGGCCATGCTAAGACGGGTTGGAACCCGTGTCAGGACAGTGCTCTGGTCAAGGATAAACAGTCTTTTGTAAACTTCCCTCTCCTGGAGTCATGTGTCTGTGGACTGGGAAGCTGATTTAATTGGTACAGTAGACGTTTTTAAACCTTTATAAAGCACTAAGGACCCGTGAAACCAGCTACGAGCTGGATAGTCGATGTGTTTATTAAGTTTGGCAGGAGGTTTCTTAGGCATTGCCACAGGTGATACTACATTTAGATGTAGCATTACATTTGGACAGCTGTGAAATATGTTTTACAATAACTTTACTGCAGGGAGTTGCAGTATATATGTTAACGGGCAGTATAGTTGCCATCATATGTCTGTCAGTACTGGGCATCAGTGTGTGAAACGTGTGGATGGTAGATGATGGGTAACAGAACTGCCTGCTTCACGGCAGCTTGTCTCTCTCTCTCTCTCTCTCTCTCTCTCTCTCTCTCTCTCTCTCTCTCTCTCTCCCCCCTCCCTCCCGGTGATGAGTGTTCCTGGTGATGGGAATCCGGGTCACACACACACACACACACACACACACACACACACACACACACCTCCATAAAGCATCAGCCCACTCATCCTAAACTCAGCAGCTTGCTCCCAGGAGGCTCCCCATCCTCACATTCCTCTCTGCTGTAAACCGATCAGTGTTTACCCTCCGTTTCCTCAACATGAGGACATTCTACAGACAGACAGCAGCCCCACTCCACTCATTAGCCCTGACTTTGATCCCTCTTCCTCTCTGTCTGACTGTCCGTTACCTGTCTGACTGGCCCTCCACTTTAATGGAAGAATCGTCTGAATGTAGCACATTCTTCACTCTTGCCTACTTTAGGTTATCATTCACTCAATGCATACTGTTTGTAATGCTAATTATTACATGGCCTTATTGGTCTTCCTCCAAGTTTGGGTTATTGACATAACATGACATGACATGACTAAAGGTATGTTCGACAGGAATGTGACCTTAACCACTCTCTCTCTCTCTCTCTCTCTCTCTCTCTCTCTCTCTCTCTCTCTCTCTCTCTCTCTCTCTCTCTCTCTCTCTCTCTCTCTCTCTCTCACACACAGAAACAGAAATGTTATTTGTCCACACAGGATCACACACCCATCACTTTGACACTATAAGCTCAGTAAGCATTCATGACAAAAGATAAACAGGTCACAGCAAGTGTGCGTATTGTTTACAGGGTTGCTCAATTTTCTCTAGAAGCAGAGCTACAGTACATTACCAACTACCCTTGACAGAGGGCGAACCGCCTCTGCCACTCCAAGCCAACTCATTTAAAACAGGTTTCTCTATGTGACACCACTTTCAGTTGTGAATATGTGTGGGAAAATGTCAAACAAATGAGCAGAGACACTCAAACTATGAGGAAATGTTTTCCCTCCTATTACAGTGAGGTCCCAGCTTATCATGGCCACCCTAACATGGGTTCTGGGCCAAGAATAGCAGCAATGAAAGAGTATTATCTCTTATCTCCTTTGATTGTGTCAATGCCTTCCAGCTATGAAACTGTCTGGTAAAGAAGTGGATGTTTTTTAAGCTATCATTTTCAATTTGTTAAAGTAAATGATATGGTTAATCACACATCGTGGCCTAGGTGTCACAGAGGAAGCAGTGAGTCAAAGAGATGTTGCCATTATCTGTCATTTGATCTTGTTTCTCAGCTTACCTCAAACAGATTTACAGGCTTTTGTATTGATCTACCACTACGCTGTATTTCTTTTCCTTCTCATTCTTTCTGTAACAACTTAACAACCAAACAGAAAGTAAACACAAAGTTCAGTTGAAGGAGAGAGAGTCCGGAACAAAGATGTACCAGTTAAACCTCTCCACCAGTTAAACCTCTCCACCAGTTAAACCTCTCCACCAGTTAAACCTCTCCACCAGTTAAACCTCTCCACCAGTTAAACCTCTCCACCAGTTAAACCTCTCCACCAGTTAAACCTGTACACAAATGATGTCTCCACTCTCCACTTGATGTTTCCGCTTGGCTACCAGCCGTCCACCATGGCTCCCGCAGTTCAGCTTCTAGCTGTGTCAGCTCCCTGGTGATGTTACTGTAACTGCCTGGCCTGGCTGTATGCCTTTAGGACAGTGCACTTCTACATAGCTGTAGCGGCACATCCTCTGAGTGTGTGCCAGACATGGAGCAGCAGATCAGAGCGAGGCTCTCTCTGTCCACAGGGACTCCTTACTGAGCCAGGGGGAAGATTTATGGGTGCAACGGTCCTGAGGGATGCACACTACACTGAATGTCTTCACTGTGCTGAAAACATGTGCTGAGTGATATTGGGTGAAAGAGAGATGTGAGGCATTTCACAACCCTCCCATGGGATCTAAAGGGCAAACCATACACACATGCAGACAGACCCCCCCCACCCCCGCCACACACACACAAAGATACATACCCACACAGACACACACACAAATCAGTGATACAGTAGGCCTTAATGCTGTGGTGTTAGAAAGAGGTCAAATGTTATTTCTGTACCCAATTTGATGTGTTTTATTAATCCATCACATCTTGGAAACATCCAAAAATTTGACTACTGAGAAAAAACAAGTCTATGAAATGATTGGACAAACGATGAACATCTCAAGTCTTACTGTACTTCCCATTGATTTTATTTATAAATGTCATACCGGTCCAAACCGGAAATCAATAATAATAATAATAATTTATTACAGTTCTGTAGCACTTTTCATAGAATCTCAAAGCGCTTCAAGAGCAAAAAAACAAACAAGCAATATATCATGACAGGTCAACGAATTGAGGCCAAGTCTTTGAAAGCTGAATCCTCCGAAGACGGAGAGAGGGACAGTTGATGGCTTGAGAGAAGGGAGAAAGACAGAGGATGGTAGATGATGGTGATGGAGTCTGCTGATGATCTTGTAGAGGGCAAGTGTGGGAACCAGCCTGAGTCATACAGCCACTGGACTTGGCAGCCACTGGAGTGACGCCTCAGCAGCTCTGGGTGCCAGAAAGCTCACCACACAAAGTTCAGAACAGTAGCCAGTCGTCTTCTCTACGATCCCTCTGCCTCAGCACTGCTGGATTCCTCTGTCTCCCATTCCTATCAATCTTCAGGCCACTCCTCAAATGATGTTCTCAAAAGATCAGGAATTGGCAGCCAGATGAAACAAAAAAAATACTGTCATCACTAAGCAGATGCATGTGTAACATGGGAAACATAATGACTGACCCACCCACCCAAGAATTCTGGTCCTGGAGTAGACTTTACCCAGGAGCACTATGCTGTCTGAAAGCAAGGCTACAAATCAAGACCTGTTCCATTTCATCTGGGTTGAATCCACACAGCCAGAGAAAAGCTCTCAGCCTTGAGCCTTCTGCCCTGGCTCGATGTGCTTGGCAGGAAGGCAGAAATCACACGATACCAAAATCCCTCACACACCGCATGAATTATGCGAGCTGCATCCTTTTCTCGCATTCTTTCTCTTGCTTTAGGCGAGCTTTGTAAAATGGATTTATTTTGTCTTCTAATCTTGAGTTCCTTTCTTCACCAGAAGAATCATGTGCCAGAAATAAAGTTCTGTAATAACACTGTATGGGAAAAGGAAAGTAACACAGGCTTCCAGTTCAGATAAACCAAGGTTGTTTGAAGTTTGAGTGGCAATAAATCATCTTTGTCTATTTGAAATATATTCTTTCAGTGCTTCAACCGCAGTAGAGTGATATTTGACGGATGTTTCAATTCCAGGCATCTATTCAGAAGTTCACCCCATATTCCCCTGAGTTCTTTAGGAAAGATTACTCAAAAAAATTCTGATTTCCAAGGATGAGGTTAACAGCTTAGTGTGAGTGTGTTCGTTTGCTCCTGAACGAGTGGCAGGTAGCTTACAGGTTAAGAGCATTGGGCCAGTAACCGAAAAGTTGTTGGATCGAATCCCTGAGCCGACTAGGTAAAAAATCTGTCAATGTGTCCATGAGCAAGGCACTTAACCCTAATTGTTCCTGTAAATCACTCTGAAGAAGAGCATCTGCTAAATGACTAGCGTGTGCGCATGCCTCTTTTTGAGTGCACTTCAACATTTGTTTGTTTGCTTTTGTGTGTACGCATACATTTGTCTGTTTAGTGCGAGTGTACTACTATGTGTGTGAGGCAACTCCCTCTGATTAGAGGGTGGCATTCTGCTTGCAGAGTTCCCCTTGGATCTATTCACCCTGTCATTTTCCTCCATAACCCACACTCTCAATGAGGAGAGAGGGTGCGTGACCTCCTGCCTACACACGGCCACAGGAGGTGGAGTTCCCCATTCACACACCCCTGCAGTTTAGGCCTCACTGACCCCTGCAGTACTCTACATTATAGTAAACAGGAGCTTCTAAAGCTCCAGCCTCTTGCTCTTTTGTACTGGAGCTAAAACTATATGTCCATTGTCCTCCATATGATACAGTATATACTATGTATACAGAAGTCGTCAGTGGAGATGAACTGATGACATTTATACAGGGTTAAGGCCGTCTTGTGTGGATTTAGGCTTCCTTCCCTAAATCTCCCTGAGCTGGAGAAGACACATAAAAGTGCCTAAAAAGACACTAATGTTGACCCAGGCAGCATGTCTTTGAGGATTTCTTTGTCAACCTTGTCTCTTTCCCTTGCTCCTCCTGTCTCTCATAGTCTCTCACTTTCTCTCCCAGCCATTTGGTTTCAGTCTCTCCTGTCCCTACTCTCTCCCTCTCTCCTCTCTTGCAGACTTACACTGCACTCACCCACATCCAAGTCCTTCTAAAGACGTCAGAGTCCAGAACCATCCAGAAAGACAGAGGCACTGAAGCAGGCACCACCGCAAAACAAACAGCCTGAGGGCTCCTTGGCCAGGCCATGGCCTCTCTCTGACGGATGGGAAACCTAGTGCCTCAGAAGGAAAAACAAAGGGAAATTCCCCACGCAGACAAAAACACTGGATTCCGTCGTGCTGAAAGTTTGACCTTCGGGACCATTTTAAGGAGAGCTACAACAATACTGGAGGTGGATTAGAGGCTGTACTTCAGAGCAGAACAATGTATGGCAAACAGTGCTGTGGTCCTGCTGTCTGCAGTTTGCAATCAGATGGATCTGATGAAACGCATGGGTCTGAATCCAGGGTTCTAATCTTCTCATAGGGAGGGAATGGGGAACCACACAGTCAGAGCGGGGTTCAGTTTGCAGTGTTGGGGGCCAAGACAGACTCCATGCAAAACAGGCACAATGCGTTTGGCAGGTACTGTACGTCTGAACTATGAGGGAGAGAAGTTAATGTGACGAAGACAGCTCTCCGTGTGCTTTAGATGATAATAATCTAGAGCAACACCATTCCAATGACCTTGATATACAGCTTCAGCCTGGCTTCAATTAGCATTAACCTCTCATCTAACACCAAGCCTTGACACTATAATTTATGGAAAGCTTATCTTTATAGGAAAGCAAGATCACCTGACAGATGGGACTCGCACAGGGCACAATATATGACTACTGTAACACCATGGGGAATACCATTTATCCGACAGGGACATTTATCCCCATAGGGATCTACCTGCAGGCCAACTTCAAAGGGCCAACATAGATAGGGTACCACAAGGGGCCTCAATCAGCCCACAGGGCATGTATCTGACCCCACAGAGGAGGTCAATTTCCACTGTTGTGGTGGGAGTTTTCACCCTGGGGCAAAACATCATCACCATAGGGACTAATCCTCAGGCTCAACTCCACAGGGCCCCACACTAAGCCTTTCATTGACACCATAGAGACCACATAGACCCCACAGAACCAGGCCTATTCACCACTTTGTGATAGCAGGACTTTTTACAGGTGTTGTTTTATTCATTGTCCTTGTATCCTTCCAAGTAGAAACATAGTACTTTTTTATTTTTTGTAAGGCTCAGAAATGTATTATACTCTTCTGTCAATATTGATTATCACCATGTAATACCAAGATGAAGAAAATAAGTAGTCTCTCGTCTTCCTCTATGCCATGAATGAATTAAGGTGAAATGTAGTGTCACAGTTCCATTGAGAGAATGAGGCCACTTTGTTTCCCACAGATATTCTATATGTGTCCCTCACACTGGTCAGCATTCCTCATGGAGCCCCAGCTAACAGACAGACAGATACCACAGGGGCTACACTCATTGTTTGTGGTCACATGGAGACTGTGGTGCACACACACACACACACACACACACACACACACACACACACACACACACACACACACACACACACACACACACACACACACACACACACACACATAGAGATACACACACACACACAGATCTATATACACACACACACACACATAGTTATACACACACACACACAGATATACACACACACACACACAGATATATACACACACACACACAGAGATACATACACACACACACACAGACACAGAGATATTCACACACTGAGATATACACACACACAGCTATACACACACACAGAGACACAAACACACATACACACACACACACACACACACAGACACACACACATATATACACACACACACACACACACACACACACACACACACACAGATACACACACAGATACACACACACACAGAGATACAGTAATACACACACACACAGCTATACACACACACAGAGACACAAACACACATACACACACACACAGACACACACACATATATACACACACACACAACACACACACACACACACACACACACACACACACACACAGATACACACACACACACACACAGATACACACACACACACAGATACAGTAATACACACACACACAGCTATACACACACACAGAGACACACACACACATACACACACACAGACACACAGAAAGGGGTCCCCTAAGATAATGATGTTATCTGTTTCTACGTACAGGGATCCTAATCAGACAAAGGGATTTCTGGTAAGATTACCCAACCCTGAATAAGGGTTTGTTTTTAGTCAGGACCACTCAAAACGGTCATCACTGATAACACAGGCTGTCCAATGTTCAAAACATTGCATTGTGCGTTCATATCTTTAAAGAAACCTTGCACTTGCAGAATCATTGGTTCAAATAACTCCTTTATCATGAAATACCATAGGAACATTCATTTAGATCACCCACACACAAGATACCGATAGTTTCACTGTGTAGTTGTTCGTACAATCATTAAATATTGTAGTACAAAATATGTGATACATGTTTCATTATGCTACTAAACGTAAATACATCACTGTAAAATAACTAGTAGAGAGAATACTACAGACACAGTGGAATCATTGAACAAAATATGACATTTATTGATGAAATACAATAAAATCACAACATAGGTTTCTTTGAATCAAAGCAAAAATAATTAGCTACAAAAAAAGAAAAAACAGTTAAAGGTCAACTGCAGTGTTCCTCACCTGGCTTACTGTAAAAAGCAAAACAAAAGATTGATTACTGTACTTCTATATTTCCCTCAACCCTGTCTTGTGGATTTGGCCACAGGTTCTCATCAAATCAAATTCAAATCAAATTTATTTATATAGCCCTTCGTACATCAGCTGATATCTCAAAGTGCTGTACAGAAACCCAGCCTAAAACCCCAAACAGCAAGAAATGCAGGTGTTGAAGCACGGTGGCTAGGAAAAACTCCCTAGAAAGGCCAAAACCTAGGAAGAAACCTAGAGAGGAACCAGGCTATGTGGGGTGGCCAGTCCTCTTCTGGCTGTGCCAGGTGGAGATTATAACAGAACATGGCCAAGATGTTCAAATGTTCATAAATGTCCAGCGTGATCAAATAATAGGTCTGGGACAGGTAGCACGTCCGGTGAACAAGTCAGTATTCTATAGCCTCAGGCAGAACAGTTGAAACTGGAGCAGCAGCACGACCAGGTGGACTGGGGACAGCAAGGCGTCATCATGCCAGGTAGTCCTGAGGCATGGTCCTACGGCTCAGGTCCAACGAGAGAGAGAAAGAAAGAGAGAATTAGAGAAAGCATACTTAAATTCACACAGGACACCGGATAGGACAGGGGAAGTACTCCAGATATAACAAACTGACCCTAGCCCCCCGACACATAAACTACTGCAGCATACATACTGGAGGCTGAGACAGGAGGCGTCAGGAGACATCCACATCACAATGGATGTTTTCATTAGCCAAACATCTTGGGAAGAATCTTTGGGCATGGCGAATCCAGGCCTGACACTGGTCTGCCGTGATGTCATTGCATGCGTCATCCATGGCCTGGAGAAGGGTGGCTTGTTCATGAGGGAGCCTATCATATACCTTCCACCTCCACGTGGAGAAAAATTACTCAATCGGGTTAAGGAAAGGAGAGTATGGGGGTAAGTACAGGGTGGTAAATTGTGGTTGGGCCTGAAACCATGCTTGCACCATTTGAGCATGGTGGAACCTGACATTATCCCACACAATGACATAGGTCATGCCATCAGCTCTACAGACCTGATTTAGCTCATCAAGGAAGGTTACATTCGAACAGCGAATCATGTGGCTGCCTGCAATTCAATATATAGAGTATATAGGGTAGAGAGCTTTAGATGTTGTTTGACCAACCATTAGAATGGGCAAGATGTGTAATCTAAGCAACTTTGACCGTGGTATGATTGTTGATGCCACACATGGTGATTCCAGCATCTCAGAAACAGCTGCCCTCCTCGGATTTTTACGCACTAAAGTCCATACAAAGAACGGTGCGATAAACAAAACACATTCAGTGAGCGGCAGTTCTGTGGGCAAAACCACCTTGTTAATGAGAGAGGTCAGAGGAGAATGTCCAGACTCATTCAAGCTAACAGAAAGGCCACAAATGCTCAAATAACAGCTGTTTAAAACAGTGGTGTGCAGAAGGGCATCTCTTAACGTACAACACAGTGAATAATTCAGTCTGTTGTGGAGGCAGGGGGGTCATACCCGGTACTAGATAGGTGTACCTAATAAAGTGGCCAGTGAGTGTACAGTAATGTCAAATCTGAAAACATGGTCTGGAAAAATGGTACATGGGACCATAGAAACAGTGACTGATAAAGAATGATGATGAAATATTACATCCATAGATTATGTAGTCCAATTGGTTCATGCTCCACGGTAATCGGTGTCAATGAATCTCGTCATCCTGAAACTTTCATCATCTAAACATGGAATATTGTTTGTTGGTTTCCATAAAACTATGCATTAAGAGTAATGCAACAGTTACTTATAATTTTGATCAGTTGTATCAATTGATAGTTAGATCATTGTAATGAAATGAATAGACAGTCATTTCAGATGTAATGTGTGAATTGCATTCTGAAATGGTAATACTTTGATGTTATGTTGTGTCATTTTGAACAGGTGATTTTAGTTCAATGAACAAATGATCTTAGCTTTATGTGTATTGTATCCAAGCAATTGGAAAAAGTGTTAGAGTTTTGAAAAATGTACATTTTGATCATTGGTTGTGAGTTTTGTGTCTAGAGTTTTGAAAAATGACGTCAAGGTTCCCGAAATTAGTGCCAAAGTGACTGTAAAAAACTGTAGTGTTGATTATGTCCGTGTTAATCATATGGGCATATACTATAACAGGAGAAACTGCCCCAAATACTTGACTATAGTAAATAGAAGGATTATATTCTTAAGTGAACTGCACTTGATTGATGACACTGTTCAGTCAAAGCCTTAGAGGGCCCTGTCTTTAGGGCAGAATAGTTATACATCTCCACAGAGAGAACTAAAGGACATGTGAACCTTCACAAAAGCACCTCTTAATGGCATCCAAATGTTTGTGATTAGAACAGCTTAGCACTCTCCCTCTAGTTGGAGGATGACTCAATTATTTAATGCCCCAACTGTTCCTGTGTTCCCATGAACTGTGTGAAGTTTACAGACCCAACTTTTCCCCCTCAAAAACTATCCCTAAATACTTGCAGTCCCATAAATACTTCCAGTCCCCACAAACAACAGTAGGAAATAACCCCCAGGAGATTTTACAGTGTAGGAGGCTGTGGCTGGCTGCCTTTGCAAGGGCCTCAATGTCTGACAAAACCCAGTCAACCTCAAATGACAATGACCTGAACTGATAACAGATAAGGGTCAGACAGGCATGGGTCCAGCAGTCTGGTTTCCTGGGTCCTGGCATACATTGGAGGACTGTCAAAATACATGATGAAGATCCTGCATAAGTAGTGTAAATCAAGGGTTGAGATGTTCTGAAATACATGCAGTGGTGCAGAAGGCCTTACAGTACATCCAGAACACACAGAGAGAGATTGACAGGATACTTGGTTCTGCTGCTGTGGTACAGGATGCTCTGCACTGTGCTTGTCTGCTGGTGGCAGGATTCAACTCTTTTCCTCTCTGTCTAGGAGAGTTGTTGACTTACTCTGTCTGTAAGTCAATGGGAATGTGAGCGTCCACAGGCACCTTACCTTATCACCACAGGAAAAGAGAGGAAGTATGTATTAAACACATTATGTAATGAGGTTTCAAGGATTTGCCTAAAGAGTTTCTATATTACAGAGAAATGCAGTACTTAAGCACATTTTTAAAAAGTTATCTCGCCATTATCTTGGAGAGGCTTATCTGCATCGATGGTAGAAAGTCAATAAAAGCAGTGGTGAGGGATCCCTTGATATTTTCTGGAGGTGAGTGGGGACATGTAGCTCTTCCTTTTCCAGTTATGCAGCTGTGGTGGACAGCCTGCCTGGTCACTGCTCTGGTCTGACCCCGCCTCCACCGCTGAACAGCACGTTCTCCAGACCTGGCACTGCGCCTACCCAAACACCCCTGTGCCTCCACCCGACCCAACAACCCTTCCGCTTGACCCCTACGTCACACACAGCCACAGCTGCATCCGCACAACCAGGGAGAGAGCTGTGTGTGAGGGATGAAGGTGGAGTGAGGAGGGTGACAAGAGCACCTCTACTCTAAATAGACACAAAGAGGATCTTCAAGGACTCGTGACTTGGGCAGATACAGCCAATGTGCCTTCTTAAAAGTTGCCTTGTTTTTGCCCAGGCACCCTTCCCCCTTCTCCTGAGATGGAGGGAGAACAAAACAGCGAGGAGTTGGACTGAGTTTATACTGTATCTACAGCTGAGAGGTCAGCTTTCCTCTGGGACAATGTGAGGATATGACTGTTTGATGGCAAGATACGATAAGCGACTCGGAGGGGGAGCAGGGGTGACGGGTGCAAGGCCAAGTACACTTTCTTTTATTTATTTTTGCCACAGCCCTGGCTTACCCTTTCATTTTGAGCTGCTGCTACATTTCTGAGAATATTACTAATGTGTCAGTGTCCTTGACTGACTGTGTGACTCTTTTTAACTAGAAAGTGTGTCTCTCAGAGCTGGGACTGTGTTGTAAACATGATGAACGGTCAGTCAAACTCACAATGACTTGTTTTCTTCTACTGTAAACTGAAAATAAACTTTGTTAAGAAGCTTTTAAAGACTCTCCTTGGCCCTCCAATGTATTTAGAGAGACCTTCATGGGTCACTGTAGATATCATGCTCTAGAAATTCAGGGAATAGCTTGTACAACCATACTGTCGTTAGTTATATCACTGTAAAAATCTGTATTTATTTGAAAAAGCCTTATTTCCCGGCCATTCAGAGGAAATAAACAGCTCATCAGTGGTCAGGGAGGGCACATGTTTTCCCAGGGCAGAGTTAGTGATTAGCAAACATACATCCTTCACATCAAGGCCTCTATCAGTCGTACCAAACAATGGACTCAGGATTCCTGCTCTGTTCCGCAAAGAATCAGGTAGCAATTTAGATAACAATATCTCCGTGTTTAGACACACAAGCTAAGTCAATGATATCATTTGTTGAAACAGTGCAGTGTTAATAGCTATTCAAGAACAGTTGTTTCTAAGTAACAGAGCAAACAGTCAGTTGACAGAAGGATTCTGATTGTTCAGTGGCCTTTGATGTTTTAAACTTTGATTAGGCACGTTTGTGTTCTTCCTAGGTACACAGGAGATCTTTAAATGGTTACATTGCAGAATAGTGGTTTTAGGAGGAATGGGTAAGCTAAAAAACTGGACCCATATCTACTCTGTGTCAGACTCAAGAGACTCTAACAGTTAGACCACTCCCAACACCCACACCGATCTGAAGACTGAAGAAAGGATATAGAACTATGAGAATGGAATGGATTAGTAAAGAACGCATTGATGTAGAATTACCATTCCTCCATATCTCATTAACCCTCTTAGACATTCTCCAATACAGAGCTCTGAAAACTATCAGCTCCCAGTTTTCTAGGGATCTTTTGTAATGGCAAGTTGTGCTCTTCAACTACCATACCCACAAAGATGTTAACATAGGCGAGACAGGGCAGCAGGAAAAGGAGGAGTGGGTTGAGCTGGCTCTTGGGTGAAGACTGTGAGTTTCATGGTTATGGGCTGCAGGGTGGTTAGTTACAGGGTGAAACAGCTTCAATCTAAGTTGCTGGCCACTCTTAGAAAGTGAGAACCTGAATGTGGTTCACCAGGCTTTATTGGCTATAGTGCTAACACTTCTATTGCCATCACCACCCATTCTGACTACATGTAGCACATGACGATGTGTGAAACTTATACCTCAGCCTGAAGTCTCCCCACTTGTGCCAGTGTACAGCTAGCTTTTTGTGTGGCGCCGACTGGTAAGAAGCTTCAGGAGAGCGGTCACTTGTGCTAGCAAGGCAGAGGTCTCCTGGTTTGCGCCTGGTATGGGCCGAATCGGGAGGAAGTGGTACTCGCTAAGCAAACAACGTGATGTCCTTTATATATGCATGAATAAAACCTAGGAAGTCACAAAATTCAAGGTTTGCTTTATACATGAAACAAGTTCCTCATAAATGGATGTGGTACATTTTTGGGCAATCGCACACATTCACACATTCATATGAACCTATTTGACAAAAAGAAAGCTTAGAAGAAGTCACTAACATCGACGACACTTACGAGAAGCATAGGCCTATCTGAGTTCTTAGAAGTGTGATATTTATTTACTGAGGGGTGAAAACAGCTGCAAGCAAATGTGTCAGCCTAACTCCAGCCCAGCTGTCTAGTTGTGGTGCAACGTGTCACATATTGTAATTAGGAGGCCTCTGAAAACAGTGAAAACAGCTCATGAACTCATGGATAAAAACAGACACACTCACCTCAGACCGTAAAGGCCTGAGTGATGCTATTAACATCTCCTCCACAGCTATGAGACTCCACACTGGAATTCTCTCATAAAACACATATATAATTATAGCCTAAATGTAACACTGTAAGATTTATTGTTGTGACAAAGTCATAAAATAACTAAGATTTAAAAGTCATAAGTAATCTTTAAAATAATATAGAAAACTTTTGAAATTGGATTGATGCCATTAATCATCATAGTAAATGTAATATGATCCTCATATAAGGTTGTAACCCCAGTCAGTCCAGCCTACATTGGGCAAGCTTTAGCACCTTCTATTACCTCATGGTCATACCCCAAATTACCTCAAAGAGACAGGCCTTTATGAGAACCTGAAATAACCACAACCTGTAATGAGAGTGGTGGTCTGCAACCCCACCTTTTTTTTAATGTATTTTATTACCTTTATTTTACTACTAGTCAGTTAAGAACAAATTCTTATTTTCAATGACAGCCTAGGAACAGTGGGTTAACTGCCTGTTCAGGGGCAGAACAACAGAGTTGTACCTTGTCAGCTTGGGGATTCGAACTTGTAACCTTTCGGTTACTTGTCCAACACTCTAACCACTAGGCTACCCTGCCACCCCTTAAAGCACCTCTCTAAGTAATATCACATTGATTTGATATATCAGGTTTCCTAAAAATGTAATTTCACATGATTAATAACAGTTGTTATCGGGTCCGTCTAACAGTCAAATGGCAGGAAGTAAAACTGCTGCTGTCTGCAGGAAATGGCCCTGCATCTGAAGAAGCCCCAACAAGATGGGCCAAACACAATCAGGCACAGATGATGAAAACTAAATGTAACCAATCAGAGAAATAACAGGAAATTCAGACTTGATAACAATAGTATGTCAACCCTCCAGCTAACATTAGTAGGTCAGGAGAGATACCGTACATATCTGACCCCAATGTCATATTATCTGCTTATTGTGGATGTACTTTTTAATAGCAGTTGGGGCCTCATAGAGGGTTTTCGTCTTCCAGAGAGATTCCCATTCACTTTTCATAACTGAAGGGCTCCTCTGAGTTTATCTAAAATAACCCCTTCAATGATTAGTTAACAAACAGGGTTATTAAAGGGTTCAGGTGATTGGTCTGGCCTGTCATTATGGGCAAATGGTGAGCACTGGCTTGAATACAATGCATACAGTATGAAGGCATTAATTGAGGCGCTGTGGGGGAGGAGCCAATATTAGGGAGGGTTTGGCCGTTAGGGATATCCTTGTCTCATCGCGCACTAGCGACTCCTGTGGCGGACTGGGCGCAGTGCACGCTGACCAGGTCGCTAGGTGCACAGTGTTTCCTCCGACACATTGGTGAGGCTGGCTTGTGTTAAGAAGCAGTGCATGGCTCTCAACCTTCGTCTCCTCCGAGCCCGTACGGGAGTTGTAGCGACGAGACAAGATAGTAACTACTAACAATTGGATACCACGAAAAAGGGGGTGAAATTCAAAAGAAGAAAAAGAATCTTTAAAAAATTCCATAATCACATGGCTCGCTGCATAGGAGATGTACTACATAGTCCTAAATCAACATGATCCCTATAGAGTAGATCTTCGAGAGCAATGATAACTGGCTGCAAAGAGTTGCAGTTGCACTTCCTTGAGTGAGAACACAAGGCTATTTCTGCACCTAGAGTTGGGTGTTAAATGAAACAACTACTCCATCCCAACAACCACAATGATGATGATGTGCACATTCTGCAAAATGGATTACTAGATAAGAGGCGGAGGAAGGTGTGTGTGTGCGCGCGTGTGTGTATTTAATTTCCTAATGGTTGCCCTCAGGTTACTGAACAAGTCTGAGCCTGAGTGTTGTGCCAGTGTAAAGAGTTGTGGTTAAGCAAATATCAATGGCAAACCTAAAGCTCGAATCCTTAATAGGTGAAACTACTACGTCCCTTTGGGATATTACGAAAACAAACACAATTCTCTCCCGTCGGACATCACTGCACACGCAATAGAACAGCAGAATATGTACTGCAATGCTTTTTTCCACACTGCCAGATGCTTCTCTGCTCCGTTTTCATCAACAAAACAAAAACAATAGCAAAGGTACTAGGAGGCGAACAGTGGCTGCCGATTCAATCTTTAAAGAGCAACTGCCCCTAAAAACATCTTCTCATTTAGAAAACAGCCTATGTGGCATCAATATGAGTCAGAAACATTTATTCTACTGTTAAAGTGTGTCATAAGATCATTTTGGTTGTAGTCAGTCTTGTCCAAAACAGAGTTTTGTGACACTTGTGGTCGTAACTGCATCACAACAAAAATTTATGTTGGGTTTGTTTCAATCTTGCTCGCTTGCCCACAGCTGGCAGCACACAAGTAATTATCAATTCGGAGTGCAGTTGCACACAACCCAATTGTAATGCCTGTGGTAAATTTGGGTTGGCTTTGTATATACTGTACCTCTGGGACTAGTTAGGGACAATTGACCAATGACTTAATTAAAAACCTCAACCCAACTATAAATTGTAGAAATTCATATACAATATTGAAAGCATTTAATGAGAAAACTTGAAGCTCTGCAACATGAAAATATTGTCTCATATACATTCATAAATTATCGACGATCTCAAATTAGCCCCAGAGATAGGCTGTCCAAAGTCAATCCAATTTTGCCACAGTCGCACACCAGCCAGGTGAAGGTAATTGACAAAATAATTTGACTTATTCTTCCCGCATCAAACCACACCTAAAAAACCAATTCCCGCTTGAATTCAGTCATGACCACTTGAATTTCTTAGTGAACCAAACCTAAAACGAGGCAAAATCAGAAAGTGCAGTCACCCTTTAAGGTCAGTGTGCTGGATAGGTTTGGTTGCACACTGATAAATGTCTCAGTCAGGCAATTTTTTTGTCTTCATTTGAAGTGCTGAAATTACATCCTTTTCTCAGGTTAACACAATGCTTAACCCCTGTACTGCACTCAGCTCTATGCTGACTACAGTAGCTGCTGCCATGTACCTTGTACGTGTTGTACAGTATGTTCAGGTTTTGTCTATTGTACTTCAAGGGCGCCTCAAGCATTCCATAAACCCCAGAGTCTTATACCGGCCAAAGACAGCCACAGGACACATGGTGGATCAGAGCAGAGGTTTATGGGAAACCAGAGCTGTTCTACAATACCTCCGGTCATCTGCAGCCCTGCACATGGTCCAGCTAGTGCACCTCATAAAGCCCTGGCTGCTGCTGCCTAGTGTAAATATTTCACCTCCCATCGAAATGCTCTCCCTTTTTAACTGGCACAAAGAGCGGCTAGGCCTCTAAAACAACAAGGCTTTGTCCTCTGTCACTGGCCTGCTTCTCATTACTCCAGATCAGCCCTTTCATTTCACAGGTGTGCCCCCCCCCACTGCATGGTTTAAGCCCTTATTTGTCACTGTGCCATTGTCCGTGCTCACTGCACCAGAGAATGACATCCGTTTGTGACTCAGTGGCCATCAATTGTGTTTGTCCGGGGCAGGAGGGTGGCAGGGACTGGAGGGGGGGTTGTATGTCATTAAAGTTCCTGCTGTGTGAGTCATAGCAGGAGCTTTAATGACATACCACCACCACCACCACCCCCCTCCTGCCCAGAAAAAAGTGTTAGTGGTTAAAGCAGCCTGTGCCTTACTTGTTTCAGTATGTGTTTCCTTGCAGTGACTACAACATACTGAGAAGCCCGGCAGAGCAACTAATAACGATACACAGGCCACCCTCCAACCATCTTTCCCTTGTTTCCTGAGGAAATGCCCAGGGTCGCAACTTGCCTTTGCTTTTTTCCAGACCATTTGTAAACTCGATTCATGTTTGAGAGAGGGAGCATGGGCTTGTATCGCAGCAGAGGAGGAATGAGCAGAGGTTCTGCAGTGACATGAAACATAAAAGATTTCCTTCAGGGCATCCAACTCTCACAGCTCCTTACACACGATCATGCAATGGCCTGCAGTCACCGTTCAAGCATGGCAATCGAGCATCTCTCCCACTCCTTACCCTCTCATCACCTAGATTCATTCCCAGTTGATTATCCAATGCCCAGCTCTGAGAGACAGGTAACAATGAGTTACACTCATTGCCTTCAACTACCAAGACATCTGTATCTCAATTATAGAAGCCCTATATTAATGAAATGTTGATTCAGTCAAGTAATAGCCTACATTTTTATTTGATTACAACATTCATTCATACAGTAGAACCTTATCTGCACCAACCACAATCAAGTAAATCATTCAGGATCAAGACAAAAGATATGACATGCTTTTGTAAAACACATTAAGAAATATTTCCTACAAAAGACTCATGGACATGGCCAATAGCAAAGTTGGTTAACTATTAAAGCTCATCACTAAGCTAAGGTCCCTGGGACAAAACACCTCGCTCTGCAACTGGATCCTGGACTTCCTGACGGGCTGCCCCAAAGGTGGTAAGGGTAGGTACAGTACATATACATCAATGATGTTGCTCTTGCTGCTGGTGATTCTCTGATCCACCTCTACGCAGATGACACCATTCTGTATACTTCTGGTCCTTGTTTGGACACTGTGTAACAAACCTAGAGACGTGCTTCAATGCCATACAACTCTCCTTCCGTGGCCTCCAACTGCTCTTAAATGCAAGTAAAACTAAATGCATGCTCTTCAACCGATCGCTGCCTGCACCTGCCCGCCCGTCCAGCATCACTAATCTGGACGGTTCTGACTTAGAATATGTGGACAACTACAAATGCCTAGGTGTCTGGTTAGACTGTAAACTCTCCTTCCAGACTCACATTAAGCATCTCCAATCCAAAATTAAATCTAGAATCGGCTTCCTATTTCACAACAAAGCATCCTTCACTCATTCTGCCAAACATACCCTCGTAAAACTGACTATCCTCCCGATCCTTGACTTCGGCGATGTCATTTACAAAATAGCCTCCAACACGCTACTCAGCAAATTGGATGCAGACTATCACAGTGTCATCCGTTTTGTCATCAAAGCCCCATATACTACCCACCACTGCGACCTGTATGCTCTCGTTGGCTGGCCCTCGCTTCATATTTGTCGCCAAACCCACTGGCTCCAGGTCATCTATAAGTCTTTGCTAGGTAAAGCTCCGCCTTATCTCAGTTCACTGGTCACCATAACAGCACCCACCCGTAGCACGCGCTCCGGCAGGTATATTTCACTGGTCACCCCCAAAGCCAATTCCTCCTTTGGCTGCCTTTCCTTCCAGTTCTCTGCTGCCAATGACTGGAACAAATTGCAAAAATGACTGAAGCTGGAGACTCATATCTCCCTCTCTAACTTTAAGCACCAGCTGTCAGAGCAGCTCACAGATCACCGCACCTGTACATAGCTCATCTGTAAATAGGCCATCCAACAACCTCATCCCCATACTGTTATTTTTTTCTCTCTCCTTTGCACCCCAGTATCTATACTTGCACATTCATCTTCTGCTCATCTATCACTCACGTGTTTAATTGCTAAACTGTAATTATTTTGCCACTGTGGTCTATTTATTGCTTACCTCCCTTACCTCATTTGCTCACACTGTATATAGACTTTTCTATTGTGTTATTGACTGTATGTTTGTTTATTCCATGTGTAACTCGGTGTTGTTGTTTGTGTCACACTGCTTTGCTTTATCTTGGCCAGGTCGCAGTTGTAAATGAGAACTTGTTCTCAACTGGCCTACCTGGTTAAAGGTGAAATTAAAATAAATAAAAAACAAAAGGTAACAACACATCCACCACACTGATCCTCAACACGGGGGCCCCTCAGGGGTGGGTGCTCAGTCCCCTCCTGTACTCCCTGTTCACTCATGACTGCACGGCCAGACACGAATCCAACACCATCATTAAGTTTGGCGATGACACAACAGTGGTAGTCCTGATCACCGACATCAACGAGACAGCATATAGGGAGGAGGTGTCACGCCCTATAGGCCAGGGTGTGACTAGGGTGGGCATTCTAGTTTCTTTATTTCTATGTTTTCTATTTCTTTGTGTTTGGCCGGGTGTGGTTCTCATTCAGAGGCAGCTGTCTATCGTTGTCTCTGATTGAGAATTATACTTAGGCAGCTTTTTCCCACCTGTGTTTTGTGGGTAGTTGTTTTCTGTTTTGTGTCTGCACCAGACAGAACTGTTTCGTCTTGTTCCACTTTGTTATTTTGTGTCAGTATTCAGTTTTGAATAAATAATCATGAACACGTACCACGCTGCGCTTTGGTCCTCTTCTTCAGACGAGCATTACAGGAGGTCAGAGACCTGGCAGTGTGGTCCCAGGACAACAACCTCTCCCTCAATGTGATCAAGACAAAGGAGCTGATTGTGGACTACAGGAAAAGGAGGACCGAGCACATCCCCATTCTCATCGACAGGGCTGTAGTGGAGCAGGTTTTCCGGGTCTCTATGTTTTTGGTTGGACAGGTTTCTCAATTTCTTTCTTAGATTTTTGCATTCTTCATCAAACCATTTGTCATTGTTATTCATGCATGCAGAGCAGAGCAGAATTACTTGACACATTGGAAATAATTAACAAAAAAACAGAGCAAACTAGAATGCTATTTGGCCCTAAACAGAGAGTACACAGTGACAGAATACCTGACCACTGTGACTGACCCAAACTTAAGGAAAGCTTTGACTATGTACAGACTCAGTGAGCATAGCATTGCTATTGAGAAAGGCCACCGTAGGCAGACATGGCTCTCAAGAGAAGACAGGCTATGTGCTCACTGCCCACGAAATGAGGTGGAGACTGAGCTGCACTTCCTAACCTCCTGCCCAATGTATGACCATATTAGAGACACATATTTCCCTCAGATTACACAGATCAACAAAGAATTTGAAAACAAACCCAATTTGGATAAACTCCCATATCTACTGGGTGAAATTCCACAGTGTGCCATCACAGCAGCAAGATTTGTGACCTGTTGCCACAAGAAAAGGGCAACCAGTGAAGAACAAACACCATTGTGAATACAACCCATATTTATGCTTATTTATTTTCCCTTGTGTCCTTTATTAACCATTTGTACATTGTTACAACACTGTATATATATATAATATGACATTTGTAATGTCTATTATTTTGAAACTTCTGTATGTGTAATGTTTACTGTCAATTTGTATTGTTTATTTCACTTTTGTATATTATCTACCTCACTTGCTTTGGCAATGTTAACACATGTTTCCCATGCAGAGAGAGAGAGAGAGAGAGAGAGAGAGAGAGAGAGAGAGAGAGAGAGAGAGAGAGAGAGAGAGAGAGAGAGAGAGAGAGAGAGAGAGAGAGAGAGAGAGAGAGAGAGAGAGAGAGAGAGAGAGAGAGAGAGAGAGAGAGAGAGAGAGAGAGAGAGAGAGAAAAGTCTCTATTGAAACAAGGTCATCCATTTACTGGTTTCAAAGCAATCACTCAACTCAACCTTTTATTTTGTATCCCCACACTCAACTTCAACCTCAAGTGGTGAAGGGCAGCCACGTACATCCTCGTATCTAAAATAGAGAGGCCATCCACGTAGTGTTTCTTTTGTCTCTGTCTCATATGTCGGGCCCTGTGTTTTAGGTACGGTTGCGAAATTCTTGTAACTTTTGATAAATTCCCTGGTATTCACAAAATCCAGGTTGGATGTTTCAGGGAATCAGGGAGGAATAAGCAGGAAAACTGTAATCCTCCAACCTGTATTTCTGGAAAACCAGGGAATTTATTGAAAGTTCCAGGAATTTTGTAACCCTAGTTATAGACTGTCATGTCAAGCCTTTTCTATAAATGAGAATTACACAAAAAATGTAAGTGATTATTTGAAGATAGTGCTGGACCATCTGACATAAAAATAAATCATATTTAAATAAAAGGTTAAAATCCAGGTCATGTGACATGACTGTCCAAAACACAGGGCCCTAGTAGACCAGTGTCCCCCAGCACTACTACCACTACTACCAATGTTCAGACAGAGGGCCTCCAGTCAATCCTATTCATTCCGTACCATGTGGCCTATTGTACATGCAGTCCAGAGTAACATATGCTCACCAGGTCCTGCTGTTGCTCTCTTTGGGTCAGAATCCTCCATGATAAAAACACACATGTGAGGAAACTGACATTCCTCCAGCTAGCGCTGGTTTGGAGGTTTGGAACCATTGACAGCTTGTGAAAACCACTGGCATCCAAACAGGGCTCTGCTTTCCCTCTAGTTAACAGTCCCCCAATAAGTCTTCCAATAAAACTACGTTTTAAAACAGTCACCCCATTTAATCTTTTAAACATAATTTAACATGAACACCATGCCGGACCATTTTTCAGGGTTATAAACATGTGATGTACAGGGGAAAGACAGACAGTGGGGTAAATTACTTGTGGTAATTGGTTTAAATGAACAGAAGATCAGGATATTGTAAACCTTCCAAAGGGATCACACATAAAGAACATGGAATCCATACGGGTAATCATGTTTATGATAACAGAAACCATGTGTCCAAATAATCAGCCGTCCCAAACAATGATACATCTCTCAACTCAATTTAGACAGCTCATCAAAATAAACAGAGGGATGAGCCTGAATGGAAAGGCATGCTACTAATTTCCAAAGAACATCAACAAAGAGCGTAAGCCAATATGAGCCTGTGCTGTAATTCCTTGTCCCTGTGTGTGGATGAGGAAGGATTTGGGGATTTGAAACCCTCTCCTGGGTTGAAGAGGGGGCTGTTCCAGGGCTACAGTTACAGAGTGCAGGAGACAGGAGTTTGGAAATAATCTACTCCTTGTCTCCTGGATACGTTTTACAGCGGAATACCTCACATAGCTCCACAGCCATACGGTAACACAGACAGAGCGCAGACACAGTAGGGTGTTGATGTCCCCTTGCTGCCATGTGTTGAGCACTGTCACCATCATGCCCTTCACAGTTACCGTATGCACTATCACCACTGGCAACTTGGCCCCACAGCTGTTTCCCATCTTTGATGCCTGTTTCCAACACGCACAGACTTGACATGATACATGATCGGAAAGAGACTGCCACAAACCACTACCGCCATGACCCAGATGAGGAAGTAACCGGTCCTGGTTTGTGTAGCCCAAGACAGGGAAGTTAATCGCTGGTGATGGGTAGAGAGAGGGAGGCAGGGACACGGATGTAGCTAGAGACCCATCAAACTCATGCCCATGTCTGAGTGTTCTGACTGTGTTCTCCAGATTGTGCTGGCTAGATCTACAGTAATGGGTTCTAGAGGGTTATTGTCAGCCAATGACAACACAGTCACAAAAGGCAGGACAATTCACTTCCTGTAGGGATGGGGGTTATCACCACCACAGGCAGCATGCACACTTCTCTTACTAAAATATGTCAGGTTTCAATTATATTCTAACAATAGTTCAAATATAGTTAGATTCACAAGTTTTTAAGAGAAAATCTAAGGCCTTTGGGTTGTAAGTCCAATTTAAGCCCTTCGCTACAATGAAAGGCCAAATATTGCTCTCTCTTTTATGTGAGACGTAGTGCAGGAAATCAGAGAAGCAGAGACAACAATAGTTTTGGTTTGGGTTAAGCTGAGCATCAGTGGAACATGCACAACAGAACCTCTGTGATGGTCTGGGTAACTCTAACAGCTGCCTGGTTTCCCCCAGAGCGGCCCGTACCACACTGACAGAGCACACGCATAATTAAGGGTTTACGTTCTGCTTTTAGGGAATGCTATGAAACAATATACGGAACATATATTTAACATATAGGCGAGGGGGGTGGAAGAAGACAGAAAGCGAGAGGTCTAGTGATAGCTGGGTGCTGGAAGCAAACTCATAGATTTGTTTAGTTTCTCACTAAGAAGGGTTTAAATCTAGCCTATTTGGAGGTTAGCATGGATTGAGCTAAGGAAATCCCATCCTTAGAAACATGGTCCAAGAGACAAACTTCTTGTTTATTCTTTGATTTGATTTAGTGCAATGATGGTTTGGTGAATCATGACTTATTAGAGATATTAGGTTTGTTTATTTGCTCGTGAAATGACAGATCCCATCATACTTTAGAAGTTACTGTCCAAACATCCTCACCACAGGTGAGTACGGGTTGAGCCAAGTGCATCTTATATGTAAACATCCATACCCTTGATTGAGAGAACTGTGCAGGCATACAACCTGAGGAATCTCCAGCACCACCATAGACCCTCACTTGAGGGAATCAGTGGGCTGGTTTCCCTCCACTGTGCTCATTTAACCCTAATAAACACACCAAAAGGCATAGGGGGAATTAAAGAAGGAAAACTTAAATTGTCTCAAAACATTGTTAGTCACGTTACACTGCACCCCGACTTGACTTGAACAGGGCCGTATCAACAGTCAAAACGCTTGAAGCAAACCGCATCCAAATCAAAAGAAAGAGCGGAACAAGGGAAGAAAAAGACTCCAGGGCATGGCAGTAGTATCGCTCTGCCTTATCAGCCTTTACACATGTTTTAATGATTAACCTTCCTCTCGGGAAGCCAGCCACTCCAGTCCGGCTCACTTCTGACACTGTAGGTTCAACTTTATGATCTTATTTTTTATGGAGGTAAAAAGGTTATACAATGGATTGGAGAATAGTGATGTTTGTGACGATGACTGGACTGTGGGGGGTCGTAGTTAGGTACGGCTATTGAATACAGACAATGGGCCTGAAAAAGCTATTTTTAATGTTGACGTGTGCTTATTAGAATGGCTTTACATTACATATTAGGTCTGTACACTTCCAAATTCTGTCCTAAATACAAATCAGAGATATTATATTGCTTCCCCCAAACCCATAAAAGGCATCACTGAGACACTGCTACACTAACCCATATCCTGTACCTCAGTAGCTAACACACAGGTGATGTGGTCAGAGGGTATGTTCTCCTCTCTACAGGAAGAGAGTATGAACCCACTTCCGGCGCCGACAGAGATGGCCGCCTCGCTTCGCGTTCCTAGGAAACTATGCAGTTTTTTGTTTTTTTACGTGTTATTTCTTACACTAGTACCCCAGGTCATCTTAGGTTTCTTTACATACACCCGAGAAGAACTACTGAATATAAGATCAGCGTCAACTCACCATCAGTACGACCAAGAATATGTTTTTCGCGATGCGGATCCTGAGTTCTGCCTTACAACCAGTGTAACCGAGTGGATCACATGCAGCGACCAAAAAAAAAACGACTCAGAAAAAGAGGGAAACGAAGCGGTCTTCTGGTCAGACTCCGGAGACGGGCACATCGTGCACCACTCCCCAGCATTCTTCTTGCCAATGTCCAGTCTCTTGACAACAAGGTTGATGAAATCCGAGCAAGGGTAGCATTCCAGAGGGACATCAGAGACTGTAACGTTCTCTGCTTCACGGAAACATGGCTAACTGGAGAGACGCAATCCGAAGCGGTGCAGCCAGCGGGTTTCTCCACGCATCGCGCCGACAGAAACAAACATCTCTCTGGTAAGAAGACGGGCGGGGGCGTATGCCTTATGGCCAACGTGACATGGTGTGATGAAGGAAACATACAGGAACTCAAATCCTTCTGTTCACCTGATTTAGAATTCCTCACAATCAAATGTAGACCGCATTACCTACCAAGAGAATTCTCTTCGATTATAATCACAGCCGTATATATCCCCCCAAGCAGACACATCGATGGCTCTGAACGAACTTTATTTAACTCTCTGCAAACTGGAAACGATTTATCCGGAGGCTGCATTCATTGTAGCTGGGGATTTTAACAAGGCTAATCTGAAAACAAGACTCCCTAAATTTTATCAGCATATTGATTGCGCAACCAGGGTTGGAAAGACCCTGGATCATTGTTACTCTAACTTCCGCGACGCATATAAGGCCCTGCCCCGCCCCCTTTCGGAAAAGCTGACCACGACTCCATTTTGTTGATCCCTGCCTACAGACAGAAACTAAAACAAGAAGCTCCCACGCTGAGGTCTGTCCAACGCTGGTCCGACCAAGCTGACTCCACACTCCAAGACTGCTTCCATCACGTGGACTGGGAGATGTTTCGTATTGCGTCAGACAACAACATTGACGAATACGCTGATACGGTGTGCGAGTTCATTAGAACGTGCGTTGAAGATGTCGTTCCCATAGCAACGATTAAAACATTCCCTAACCAGAAACCGTGGATTGATGGCAGCATTCGTGTGAAACTGAAGGCACGAACCACTGCTTTTAATCAGGGCAAGGTGTCTGGTAACATGACTGAATACAAACAGTGCAGCTATTCCCTCCGCAAGGCTATCAAACAAGCTAAGCGCCAGTACAGAGACAAAGTAGAATCTCAATTCAACGGCTCAGACACAAGAGGTATGTGGCAGGGTCTACAGTCAATCACGGACTACAGGAAGAAACCCAGCCCAGTCACGGACCAGGATGTCTTGCTCCCAGGCAGACTAAATAACTTTTTGCCCGCTTTGAGGACAATACAGTGCCACTGACACGGCCTGCAACGGAATCATGCGGTCTCTCCTTCACTGCAGCCGAAGTGAGTAAGACATTTAAACGTGTTAACCCTCGCAAGGCTGCAGGCCCAGACGGCATCCCCAGCCGCGCCCTCAGAGCATGCGCAGACCAGCTGGCCGGTGTGTTTACGGACATATTCAACCAATCCCTATACCAGTCTGCTGTTCCCACATGCTTCAAGAGGGCCACCATTGTTCCTGTTCCCAAGAAAGCTAAGGTAACTGAGCTAAACGACTACCGCCCCGTAGCACTCACATCCGTCATCATGAAGTGCTTTGAGAGACTAGTCAAGGACCATATCACCTCCACCCTACCTGACACCCTTGACCCACTCCAATTTGCTTACCGCCCAAATAGGTCCACAGACGATGCAATCTCAACCACACTGCACACTGCCCTAACCCATCTGGACAAGAGGAATACCTATGTGAGAATGCCGTTCATCGACTACAGCTCGGCATTCAACACCATAGTACCCTCCAAGCTCGTCATCAAGCTCGAGACCCTGGGTCTCGACCCCGCCCTGTGCAACTGGGTACTGGACTTCCTGACGGGCCGCCCCCAGGTGGTGAGGGTAGGCAACAACATCTCCTCCCCGCTGATCCTCAACACTGGGGCCCCACAAGGGTGCGTTCTGGGCCCCCTCCTGTACTCCCTGTTCACCCACGACTGCGTGGCCATGCACGCCTCCAACTCAATCATCAAGTTTGCGGACGACACAACAGTGGTAGGCTTGATTACCAACAACGACGAGACGGCCTACAGGGAGGAGGTGAGGGCCCTCGGAGTGTGGTGTCAGGAAAATAACCTCACACTCAACGTCAACAAAACTAAGGAGATGATTGTGGACTTCAGGAAACAGCAGAGGGAACACCCCCATCCACATCGATGGAACAGTAGTGGAGAGGGTAGCAAGTTTTAAGTTCCTCGGCATACACATCACAGACAAACTGAATTGGTCCACTCACACAGACAGCATCGTGAGGAAGGCGCAGCAGCGCCTCTTCAACCTCAGGAGGCTGAAGAAATTCGGCTTGTCACCAAAAGCACTCACAAACTTCTACAGATGCACTATCGAGAGCATCCTGGCGGGCTGTATCACCGCCTGGTATGGCAACTGCACCGCCCTCAACCGTAAGGCTCTCCAGAGGGTAGTGAGGTCTGCACAACGCATCACCGGGGGCAAACTACCTGCCCTCCAGGACACCTACACCACCCGATGCTACAGGAAGGCCATAAAGATCATCAAGGACATCAACCACCCGAGCCACTGCCTGTTCACCCCGCTGTCATCCAGAAGGCGAGGTCAGTACAGGTGCATCAAAGCTGGGACCGAGAGACTGAAAAACAGCTTCTATCTCAAGGCCATCAGACTGTTAAACAGCCACCACTAACATTGAGTGGCTACTGCCAACACACTGTCAATGACACTGACTCTACTCCAGCCACTTTAATCATGGGAATTGATGGGAAATGATGTAAATATATCACTAGCCACTTTAAACAATGCTACCTTATATAATGTTACTTACCCTACATTGTTCATCTCATATGCATACGTTGATACTGTACTCTATATCATCGACTGCATCCTTATGTAATACATGTATCACTAGCCACTTTAACTATGCCACTTGGTTTACATACTTATCTCATATGTATATACTGTACTCGATATCATCTACTGTATCTTGCCTATGCTGCTCTGTACCATCACTCATTCATATATCCTTATGTACATATTCTTTATCCCCTTACACTGTGTATAAGACAGTAGTTTTTTTTGGAATTGTTAGTTAGATTACTTGCTCGTTATTACTGCATTGTCGGAACTAGAAGCACAAGCATTTCGCTACACTCGCATTAACATCTGCTAACCATGTGTATGTGACAAATAAAATTTGATTTGATTTGATTTGATTTGATCTCATTAGTGCTGGAGTTCACCAGAGGAAAAATGAAGACAACTTTATTCACTCTTTTATCGTGTACCAGGGGAACACCAAAACTGGAAATGGTCCCAGGGTCCCAGGGTCCCAGGGTCGGATGCTGGATTTTCCCATCGTCTTGATGAAAAGAGTCTTGCTGTTTATCATTTAATTTTGGATTCCGCCCCCCTCCAACACGGCTGCCCAAACAGTGTGGAAGCGAGGGTGGCTCTTCCCAGAATCTGACTCCTGACTAAGACATGGTGGGCTGTTTGGTGCGTATTGGTCATTGAAAATGTTATAATAAATCTTGTGATAGACCTAACTCATTCACATGACTCACACAGAACTGTTACACCCCCACCCCTTCTCCCCTTCTCCATGGGAATGTTCTTTCTTCCATCCCTCTGTCCAGGATGAACTCATCCCAAACCACGATTCGGTGCGGCTTCGAGGAACAAAACAGCCTTTCATAAGACTCTTCATTCAAATCACACTCAGCAACAGCTAACCTGGAAAAATACTTATGTAATAGCATGAGCAAAAATTTTAGGTGATCCACCATGATGCTAGCTAGGGAGCCTGAGAATTGAAAGTGACAGTAAGTGAAACATTGTCAGTAAAACCCTTTATCCTAAGGCCTGGGGAGGGGCTGGGGACCAAACCAACCCCTAGAATGTAGTGTTTCAGAAGGTTGCTACGTCAGTGAAAAGGGGACCTGGAATGCTTTGTTATATTATGTTGATAGACGAGGAGACACAGCAGCAGGGAAAATGTGTTGACACTGCACTTTTAGGGTGATATCTCTGTGGCAGGGGTTTGTATTGAAAAAGCAATGCAAGTCAGCTTCAGAGTGAGGATTTGTAGAGGTTTAGATAAAAGCTGAGGATGTTTGTGTTTATGCATAGACAAAGTCACATTCACATTTGCGGAGTGTGTGTATAATCAAACTGTTCCCAAATGGGAGCCTCTTCCTGTGCTTATTTGTCCCAGAAAATCCCCGCTGACTGCAATGACAACATCACACTGAACAAAGCGTTTTCCATCTCCTGTTCCACTCAAAAAGAGGAAAAATATACATGGGAAAAGATTAAAACAAGTTTGTTTACCCAGTGAAATAAATGAATGCATTCCAGTGTGATTTCTGTTTTATTGCACAACCCTTCTCTATAAGGTCTGCCTGGCTTACACACAAAGGCTAAACTTCAAGAGTGTGTTTCCTTATAAAAACAAAAAGTCTGGATCACAGCAATTTGACATTCTGCTCTACTTGAGAATTTCAAACACACAAAGCTACAGACCTACAGCCTAGTAGAGACTATGGCCAATACACTTAATACAACAATTGCTGCCCATGTTTGATATATTTGCATGCATTTCCATGTAAGACATGCTAGTTCACATACTAGAAGTCACACACAGGGAATGGACAAGAAAGGGAGGCAGATACAATCTTCATCCATCTATCCATGTTCAAATTGTGACAGAATAGTGTAGTGAGTCCTGTTGTGTGGTTTAGAAAATGACTGCATCACAGGACAGCCTCAGAGTGCTCCAGACAGCCAGTGGCTGGGAGGAGACTCAGGTGACGTGCCTGACAGAGGTAGACAGACCAGTAATGGAAAGGAAACAAGTCCAGCAGTTTCATATGTTCCTCTTACTTCCTCTCATTTGGAACTTGGGTTGAGGTCATTGTTTGAACACTAAGCTGTAGTTAATCACCATCAAAACCTGGACATTCTACACAGAAAGGCAGGCGAGCAGCACATTCAGAGACATTTTTATGAACTCTGTCAGTCTCTGTCCTTTAGTCTCTCCACTGTAGTCTCTGTAAGAGGTTGTGATGGACAGAGGCTGTGTCCAAGCCACCCTACCCAGTTACGGTACTCCAGACAGGAGGAGTGGAAATCCCATGACCTCACTTCACCCAGTGCAACATCGAGTCAACAAGCCGCCCAACTCAACAACTTCCAAATTAAAAAAACAGTCACTCCCTCAACCTACTGTACATCTGAAATATGACACCTTGCATATAACTAAGAGAGAAATAGAGAAGAGAGAAGAACGAGTGCAAACACTTTCTGCTCATGTGGATCTTATGGCTTGCATCTGTATGTTTTGTGTGCATCTGTACGCGCTGTATGTTCTGTGATGAATCCTGCCAAAAAGATAGTGTGGAACAAGTAAGGGAGCAAGGGAACGGGGATAGATGAGAAGACAAGTCCTTTTGAGTTCAACCAGTCATCCAGATGAAATATCGTTTAACCCCTCACTTTCATCCTCTGTTCTGTTGACCCTGTGAAGTGAAGGGGTCAACGTTGAATCAGAGGATGAGGATATCTAACAAGCTCTTGATTGGATAAACACACTAAAGAAACACTGTTCTAAGCAGTGGGAAGGTGTGAATGCTTTTCTCATGACCTTTTCAGGGCCCTTCATACAGTATGTATGACAGGCTCTGTGTTATTTTCAGGGTCCTTCATACAGTATGTATGACAGGCTCTGTGTTATTTTCAGGGTCCTTCATACAGTATGTATGACAGGCTCTGTGTTATTTTCAGGGTCCTTCATACAGTATGTATGACAGGCTCTGTGTTATTTTCAGGGTCCTTCATACAGTATATATGACAGGCTCTGTGTTATTTTCAGGGCCCTTCATACAGTATGTATGACAGGCTCTGTGTTATTTTCAGGGTCCTTCATACAGTATGTATGACAGGCTCTGTGTTATTTTCAGGGTCCTTCATACAGTATGTATGACTGGTTCTGTGTTATTTTCAGCGTCCTTCATACAGTATGTATGACAGGCTCTGTGTTATTTTCAGGGTCCTTCATAAAGTATGTAGAACAGGCTCTGTGTTATTTTGACTGAGGTGAGAATATTATTCTGAGGTGAGAATGTTGCTCATCAACTGGATTATCGCTGAAATGCTGCAGCCAAAGGAAGTTGTCATAGTCTCAGAATGTAATGCTACACTGAGGTGTGATTGGCTTTCTCACATCCCACAATGGACGAAATAGTAATGCATATCTTTTCAGCAGAGAAATGATTCTGTATCATTATGAAACAAGCAGAATTGTCAGACTGATCAACAGGGTCCCTCTCTTTTTGGGGGTTTCTGGCTCATCAATCAAGACATGACAGCCATACTGGCAACGTGCCTTCCCTAAAAGGACAACAACACACAGAGCACACAAACAACAGATACATTAAAAGCTTATCTTTTCTCCCATTGAGTTCCACATTACAAGACCAACATCACAGAAATATATCATCCAAATCCAAAGCACTTCATGCATGTACTATACTCCCTAGGGGTGATGGGCGACTAATGAAGAGTACAGACACAAGACCTGAAGGAGAATAATGGGGGACTGAGTAGATTCCTACTGTGGGAAGCAGCTGGGCTGAGTCGGGTGTCATTCTGTCTACTCTTTGTGTGTTAATGAGGGTGATATGGTGAGATAGTGTCACAGCAGGAGGCTAACTGCCACTCGGGTGACAGGCCCATGGAGAGGATCACCTCCTGAGCAAGCAGCCACTGGGTGGGCCTTAGGCCAGGGGACAACTGAGACAGGCAGGACAAGTCAGGGTTTACCACCAGTTCTCTACTGCAGGGCCAACTGGAAATTAATGGGGGCAAGAAAATAAATAGTTTAACTCCAGAGAAGCAGCTGACGTGAGAAGTATGCCTCCTCAACAGTTAAATAAAACAGCCTTACAGAGAAAAATGGCTTAAATAGATTTGGCCTCTAGAAGCTGATGGAACATGTCAGAGGAATGGAACCCAATCGACTAAAAACGAGTCTCAAGTCTCATGCAGTAACAAAAACAATGTATGTGTGTTTGGTAAACAATGATTTGTTTACAGCGTATTATGAGTCCTCTTGTAACTGGAAATGAGTAAGGTGGCAAAGGACAGTGTGTTCAACGTCAAGCTGGAATGCACTGTGTCAGTGTCGAATCCGTCTTACTATGACTTCATAGGTGTTTCTCAAGGAAATCCCTCTCCCTTCTAGGCACAATGAGATGGCTTCCTGTTTAGAGGAAGTAGGATCCCGCCACTCAGCCACCCACCATCCCTTTACGTCATTTCCACATACTAATGTAGTACTTTATCATAACTGCACAAAGTGCACATATTGTTGTATTTCCATCATCCTCCTCATCCTCAGAAACATGTGCGGTTATGAGGAAAGTCTGCATACTCTATACGCATTGAGGTGGGGGACTGACAGAGAGCGTTGTCCAAATCATGAAAAAATAACCATGGCCCACGTTTTCATTCAGAATGTGAGTAAAGATAAGAAGCAAACCAATAAAACTGACAGTCTTTAAAAATTAATTTTCATTGTAGGAAGTGCAGCCTGGTCTCATATACTAGATGTAACATAGTAAATGTAAATCTGGGCCCTCAAAATATTCTGAACAAAAAAATAAACACATGTAACAATTTCAAAGATTTTACTGACATTTAGTTCATATAAGGAAATCAGTGAATTGAAATAAATTAATTAGGCCCTAATCTATGGATTTCACATGACTGGGCAGGGGCACAGTCATGGGTGGGCCTGGGAGGGCATAGGCCCACCTACTTGGGAGCCAGGCCCACCCGCTGGGGAGGCAGGCCTAGCCAATCATTATGAGTTTTTCCCCACAAAAGGGCTTTATTACAGACAGAAATACTCCTCAGTTTCATCAGCTGTCTGGGTGGCTGGTCTCAGTTGATCCCGCAGGTGAAGAAACCGGATTGGAGGGTCCTGGGCTGGCATGGTTACACGTGGTCTGCAGTTGTGAGGCCGGTTGGACGTTGTGCCAAATTCTCTAAAACAACATTGGAGGCGGCTTACGGTAGGGAAATTAACATTCTCTGGCAACAGCTCGAGTGGACATTCCTGCAGTCCGCATGCCAATTGCACGCTCCCTCAAAACTTGAGACATCTGTGGCATTGTGTTGTGTGACAAAATTGCATATTTTAGAGTGGCCTCTTATTGACCCAGGACAAGGAGCACCTGTGTAATGATCATGCTGTTTAATCAGCTTCTTGATATGCCACACCTGTCAGGTGGATGGATTATCTTGGCAAATGAGAAATGCTCACTAACAGGGATGTAAACAAATTTGTGCACAACATTTGAGAGAAATAAGCTTTTTGTGCGTATGGTACATTTCTGGGATGTTTTATTTCAGCTCATGAAACGTGGGACCAACACTTGACATAGTATGTATGATATGTTACGTTTGGTATGGTTACATGAGACAGAATGTTACTTAAGGCAAAACTAAAGGAGGGAAAGGGAAAGGGGGGTACCTGGTCAGTTGTACAACTGAATGCCTTCAACTGAAATGTGTCTTCCGCATTTAACCCAACCCCTCTTAATCAGTGATTGGTTGAGCATGTAACGTGAACGTCTTGCAACCCAAACGTTGCGTGTTCAAATCTCATCACGGAAAACTTGTGCATTTTAGTCCATTTGCAACTTTTCAACTACTTGCCACTTTTCAACTACTTTGCAACTACTTAGCATGTTAGCTAACCCTTCCCCTAACCCTGACCTTAACCCTTTTAGCTAACCCTTCACCTAACCCTAACCTTAACCCTTTTAGTTAACCCTTCCCCTAACCCTAACCTTAACCCTTAACCTAAACCTTAACCCTAACCCCTAGCTAACATTAGCCAGGTAGCTAAGGTTAACGTTAGCCTCCTAGCCCCCTAGATAACATTAGCCACTACAAATTGTAATTCATAACATATCATACAATTAGAAAATTCGTAACATATTGTACAAATTGAAAATGTATAACATATCATACGAATTGTAATTCGGAACACATAATACGAAATGGATGATAAACATCAACAAATTAATACAATCCATACGAAATGTAACATATCATACTAAATGGAGTGTGATGTATTTATGTACAGAATCATATGAAATGCTCTGAGACCAGGTTGGGAAGTAGTATAGTGATCCATTTTACAACCACAGATCAAAACAGATCAGATGGCATTGACCTAGAAAGAATGCACCTTTATACCTTACAGCATGCGCCTCTGCCTGTAGCCAAAACAGATCATAAATGCCTCGCATCATTAATGCCTCACACATCCCTAAAATAATTGTAATCCAGAGAGTAATGCTATTTCATCTCCAAGCCAGCTCGGACAATGTATTTACCTACAGTTATTGCGACTTCAGAAGCCAAGTAAAGGAGAGGTAGAGAGGAAGGCTGAGCGTTGGAGGGCAGAGTCCAGCCCAGCCCACTTCAAGTCGAGTCTCGCACCAGTCTATTTTCTCCCATCACAATCTGTCACGTCTGATCATCAGTCAGTACTGTATTCAAACGCAAGACAACTGCGCTAAATAAGAACACGTTCTCAGGCAAAGCTAAACTTCTAAAAGGTATGTTTTTGTAGTTATACTTGTGTAATAGCCTACTTATATTTGTACTGGGTATTATTCGTTTTTATAAATATTTGAATGATACTTGTTTGGTATTTATTTATTCAACAGATATTATGGTGTTTTAGACAGTTGATCGAAATTCTATAATTTGATGGCATATAATAACTAGGCTAAAGCAAGGACAGGTTTATTTGTCTTATATTTGAGAAAAACAGCAATGTTGGGGAAAATCCAGATATTTAGCTTCACAATTTTGATACAAGCCTGTAGCCTATACTTGCCCGCTGACAAGTTGATGACAACAGATTTCAGTGTTGTCTTGTTCTTTTTCAGAAATAATAAAAACTTGAATAACTAATAATTATTTAAAAAACGTAACTTAATTCATACATTTGCATACCCAATCCATAATAATTTTGAAGTAGTGTTTTATCATATGCTATGTTTCAAACAGATAGGCAACAGTGCCTCAAATACAATTTAATACAATTGTATTTGCACATGCTTCATAAACAACAGGTGTAAGCTAACACTCAAATGCTTACTTACTGGTCCTTTTCCAACAATGCAGAGTTAAAGATTTTTAAAATGAATTAGAAATAGTGGGACAAGGAATAAATACACAGTGCACAACGAATAACAATAATGAGTAAAAATAACATGGCTATTCAGGGAGTACCTGTACCTGAGTCGATGTGCAAGGGTACAAGGTAATTGACGTAGCTGTGTATATATAGGTATGGGTAAAGTGACTGGACAACAGGATAGATAACAGACAGCAATTAGACAGTAGCAGAAGCATATGTGGTGATTGGTCTGTGGTGATTGTGCATGTGTGTGTGTGTGTGTGTGTGTGTGTGTGTGTGTGTGTGTGTGTGTGTGTGTGTGTGTGTGTGTGTGTGTGTGTGTGTGTGTGTGTGTGTGTGTGTGTGTGTGTGTGTGTGTGTGTGTGTGTGTGTGTGTGTATGTGTGTGTGTGTGTGTGTGTGTGTGTGTGTGTGTGTGTGTGTGTGTGTGTGTGTGTGTGTGTGTGTGTGCGTGTTTTGAGGTGTTAGTGTAAGTATGTGTGATTGTAGAGTTCAGTGTGTGTGTGTGTATAGAGTCAATGCAGGAGATTTAGTGCATACAAAAAGTGTTTGTGTGTGTGTTGAGGTGTCAGTGGAAGTATATGTGTATGTATGTGAGTGTATGTGAGTGTGCCTACATTTCTGTTCATGTGTGCATCAAGATAATTAATCAAAGTTGACAGGCAGAATGATAGTTTTGCCCCCCAAAAATAAAACTGAGCTGGAAGATAAAGATAAATGTGCTAAAGATCCATATGAATTAGTGACATAAATGACCAAGTTTCTCCAGGATGTGAACAAAGACAGGTACTGTTAATTACAAGATTAATGAGGAATGTACGCCCCCCCCTTTCTTTACATGTGTGTGTTGTTACAGATAAATATGCTATTATACTGTATTTCAATACTGTTATTTTGTTTCCAGGTTTCTTGCTTGTCTGAGCCATCCAGTGGATTGTCCAGGCATTGCCCAGTTTTGGATAATGCTGTCACATTGAAGATTCTCATTACCATCCATTCTAATACTAAATACAAAAAACTGGACTGATCAGAAACAACATTCAAAGATAGATTTCCTAAGGAATGTACATTCCCCACTTCCAACATACTGAATTATGGACTGCTTAAGAACTATGTGACGCAGAGTGGAAAGCATCTTGTCAGCTAAAAAGAAAGCAACATTCCCAGAATACCAATGGAAGCATCGCATGCTGCTTACGCTGCTGTTGCTGCCCCCACTGTGGTTCCCATGTCCCACTCGGCAGGGTACCTGCTCCGGATGTTCCACGAGTACCAGAGCAATGCTGTCATCAGAGAACACTACAACTACACAGGCAAACTGAAGGAGAACAAGTACAAGGATGGACTAAAGCCAGAGGCCATAGCCTTCCTGCTGATCTGCTTGCTCATAGTGCTGGAGAATGCTGTGGTGCTGTTGGCCATCTGGAAGAATAAGAAATTCCATCTGCCCATGTACTATCTGTTAGGCAACCTAACACTCTCAGACCTGCTAGCAGGCTTCACCTACATGGTGAACATTGTGACTTCAGGGGCCAACACTTTAAAGATGACCCCTGTGCTGTGGTTCCTGAGGGAGGGGGGGGTCTTCATAACGCTGGCTGCCTCCGTCATCAGCCTCCTGGCCATCGCCATTGAGCGCCACGTCACCATGGTGAGGATGAAGCCCTACCAGGGGGCCAAGCGAGGCCGGATGTTTGCCCTGATCGGGGCCAGCTGGGTTCTGTCAGTGTTCCTGGGGGTGCTGCCCGTCCTGGGTTGGAACTGTATGGGCCGTCTAGACCAGTGCTCCACTGTCCTGCCGCTCTTTGCCAAAAGCTACATCCTCTTCTTCATCACCGTGTTCACCGCTGTGCTGCTGGCCATCGTGGTGCTTTATGTGCGCATCTTCCACACTGTCAAGTCCAACACAAAGCACCTGGGCTCTGGCTCGCAGCGCAAAGGCCTGGCCCGCAAGTCCCAGAAGTACATGGCCCTGCTGAAGACCGTCACCATCGTGCTGGGTGTCTTCATCGTCTGCTGGCTGCCTCTCTTCATCCTCCTCTTGCTGGACTTCTGCTGCCCGGCACGGAGCTGCCAGGTGCTCTTCAAGGCGGACTACTTCCTGGGCATCGCCATGATCAACTCTCTCCTCAATCCCATCATCTATACACTGACCAGTAAGGACATGAGGAGGGCCATCCTGAGGCTGCTGTGTCGACGCTGCCTCCTCACCAAGGATGGCCAGGTGAAGAAGATAGGGATGTCCTTTCTGGAGTGCAGTACCAGTAAGACTGAGGCACCCTCCCATAGGCTGGAGGGCCTGGAGATCACAGTCTCTTCTGCCAACTTCACCCCTTCCACTATTAAAGCCATCTACCCCAGGATGTCAAAGACATGACTTGTCCAGGATGGCCCAATGTGACTCAGCAGTAATAATGGGTCCAATTACAGTAAGAGCAGAGTTCTGGATACCCCCTTGACTGGACCACTCTTCGGCACCATCTTACAGCTGTGAGACTACTACATGTTATGTATGGGTTGTAAATGGAACTACAAGCAGAGAGGAAGTAATACTCTTCCTCTCACCTCAATGGTAGAGAACGCCAGCGGAACCCACCATTGTCCTATGTTTTGCCTTCCTCCCCTGGTCTGGCATTTTCTTCCTTGACAGATAAGCTGGAGGTTTCCACTTAAAGACTGGTCGGGCTATTGTAAGGAAGTCAAACCTCAGTCACAGTGTTAGAGAAATAAATACCTTGTTGGTTTTTAGTCTTCGGCGCCAAGCATTTAATGGATTAATATGCTGTTCTCATACTGTGAAAATCCTTTTCTCGTATGCTGAGATACAATATATCTTTCATACGTTAACAATCTTCCATAAATCCAAACTGCAGGAAAAGAAAACCCCTCCTGAAGGAATGGATTCATGTTTGTAGCAGTATTTTGAATTCACCATTGACCGGTGTGTAAAGAGAACCACTCAACCAGCAGCTGTGAAATTAACATTATTCATGTTTTTTATTATACAAACATTGAAACACATTTAGTACATTTTATTTTGAGTCATACACATAAAGTATACATTTGAGTCATGCTAAGGCTCATCCTTATGTTCTCTCTCCAGAAAATACATAATACAAACATAATGACATGTAATTAAAACATGAAGCATCCACACCCCAAAACTGCTGCCAGAACCATGGCATTTTTGTCATCTGATCTCAGGTCTGCTGGAATTCTGGGTAGAGGTCCCCAGACCAACATTAGAGACTTGGTGGCTTTGACACACAGAGAATGTCACGTTGATGCCTCTTCTGGTTTGCACATCTTTGGAGGTCTCTAAAACACACGTAGCAGCAGACATGATTGTGAGCAATAAAAAGGACAGATTAGGCTTATTGACTGGCTCTAGTTTTGTGGACTCACAAGTATGGAAATCATATTGAACACAGCCTGTTCACAAAAACAATAGCCTTCAGAACTTTCCTGAACAAGCTGGAGAATATCCCTCTCATGCAATGAAGAGTTATGTCTATCTTCTGTAAACAGTGGTTAATAGACATTTGTAAAGAAAAACCACAAATGCTTGGGGTTCCATGTATAAAATTCCATTGTGGCAGCAGTGATGTTTGAAAAACAAGCAAGCAATTCAAAATCTGTTTTCACATTGTATATAAATGTACAAATGAAAATATTTATATTTCTGTCTTACTGTACTATACAGTATATTGTGTAAATAAAATGAACTATAGTTTCTTTATTTTGTTTATTCTGAACTAAACTTAATTTATGAGGCCACTGCCAATTCAAACAATAAATAAATGTATGTGAACAATATCTACAAAAACAGTATTTTTGGTCATTGTTTTGCAAAATAAACATCCTTACAAATAACATTTAATCTAGTTATTTCCTCTCAACATATATTTGTGAAGCCAGAGGCCTCATGTGTGAGAATATGAAAGTGCTAGTGTCAATGTGGTGAGTGTGATGTTTCAGACCTTTCACAGGAAACATACCGTCCCATCATCCACCAGTTATAAATGGCTTTGACCTATATAGTCATCACATACCATATACTTCAACACTGATAAGCAAATGTCAACTTAATTAAATTGAGAAGACGGAACAGTCTACAAAATATACATATTAGAGAAGGCAGCAGTCATTGGGGACAACATACTTGACGCCCCATTTCCAGTAAGATTATAAACAACCACCAGCTGACGAGGTTACACGAGTTGAGATCCAAACGAAACCTGACCCCCGCCCTGTATCAAATCAACTACTCACCACATGCTACACTGGCAGAAACCTACCTAAGCATTGACAAAAAATATGACTCATTTACAAAACATGTGGGACATGCAATGAAGAGTAATGGTAAGATTTCCATAAATTGTGTGAGCAAAAAACCACCCTTTTCCATTCAAGACTAGAAACAAGTCCCCTCAACCATAAATGGTTGAACTTACTTTGTCAACACAGACTTTTGCAAAAGTGGGTCAAGTTTGGGGTGGCCACAAATTTAATAAATAGTTGCTCTAAAATGAGATAAATCTCCACAATAACTCATGTCAGGCTTTCTGCCCTGCCAAAAATTATGTTATCCCTTGGGCTTTTAGACTCACAGATGTTCATTAGGAAAATGTAATGGGTAGACAACTAATAACAGCAACACATTATTACTGCAGCAGTTACAATTATCTTTTTATTCAACCAAAACCTCAGAAACACTAGTCAATTGTGCATCCTCCTTGCTTGGAAAGCCCATGGAGGAATAGCATTTTCCATGAATAACAGTTACCATTCCAGAAAATCTTGCAAAAAAAAGTTGTTTTTATTTTTATTGCTGCAATGCAGTACAGAATACTGTCTGTTGCATAAGCACACCTTCACATTGGACATGTATTGCATTAAAAAGGTGATTAGCACCCAACTTTTCAATACAGTAATGTCAGTAGCATATTAAAAAGCAGTGGGATTGCAATGACACCTATTGGCAGAAAATGGTCTTTATAAAAAAAAATGTCTATGGTGAAAGTATATAGAAATAAAAGCTAGGGTTATAGGTTACTACCCAAATAAGTATTCTAGGAAATGTGATGCTTAGAAAAACTGCTTTATTCAATATAACAAAATGTAATGCAAGTCAATACCAACAATAAGGAATACAATCTTATTATAAAACAAATGTATTACAACACACAACACATAAACAACAGACAATCCAACCACAGGACAAACAACTACTGGAGAGATATGGCAACTTTCCTTTGATCTCTTCTACCATTCAGTGCTGACAAAGTTCCACAGCTCATCACTGACTGAACACCGAGACCGCACAGAGGAGTCTATGTTGATTGGTGTGGCCAGGTCAGCTCCATAGTGCACTGCAAGAGATTAAAGTACACTCAAACGTTAGTTAAACGCAACCAAGACCCACATCAACCAGCCATTAAGTTCCACAGTTGTCAAAGGGTGATGGAAAAATAGTTATGCAGTGACAAATACCTCCTCTCAGAATGTGTGGCTCCGTGTCATACTCCCACTTGATCCTGGTCACTTTGTGGTACAACTGGGCCACGTATCTGCAGAATTAACAGTTTGTCAAGTTGCACCATGCTGTTCATGATGTGAGATCAATGCTCACCGACTATCATGGTTTAGTGTGGTGGGCTAGTGTGGTGTTGGGAGTGATTATTTCAGTATGCTGTTAGTCCTACTCACATGGCTGATGGGATGACTTCTGTAGTGTCATCATCAACCTCCTGCTGCAGGGTCTGCAGCTCCTGCTCCGAGTCACGCAGACTCTCCAGCTCCCTCTGCAGGAACCTGAGGAACAGGTCAAGGAAACCAACACGGGGAGAATCTCAATTGGTGCTGTTCGACTCCACTCTTCCTCAACTCCATCCTCTCCTACTCAACTCCAACCTCTCCTTGTCTGATTTTGAAAAAGGTCAAAGGGAATCGAGGAGCGGAGGCAAGGAAACAAATGCGCTTGTATTAAATAAGAATCCTTGTCCACTAGTATGTCATCAGGCAAATTATATTTACAGGGGTGGAGTCCCAAAATAAGTGTAATGTGATAAAAACATTTAGCTAGTAGATAAAATTTGAATAGATTTTTTAAAATGTGTGCATGCATTTATTTTTCAAGAAAACAGCTGATTCAAAGGGGTTGTAGCAGATTTTAACACACTTCCACACTAGTCACCAGGAGGATCCTCTGCATGCTCACTGTATGGCATATAAACTGAAGTCTCAAAATACTTTCATCAATGGATGGCAGCCTGGTCAGCAATGGACAAGCTCTGGGTAGAATGTGACTGCTCCCTATATGTATTATCTGGGCAACACAGCATTCATGTGCACGTTAGAGAGCACCAATTGCAGTACATTTAGAGCTTGTTCTGTGTAGAGACAGAGCATGACTGGGTGAAGGATACTGTAGTTCTGAGTCCATGTTCTGGCTCCTTGCTGTACACTGCTGCAGCTCCTGCTCCAGACTGTCCAGCTCCCGCTCTGCCTGGCTCTTCTGCCCCTCCATGTCCAGCAGCTTCTGGCTCGCCTCATCTTCACACTGAACTACACCTGAGGACAATGGCGAGCAAGATTAGGCTATATATCTTGACGGAATGGAAAGAAAGTAAGTTATTATTTTTCTTTACCGTTTAACACCAGTGTGATGGTTTTCTTCACGTCCAAGTGTCGCTCAAAGAAACACTGCTGTTTCTCTCTCACTTTTCTTAATTCATCGTCAGCTTTGCTGCTTTTCAGTATTTTGACCATCGACTCTCCCGTGTCCATAACATCCTGAAGCATGGTGACACGTCTTCTGTGGAATATTTTAGTAGAAATAAATAATAAATTACTGCCTGTTCTAGAGCAGACTAACTGGTGAATCATCAATACCACTCAAAATTGTTTGCTGCCTACGGTCAACAAAATCCAATGCTATGTCTAACTAACGTTAGCTGCAGAGGCTCTTGCTTGAAAACAGCAACTACTATTACTAATATCTTAATTAGATACGTTTAGAAAGGTATACAATAACAAGCATTGCCTTACCGTGTTTGCCGAATATACAGTTCACTGAGTTTTGCTTCACTTCAGTCGTTTCCGTAATTCAAAGTTGTCCTGCGAACGCGCGCGCTTACATGAGGTGCCAACGAAAGTGCCTGACGGAATTTTTGTTCTTTGTTCCTAAACAAAAAACTAAATTACAGGAGAAACTGTAAAATATTTATTCACATACACAATATAACAATAAGTAGATGCCTACAATTGAAAATATACAATTAATAGAAAGCACCAAAAATATCCAGCGTTCTGATTGGCTAGATCCACATGGGGGCGCCAATGTCAAGAGATTGCAAGATTTATTTGACCTTTTTCGATTACTGTACCACCAACTGAATTTTGCACTGCCCAGAGGACCCTCTCGTGTTCATTTTACCAGTAGGCCTATGGTATATTCTTCTCAAGTACCCCTGGTTGAGAACCAATGATTTATAGTATACTGTAATGAAACAGGCAGGGAGCAGGTCGACTGTGCCGCAAAAGCATGCTCGTATGGCAGTCGATTTCCGCGCTTATAAACCAACGGGTCGTTACAATACATACTCTCTTTAATGGAACTGCGGTTGTGTTGTGAGATTGGAGGCACAGTGAACCTACCTGAGGTTATTTCTGGACAACATTTGTACATTTTAAAGAGCCATTTTCTTCTCAAGAACAACAATTGGAGTACACAAATGTCCTACAATTGTATTACAGTTTGCAAAATACAGTTAAGTAAATCACAATTGTTCCAAGAGTTGTTCAAGTTGATCTGATAGTTCAGGAATAAAATACAAAACATACAATTCTAAGCGGCACTCAGAAAAATAGCTGGAACGACAACTATCAGTGCCAATGCTATTGTAAGCTCATTCAACTTTGATTTATTAGGAACTATGCTGTTCTCTGGTCCATTTATATTGTGCAGTTTGTCACTTTACCAACCAGTCACAAAAATATAAGGGGACATAAATTATAATGGTGCCGTTCTCTCCCTCACTCCTTGATCCTCAGTCTTCGCTTGAGCCTTTCGTTTCTGCCTGCCAAGCTGCCTGAAGTGCAGTCTCTTGGGATTCAGTCCATAGGCCTTCAGTCTCTGTCCGCTGAACTCTCGCCCACCCATTTTCACCCTGAAGGGCCCCTTCCCCGACATGAGGCGGCTTCCTGGGTGCCTGTTTTTCTTCTTGGGCAATTGTGTCCTTTCAGTCCTTGTGTTGGCAGTCTCCTGAGTGGTAGCAACTTTTTCCTGCTCCAGTTTCAACTTCTTGGATTTGGGTACCAGGAACTCCTCTTCGTGGTCTCCTGCCTCTCTCAGTGCCTGGACTACCACCCCCTCCCCAGAGTCCAATGTAGAGCTTTGCTGACTGGGTCCAGCCTCATCATCATCCTCCAGATCCTTGTCATCCTTCTCTGCATTCTTCATCCTGTCTCTTCTCTTCTTACCCACTTTGGTCTTGCCCTCTGCTTTGTCCTCCCTGCAAGGAAATATATAATATAATTCAGTTTTCTTAGAGAACATATTCTGCCAATCTGCATATGGTAAAATACTCACTCAGCATAGAAAGAGTTCAAGACTTCTATCTTTTTCTTCACATTTTGTCCTTTGATTTTGTAGTTCTGCAAATCACTCATCTCCTCCTTGTCAGACCTGAAAAAGTGATTGAAGAAAAAAAAAAATCTGCAAGGCCATTTTCCCCATTGATAGCTGATTAGTAAATGCCTGCTGTTTTGAGACCAGGTTCAGTACCTGAACATGCAGGTCTTCTTTAGCGAGGCCCAGCGGTTCAGCTCTTTCTCATCTGCTCCCAGGATCTGAGGGAAGAACAAGTTACTTTCTGTAATATTCATACAGCCACTTTAACCTGTCTGGGGTAGGGGGCAGTATTTGGACGTCCGGATGAAAAGCGTGCTCAAAGTAAACTACCTGTTACTCAGGCCCAGAAGCTAGGATATGCATACAATTGGTTGATTTAGATAGAAAACACTAAAGTTTCTAAAACTGTTAAAATCATGTCTGTGAGTATAACAGAACTGATATGGCAGGCAAAATCCCAAGGACAAACCATCCCAAAAAAAAAAGATTTCAGCTTACCACTATTTTCAATGTCTAGTACTATAATTATAAACCCAAGTCCTCCCGCATTGCAGTTCCTAGTGCTTCCACTAGATGTCAACAGTCTTTAGAAAGAGTTTCAGGCTGGTTTTTGGAAAAATGACCCAGAAATGGTAGTTTTTCTAGGTGGCTCCCATTTTGGCTGTAGTGTTTCCAAGCTCGTGGAGGAAAGCGCGTTCTTTCTTATTTTTCTCCGGTAATGAACATACTATTCTCAGTCTTAAATTTTATAGTTTATTTGCGTATTAGGATACCTAAGGTTTGATTATAAACGTTGTTTGACTTCTTTGGAAAAGTTTATTAGTAGCGTTTGGGATTCATTTTGTATGCATTTTAATGGAGGGAAACAGTGGCTTATTGACTGAAGTGTGCCGGGTAAACTGAGTTTTTATGGATATGAAGGACATTATCGAACAAAAGGACCATTTGATGTAACTGGGACCTTTTGGAATCCCAACAGAAGAAGATCATCAAAGGCATTTTTTTATATCGCTATTTATGACTTTCGTGTCGCACCTGTCTGGTTGAAATATGTTTTTCATGTGTTTGTATGCGGGGTGCTGTCCTCAGATAATCGCATGGTTTGCTTTCGCCGTAAAGCCTTTTTGAAATCTGACAAGGCAGCTGGATTAACAAGAAGTTCAGCTTTATTTTGATGTATAACACATTTTCAAGAAAGTCAAATATTTGAATTTAGAATTTTTGAATTTCGCGCTCTGCAATTTCACTGGATGTTGGGCAGGTGGGACACTACCATCCCACATACCCGTAAGAAAAACAAATACGCGAAATCCACAGAAATGACTTTAAACCTCATTTGTGCAGATAAGGCTCCAAAGCAAGTTGATATCTCAGTGAATACAAGCATTTCCCTTTCTATCATTCTCTCCTCATCTGCTCAGAGAGAAGATTAACTGAAGTCATGCCCTGGTCAGAGCCTTCCCCGGAGGGTGGCAATACCAGGTCAGTCACATCTCAGCTCATCAGTGCAGGACTCAGGGTCTGTACAGTGCAACACTATAGCACAACCCAGGGTTCGGGGGTCAATTATATTTAAATTCCAGACAACTAAAAAAGTTAACCAAACTAAAAACAATTCTAATTGAAAAGCATGGGGAAAAAAGTTAGAATTTTAGTGTACTTCCTGAATTGACTTGAACCCAAACCTGAGACAACCTATTAGGAACTAGAGCTCCCAGTCTCACCTCATCAGTGGACAGGCCAAAGTCATTGGCCAGGACCTGCCTGTAGCGAAACCTGCAGGGGATGTCGTCTATGATGTCCTCATAGTCCAGCTTATAGTACTCGTCCAGGTACTGCTCAAAGGACTTCTCCTCTGAAACACAAAGGATGGATGCATGAAAGAGCATTCAGTCTATCTATAGTACATCAAACAGAATCAAAAAGGTTATGGAAAATAACCTAAGATTCATGGTGCTGAGCCTCCTGAGACTTACGGGGGTCAAACACGGGCTTGTTTTGGGTAATGACCTCAGCAAAATGAGACTTCTTTCTCTTCTTTCCCATCAGCGGGGCATCTACCTTCATCTTCTCCTTTTTCTTCTGCTTCTTGGAGGTGCTTGGCTGACTGGGATCATAGTCTGCATCCATCTGGTCAAGTAAGAGTTCAGATGAGTGAGTCACATACAATCTCAAAGGCCTGACTATCTCCATCAACGACACTTTTATTTCTGACTAGCCGCCAATAAATGTGTTTCTGAAGGTCTGCAGGCAATGCTGAAGTGATGATCATATTAGAGGAACTCACAATAAAGTCTAGATCTTCACAGTTTGGCTGGTCATACTCTTCTCCTTCATGCTCTTCTTCACCACCATATTCCTTTTCTCCACCCTCTCCTGTCCATGTGTCCCAGTTCCAGTGTTCTGCAGGACAGAGAAAGCTACCTTATTACAATGCCACCGATTCTAAAGTATTCAATTCTACTTGAGATAATAAAATCAGTAACAAGTGGCTTACCACCCTCTAGCTCTTCAACTTCAAACTGGGGCTTCTCCCCCTCTTCCTCTCCATAATATTCATCACCAAAGAATTTCTGGAAGAAGAAAAGAATACAGGGAGAGACAATAAGAGTGTATTTTTTATTTACAATCCGTCTCTCTTCTTGAGGCGTGTGAGTGGTCACCTGCATGAGCTGGTCATGCTGCTGGGGGTCAAAGTCTCCCTCCAGGTCCACCTGACTGAAGGCCAGCTGCTCGTTGCCTGTCAGCTCCTGCAGCCGCCGCAGTTTCTGCATGATCTCATTACGCTTCAGGTTCTTCAGCTGCTTCAGCTGCTCATGCTTCTGCTCCTTCTCCTGCAGGGGCCAGAAGAGTGACAGGTCAGTTTGTTGGGAGGGTGAGAGAAATGAGGAAGGGATGGTATGATGTATAAGATGAACTAAAAGAGAGAGCGTCTACTGACCTTTTTCTTCCTATCCTTCACTTCCTCCCTTTTGAGCTTCCTGCGCTCGTCTTTGGAGCGGACAGAGGTGGCAATGGTACGGGGGTAAGTCTTGATCTGTAAGGAACAATAAGATACTATATGAGACCAAGGTACATACACTACACCATACAAACAAACATGTGCATGTAGAGACAGACGGGAAAGTCTACCTTCTGTGCATCAGGCTCCTCAAAGCGGAAGTTGTAGTGTCTTTCAAAGTCCTCCTGGCGCTCCAAGAACGACTCCCCATCCTCTTCTGAGTCCTCCACGTCATCATTCACCACTTCGTCATAGCTGGGGATCCTGCACACAGCCATGGCAGATTAGTACACAGTCAGAGCGGTGCTGAGCACTGCTCTACGATTACAATTGAAAGCATACATGGACAAAAAAAAACTAAAAAATGTATAAACACACAAAATAACTTATGTAAATAACTGTTACCTGTCCACGTCATCTTTCTCCATGTAGCCCTTATTCAGGACAAAATCCCTAAGGAAACACTCCTTCTCATCCAGCTCGGGGTCGTTCCAATAGTCCCTCAGGTATTTCTGTCTCAACACAGCACATATTTCAGTCACAGCAGGTCATTACATAGCTCTCTCTTGCCGTCTATTCCAACAGTCTTCCATCACTCACCATGTCCTGCACCTCTTCTGGGCCCCCCAGCTCTGCCTGGCCTTTCAGCCAGTCCACATAATCCTCTTCCTCTTTATCCTGTCGGGTAGAAAGATAACAGTTTAGAAAAATAGAATGTTTATCTCTGCAGTGCTTTATACTGTAAGATAAGACAAAGTCAGGTACCGGTTCCCACAGACCTTCTCTTCCTGTGTTTTGGTCCTCCTCTTCAGCAGCTGAAAGTCCTCCTCACTGCACTCCTCATCACTGTCCTGTATGAACTTACGGAAGCTGGAGGAAGCATGATACAGTGTTTATGTTCCAAAAACAGTTATAAAAGACAAAAAACAAGGGTGTATTTACACAAATAAAAAAAACTGTTCTTTAGGAAAACAGGACAGTGATTATGAGAATTTAACCCTTACCTCTCTTTCAATTCTCTCTGCTCCTGGATGTAACTTGGAGATGCAGCTCTCTGTCAAAGAAAGCAAAGGCAAACAAATAACTTCTCGTGACATACCTCCATGTAAATGTGTCATAACATACAATGTATCATAACATGCCTCTCTCCTCTTTGCAGCCTCTTCATCATCACTCTCCTCCTCATCATCCTCATATTTACTGGGAATGAGACAAATTGTTATTGTCAAACCATTTGCCCAAAATGAGATATAAAGATATGCACAGTAGGACATCTGCAGCTCACTCACCCACCCCTTTCCAAGATAACTTTTCGCTCATAGTCTTTCAGATACATTGGCTTCTCTGTTTTATTTGAAGTTGAAGGCTGGGCATCATCCCCAATGGATACATCTGATTAAGAATGAAAAATTGGGTGGTGAAAGACTCCTCTTAAACAAACAAACACATAATCAACGTGTCATACTGTAATCAGTTGCAGCAACAAGACACGCTGACTGATGACCTTCCACTGTGTAGAACGTTGCATCAGTCTGATAGATCTTAGGATCTTTCTTCTTCAGCAGAGACAATGTTCTGTAGAAGTCCCTTTCAACTTTGGGGTCAAATTCCTAAGAAGACACACATTAGTCTGCATTGAAATTACAAACATACAGGTCAAGGACGCAAAAGGTAGTGCCAAAAACACTGACAAACCATAAACTGAACACCATGGCAGTGTTGGTATTGTGAACTTGAAACGATATAGCTAGCCAAATTAGATACAGTAATAGTACTTACCACCTCGCTATCACCATCTGACTCTGAACCAGACTCACTCTCGTCAGCTTGGTCGCCATATTTGTCTTTCACTGAAATAAATCAAGGATGAACATGACAAGCCATCCAATGTGGTGCACGCATTCCGCCAGGAAAACAAGTCAGAACTAAATTGCTATCTAGCTGGACATGCTAGCTACCTAGTTATAATAACCAAAAATGTAACGATGACTAAGTTCACATCTGAACGTATAAGTATATATAAGTTAAGTTAAGTATATATACGTTAAATAAGTTACAGAATAAGATTCATTTCAAATGGGATCAAAAGTTAGCAAGCAAGTTGAAAAGGATAACTTTAGCTAACATGAGCTAAAGGGCTGGCTTGCTAGCCATCTAGCTAGCTAACAAGCTTGGGAAGTCACACTTACGCCTTTGTAACTCTTCTTTTTGTCTATATTTGTCATATTTCTCTGCAAACTTTGAATTAATCTTGAAATCCGATTTGCCTGACATGGTTACATGTGAACTGGATACTATTTATCGGGAAAAGAATTCAGTGAAATCTGTTCATGATGCTAACATCCACAGCAGCATGTATAGAACTACCACGTGGTTTCCTGAGGAGAGAGTCAGAGTTCCAAACTACGATCAACCAATCATAGGTTTAGAAAATATGTACGTTTTATCAACAAATATATTTGTTGCCAATATAAAAATGATTTTTTGTATATATAAAAAAATCACAAAATACATATTGATTTGCAAATATTCATATTAAGGTTCCTAGTTTGAGAGCATTGATGGCCTTTGCCTTTTGCTTTAGTAAGAATATTCGTATAATTTATGTTGAGTAATAATCTCCAACCTAGTAGCAATGTGTTTGTCAGATACAATGCGAATATACTCTGTAGCTATCTAATGTTTTTGTGTTGTCTGTGTGTTGTATGGTGCAGTAGCCCATCACAATGTTTTTGGAATGAGACTCAGTAGCACAGCTGGAGGCACTCTAGTACAAATTGTCAATATGTATAGGCCCCTATGTACCATGCTGGTCCATCCCTATGTTTTTCTAAAGATCATAAGGTGACCAGACAGTGAAAGTACAGGAGATAATGTCTACTGGGAGAATAGTTTATACAAGACTTATGAATGGATTTTAAAAACAGTAATGGAATTCATTATTCCAATTATCTGACTGAATAGGTCAAAGACACCAGTTTACTCACCCTGTTTTCAATTGCAATTATTGAGACAACTATTCTTTTTTTATACTTCATCAATATAATGTTCTGTTTTTGTCTAGTTGGATGATTTAGGCCTATGCCCAAATTCTCTCAGTATATTCTGTTTGTCACCTCAACACTCCTGTGGGTCTGACCTCTCTGAATTGGGCTTTACTCGGATCCTTTCAAACAACAATCTCTTATATGGTCTTACATTGGATCAATTATTATTCATGTTCTCTTTGCTGTTTGCTCTTTGTACTCAGCGAGTCAGTCTTCATCTCACTGGGCCCCACAATAAAACATCAGTTACGTTTACATTGCAATTCTTTGCCAATCTATGTAGCTTATCACCACTGTCAAACGAGTCTGTCAAATAATAACACATCCCACCTAAAGCAAATAATAGTGCCTGAGACTGTTTCTGGAATGATTCATGACTTTAAGTAGCTTCATTCACCTCGTTCCCTGTGTCATGTCTTGAATAGTCGACCAGGTATTGGAGGGCTCTAGGGAGTAAGGCTGCAGTGGGATTCAGATAGGAGGAAGGTGTTTATTTGAGGTCGGAGGTGATAGCCAAGGGACAGCAAAATAACTGGGTCATTTCACGAAATGAGTGCCTTTTGTTGTTTTAAGTAGAAATTGTGCACCAATGTTTAATTTTTAAAGCTTGTTATATTTATTGAAGTGCTCTTTAATGTAGACCACATAGATAATTAAATAAATCTGATTTTTTAATGTAAATGAAGACAACATTCTGTATTTTGACAAGTTCCTCAGTGCACCCTCTGTGACCTTCACCATCATTGTAAAGCCCCAGTTATTTTGCAGCTTTGACAATGTCATTTCTGAAGATCAATATATATTTAATGTGATTAGCGATTCATTTTAAGGTAAGAAAAACCCGAATTGTCCCTAATTTTAAGGTCAACACTATTACATGAACTGAACTCTCGTTTTAATATGGTGAAACTATTACGTAACATCTAATGATCAAATCATAGCGTTCAAGAAAGTGAGTTGGTTCTACTCTTTTGGGCCATTTTCTGGTGTTTTGGAAAACTGAGTGGTTCGAGCATAACATGTCAACCCTGTTACCCATGGATAAACAAGCTAGAAATGTTTTAACAATTTCATTTTTTGCATTCAATTGCACCTCCCTGTGGCACAGAACAAGCTTCCTTTTCCCCTGTCACAAGGGGATGTATGGCTAATTTAAGATTAAATCTTCAACCCTGTTACTTTGGGAGTCAGTGCCACTTACTGTAGTAATTTAGTTTTTGAACCTATTGAGTTGGGAAAACTAGTTTTTTATTAAATTGAACATGTGCTCTTTATCGCAGAATGTTAAAATGAAGTGAAATCAAACAGTTTTTCTTAACCAAGATACAAATCAAATCAAAATCAAATTTATTTATATAGCCCTTCATACATCAGCTGATATCTCAAAGTGCTGTACAGAAACCCAGCCTAAAACCCCAAACAGCAAGCAATGCAGGTGTAGAAGCACGGTGGCTAGGAAAAACTCCCTAGAAAGGCCAAAACCTAGGAAGAAACCTAGAGAGGAACCAGGCTATGTGGGGTGGCCAGTCCTCTTCTGGCTGTGCCGGGTGGAGATTATAACAAAACATGGCCAAGATGTTCAAATGTTCATAAATGACCAGCATGGTCGAATAATAATAAGGCAGAACAGTTGAAACTGGAGCAGCAGCACGGCCAGGTGGACTGGGGACAGCAAGGAGTCATCATGTCAGGTAGTCCTGGGGCATGGTCCTAGGGCTCAGGTCCTCTGAGAGAGAGAAAGAAAGAGAGAAGGAGAGAATTAGAGAACGCACACTTAGATTCACACAGGACACCGAATAGGACAGGAGAAGTACTCCAGATATAACAAACTGACCCTAGCCCCCGACACATAAACTACTGCAGCATAAATACTGGAGGCTGAGACAGGAGGGGTCAGGAGACACTGTGGCCCCATCCGAGGACACCCCGGACAGGGCCAAACAGGAAGGATATAACCCCACCCACTTTGCCAAAGCACAGCCCCCACACCACTAGAGGGATATCTTCAACCACCAACTTACCATCCTGAGACAAGGCTGAGTATAGCCCACAAAGATCTCTGCCATGGCACAACCCAAGGGGGGGCGCCAACCCAGACAGGATGACCACATCAGTGAATCAACCCACTCAGGTGATGCACCCCTTCCAGGGACGGCATGAGAGAGCCCCAGTAAGCCAGTGACTCAGCCCCTGTAATAGGGTTAGAGGCAGAGAATCCCAGTGGAAAGAGGGGAAACGGCCAGGCAGAGACAGCAAGGGCGGTTCGTTGTTCCAGAGCCTTTCCGTTCACCTTCCCACTCCTGGGCCAGACTACACTCAATCATATGACCCACTGAAGAGGTGAGTCTTCAGTAAAGACTTAAAGGTTGAGACCGAGTTTGCGTCTCTGACATGGGCAGGCAGACCGTTCCATAAAAATGGAGCTCTATAGGAGAATACACATTTGAGATACACATCTCAAAAGGCACCAAATTGGTGTAATTTATGTATCCTTTTATAATAGCCTACCCCGTGGCTCAGGAGTTTTTCTCACCTGACCTGGTATAAATTGGAGTTAAAAATTAGATGAAGATTGTCTTCATCTGAAGAAAATAGATCAAGAAGGGATGAAGAATTTAACTGGAAGCAAAACTACAAATCCAAGCTTTCTGATGTGTAGAATGACGCTGTATCATGTCATCATTACGCGAGAGGGCTCACCTAAAAATGTCACGGTATATAGGTAAACAATGGACAAAACATCAACAGGTTTCAGAAGGAAGCAATGTCCTTCCCTGGCCTATTTCCACCCTCCACCCACTGCTTCCCCTTCTGGGAAAAGTGAATACGTCCAACCTCTGCATAGAATATTGGCAGATATTCAATGTACACAAAAAAACATCAGGTTGGCCTCACCATTTATCTCTTCTGTAATGTTTACTTAAAATGAGAGAGTATGGTTAATATGTTTCCATATCAATAGGTTGTATTTCATATTAACTACACTGATGATGTAAACTGTTTATTACACCAATCTTTATGAATACCAGTATAAAGAATACTGCCCCTATTGATAGTTTGTTACAGTTTTACACTCTGCTGTACCTCTAATAAACTCCAGCTCCAGTTCAGCTGTACTGAACTCATGTTGTTATGTTAATGATTAAAGACAACCCCAGGTTCTTTGCTTCAAAAAAGCATCATGCCAACAAAAACAACCAGTCTAGGACACTGTGTTAGGAAATGAAGTTCCAGGGAGAAGTTATTAGTTTGGATGAATGTCACAAGGAAAGTAATCAAACAAAAGGAGGCTAAATATCCAGCTGAATAAGTGTCCTAGTTACTGACAGCTAGTTAACATTATTCAGCCAGTGATCCAAACCCAACATCTACTTTATCTTTAAGTGTGTGCAGTATTGTCCTACTGTAACATGATAACCTAGTGTCCAACGTCAGTTACCACCCATGACAGTCTAATAAGGATGGGGACTCTCCTCATTTCCCTAATTTTACATCTTTCACGATGGCAGCCAGAGTCACAACCTGAATGGAATGGAGATGTATGTGTGTTTGTATGTTTTTTATGTATTTACTGTATATTCATAAGTACAGACGTGACTGTGTGTGTGTGTGTGTTGTGTGTGTTGTGTGTGTGTGTGTGCGTGCGTGCGTGTGTGTGTGTGTGTGTGTGCGTGTGTGTGTGTGTGTGCGCGTGTGTGTGTGTGTGTGTGTGTGTGTTTTCTTGGCATGTTATCATTTATCCTCCCTTCACAGCCTTGAACTTTGTCTACAGTAGGGAGCCTGCTGCCAGGACACATAGACAGTTTGACCTGAGCGAAATAGCCTGAGACCTCATTTCTTTCTTGGATGCTGTTCCTGTTATTCTTGGACACTGGCTGCCACCACAATCTGCAAAATTGTTTCAGTTGGAGATTTGTGCTGTAAAAAGTGTTCTCTTGAAGTGTTCTTGTGCAGTAGCTTTGACATAAACTGGTGTCATTATGACTTTGTAGACCAGAAATATGACATGAAGATGAGATATTGCAGTCTACATATGGAAAGAAAGTACCCATACACACTACCTCCCAGCTTGGACAAAAAGTAGGCCTACGTCCCGTCAATAAATAATCAGATCTGTGCAGAAACAGAGTGCTCCTTTTTCTTTCTTTGAGACAAAAACAAGCTCACACTAAAAATCAGTCGTCTGAGTCCATATAATTAAACACAATAAATCAACATAGTCCGGGAATATAAAACACCTGTGTGATTTGTTTATTTACAATCATACAATTTCATAAATAAATACATCATACCTCCCATGCTTCTGTCAGGAATTACAGAACGTTTGTGTTATTCAACAGGCTGTCATCCTGCTAATGTAATAGCCATTGGTAGTGCCCTTATTATCTAAAAGGATAAAGAAATGTAATTCCGGAAAAATGTCATTCTCAAATTAGTGCTAAAAATCTGATGGAATTATAAAGTATAATAGATCTATGTGAAAGGTGACTATTTTGAAACTACTAAAGCATCTCAATATGAATTAATTATGGAAAACCAAAGGCAGTAAACACAATTAACACAGTTAACTTGTAACCTGTATTTTGTGTATGTATGACACATTTACAACACAAAAATGCTTATCAGACCAAAACTTCAGGCTTCAAGTAAAGTACCAATCAGAGTGTAATGATTCTAAAATAAATATAAGCATTTATTTATGTACATCAAATGTTTAACGGTGTACAAATTCTACACTGGGACATCATGACCAATTTTTTTAATGAATATTTACAAATACATTATGAACATAATATTTACATCTTAATGATCTGCACTGTTGATGTTAGTTAACACACATTTCTGGATTTATTCCATATGGCTATTGAATTAAACAATATGTTTAGTCCCAACCCCACATAAAAAAACACAACAGAAACATAAACAAAAACTTTCACTGACTCAACTATAATGTCTTTGTTAGACTTAGGCCATATATAATTACCCAAACTCTGTCTGTCTAATACCTGAAACACTGTGACATCCTCAAGGTCAAACACATTTCATTGTAAACAGTTAGACACATTAATTTCCCTCTGATCTCAGAGAAAGAGGTGTCAAACATTGCGGCCTAAAGCCACCTCAACACTATCATGAGTATTTGAATAAATCATCTGGTTAAAAGATTATCAGCATGATATATAATGCACTTGGATGGCTTCTATTCCAGTACCTAAAACTGTCATAATCAGTTTTTACAAATAAATCTCTCTCTCCAGTAAACAATGCTGTGAAAACCATTAAAAGGCAACTTGTGTTTCTGAACCTGAATGAAGACATGATTTGCTACACCCTTAGAAAAAAGGGTTTTAAAATGGTTCAGCTGTCCCCATAGTAGAACCCTTTTTGGTTCCTGGTAGAACCCTTTTGAATTCCATGTATAATCCTCTGTGGAAAGGGTTCTACATGGAACCCAAAAGGGTCCTATCTGGAACCAAAAAGGTTCTTCAAATGGTTCTGCTATGGGGACAGCCCAATAACCCTTTTAGGTTCTAAATAGCACCCTTTTTCCTAAAAGTGTAGTCTGTGTACTACTGTCGCATGACACATGAACAATGAACATGGTTTAAGGCTTTCTGTCATAGAAGAATTACACAATTATATACTGCTTTCACACAGTTGGGCTAAAAGAAAGGAAAGCTTGAGAAGGAGTGGATGACAGAAAGTAAGACAATGGAGAAAATGAGAAAGATACATCTCAGACAGACTGTCCTAAATCTACTGTCTTGGCTTGCAATTAAACACCATATTAGGGAAATTGAATGTTCCCACAGCAATAGTGTTAGAAATACAGTATAAGTGTCAGTGTGTCTAACCGTCCATTTGGATAGTGCTCCACTAGTGAGGCAATGTGGACGATTGGTATAAAAAGCTATGATTTGACTTTGTCCCTGTCTGGTGATGATACAGAGGTAAAATTGGCTCATTTATAGAATTCAAGACGACATTCACTATCAAAGGGTTTCATTTCAACAAGTGGCTCAGGTGTTATCAGATATCAGATGTTGATATTAAAACAATTCAGGAACAAAGAAATGAGTCTAGACATAGTAAAAGATATGATCCGCTCATTATTTCTCAACATTTTGTCAGTCTCAGAAATAAGTCAAATAAATACCTACGTTATTTACAATACCTAATTTCTGAATTCTACATAACAAGAAAGAGAGATCTTTCTCAATTCTAAGTGGTGTTAAATAAAGTTGCTGTCACCTCTTATATCAAGGGCACTTCTTCACAAACACAAAACACTCAAATATTACAATTACATTACTGTTCTTTCATAATGTGGTTCAATGTCTGAACAGTCTTGCATTTGTTAAACATTTCACAGTTCAGACAAATCGTCTCTGAGAAAAATACTATGGTGTAGAATTGGCCAATAAAACTCAAGCTTGGTGGAGATGAGTTGATGGTCTCTTATGGCTCTGGATTGTGCACAAATGGGCAAGAAAGACACATGAATGAGATATCTTCCTCCTTTTCCTGCTTTTCTTTCTTTCTTTATCTTTGAGCACACAGTGGTTTGGTCAGCGGTATGACACTTTCTCTGCCTTCTCATGTCTTTGAGGTTGTGAGGTAAAAAAAAAACAAGATTGTCCAGGTAGCTTATATAAAATGTCTCTCTTACTCTTCTGCTCTCTCCTCTTAAAGCGTTTGTGTTGGCAGGGAACGGCAGCACTACGGTCAAGCCTCATCATCAAGACTCACAATCTGTCTCTGAAGGGAAGGAAACAAAGAGGAATACATTAGGTCACTGAACTACAGCTACTGTACAACATACCATAGGCTACATATGCTAATACAAAACACAAGCAAGTGACATTGAGATTGAGTGTGTATGACAGATTGGTCTCTTACCGGTGGGTAGGAGTAGCCGTCTGGACTGTGGCTCCTGCATATGTGCACCTGGTCTTCAGTGGTCTTCTGGTAGACTGGGTTTTCAAAGTGAATGGTGTTGGTGTTCTTCAGCCTGTAGTTCCTCCACAGCAGCACGGCAACAAATGCCACCAGACACACAATGGCTGAAAGACAGAGAGAGAGACATACAGGTCAGAGGGGATTTGTTGATGCTAAAGTGGGGTTTTAACGTCATTGGTGTGTAATAATCATGCTAACTGTGTGTCTAAGTCAGTGATGTTAAAGCAATTTACCTATAGGCAGCGCGATGTATAAAGCTGCAGGGGTTGAAGGGGCTGTGGGTATAGCAGCAAATTCATGGCGGATGTCTGAAGGGCAAAACAAGAACAATTTAGATCAATGATACACCATGTCAAAGTGTGATGTTCCAGGAAAGTTTCATCTTTCAAAATATTCATTGCTGATAACTCCTGCATTTAATGAGAGCACACATTTAAGTCGTGCTTACCCTGAGTGGTGACTTGAGGCACTGTGGTAGTCTGGGCCTGAGGGATCCTGGGTGTATCTGGCTGGGCAGGCTGGGTGTTGCGTGGCACAGGCTTGGTAGTGCGGGGAGGCGCAGGCATAACTGTGGTAGCGATGATGGGGGCCTTATTGGTGGCGCGGGCTGGAGGTGCAGGGGAGGTGTGGGCGGGTGCCGGTGGGGGGTTGGAGGTGGGAACAATGGGCTTGACTGGAGTTGCAGGTGTTGGTGCAGCTGGTCAATATACAGATAACACTTAGGTTAGATATTATACAGGAAGCAAGGGATCATATATTTCCCCTGAGTTATACTACATAGAGAGGCTGAGGGTGCTAGCTAGATATATACCTGGTACACATTTCCTCATGTCTTTGGCCAGCAGCATGTTGTCAGGGCATGCACAGGTGTACTTGGGGGAATGTAGGCCCACCTGGGGGGCTGCCAGACACATGAACTCACAGCCTCCATTGGCCACCTTGCACCAGTCCCTGCCTGGAGTGGAGCAGAGGGGAGTAGGGGATTAAGTCTGGGAACTGGTTTGTCTCAATAGAAAGCACATTGCTATTGCTATGCTACTGCAGCATTGCAACTTAATTGTAATAGTCTGAGGCCCCAGACACAAAAATAGCACTTTGAATAAAATGCATCCCTGACGTGCAACCGTTACACCAAAACATATTGGTTCCTAACTCTATGGCTACTCTTGCATAAACAAACTACTGATCTAACTAACTATGGGAAGATTAAAAAGCTGAGAGACCTGATACATACCAGTTGGCTGTTTGAGGTTGTGGTACAACACAATGTCCTCTGGGGATACCAGGTGCTCTGCCACAGGCTTGATGTCCCTGCCTGTCACACGGTTGGCACTCAGAATGGCATTGTTGCTGACATCTGTCCAAAACACTCTTTCCTACACACAGAATACACAGTACTCCATTTAAACATTTCTCATCTCTGCATAAACATATTAAATATATATGGTTATTTTCAGACTTATTTTCATAGTACCTCATTTAAAAGTTAAAGTTGTAATTTTGGCACTCACCTCAAACACAGTGACGCCTAGGGGATGGGCTAGCCTGTGTTCATCTATAATGAGTGTCCTTCGGCCGCCACCCTGGACGTCGATACTGGAGAGGGTGTGCAGCTTGGAGTCCACCCAGTACAGCCGCTGGTTCAGCAGGTCTGACCAGGGGATAGGACAAGAGAAACTAGTCAGACCAGAGTGACCATGCAGAAACACACACAATTATGCATGCGCACCCTCACACACAAAGGTAGGAAGTTATGAAAGTGCTCACCAAGGGTGATTCCATTGGGCCACACAATGTTGTCTGTGACCAGAGCAGCACGGTCTCCTCCGTTCAGACCTCCCTTCTCAATCTTGGCTGGAGTTCCCCAGTCAGTCCAGTACATGAAACTAGGAAGGCAGTAGAACACATTTATTGAAGCATGTCATCATTCAACAAATATCCTGTGTAGGCTCAATGTTTCTGTCATTGTGCTCAACCCTGAAGCCAATGTGTGATACCTACTTGCTGTGGGGGTCGACCACAATAGCGCGGGGCTTGGCCAGGTCATTCTGGAAGAGAGTCTTGCGGCGGCTCCCGTTGGCGGTTGACACAGAGATGCTGCTGCGGATACTGTCGGTCCAGTAGATGTTGCCGTGGACCCAGTCAAAGGCGATGCCCTCCGGAGCTTCGATGTCGCTGTCAATCACAACTTTGTGCTGCGCTGTGTCTGCAGCCAAGTCCATTGAGGTGCTGGATTGTAGGAGAAGGGTGGAAAATAGAGAGAAAATATATTTATTATACTATCATCATCATTCTAATCAACATCATCAAGATATCACTAGGAGCAATAGGAATACAACAGGGCTCTATGGATAAAGGTAACATGGAAGCTTTGCTCACCTGTAGATCTTCTTCTGGGAGAGGTCAGACCAGTAAATCTCCTTGGCAACCATGTCCATGTCCAGAGCCACTGCATTCTTCAGGTGGGGGATGACACGCGTGTACTCACTCTTGTCCAGTGTCATCTTCCTCACCTCATGGCGATTGGTGAAGAACAGATAGGCTACAGTGCCTGTGTGATCAGACGAGAGAGTATCGTTCCACTAACTGCAATGCATGACCCATGACATTTAAAAAATAAACTTGATCAAAACATGAGCTAAGTAAGCATTCAGTCTTTCTTAGGACCAATACTTACCGATGGCCTTGCAGGCTTTGGTCGCTGGGTCGACCTGGTAGCCCTCCTCACACTCGCACTTGTAGCTGCCCATATGATTGACACAGATCTGACTGCAGATGTCTGGGTTGGCACACTCATCGATATCTGTGGGAAGAGGTACAGGACAGATATGACGTCTGTGTAACTGGCACAATGCTGGAGAAGGTAAACGGTGGCATAGGGTCAGACAAAAGGGGTGTGACAGTAACAGCACTGAGTCATCATGGCCCCACAGGGAAGTGGTCCAGTCAGGACAGAGACCTTCTCACCCCACTCGCACCAGCTTACACTGCCATACAGGGTTGAACTAAGGCAAAGGTATCAATGGGCACATCGCCTGGCTCTAGGCCTAAAGGATGTACAGTCTGAAGTCCACATTGGCACGGACATCAGATCCAATATGGCTGCTGATTGAGCCAACTTTTTGAGCGCTGTGGACACACATGCAGCTGCAGTGGTAAGGAGTTTTACCTTCACAGCGTTTCTTGTCCGTCAGGTAGTAGCCGGTGGGACATTGGCACTCATAGCCGAACTTCAGGTCATTGCAGAAGTGTGAGCAGCCGCCATTGTTGTACAGGCACTCGTTGGAATCTGCAGGGAGGGTTAGAGGAGAGAAAAGTGACAGTTCAACACCAGTCCACAGCTCCTTCTTTCTTTCAGCAACCACAGCTAGATAGCATTCCCATTGTTTCCATTCAACTCATTTTACGTAGGCAACATAGGCAAAACAACATTCCCCCTAAGTACATGTTCCATCTTCATACTCACCACACTCTCTGAGAGGCTCATCTGACCAGTCCCTGCAGTCACGCTGCTTGTCACACACCTTCTCCATACTGATGCACTCCCCACTACGGCACTTAAACCTGGTGGGACCCTTGCAATGGCTCACTGTGGAGGAGAGGAGAGTGTGACTATAACACAAAGGTAGTATTACCATCCCAGTAGGTCACAGTAGTAGAAGCAGAGGTAGTAGCTTTATGTGGGGCAAGAGCCTACCATTGACACAGCCCATTTCATCACTCAAGTCTCTGCAGTCGTACTGGCGGTTACATTGGCGACCGCCGTGGATACAGGTGCCATCACCGCATTGGAACTCATCGGGGCGGCAGGTGAGGCGGCCTATGGAGAGAAGGAGAGATTGAGAGGTCAGTCATAAATCCATATGCAACTTACATATTAAAGACAGAAAATATTAAAGCGAATATAGCTAACAGAAGCAATAAAAGGGTAATAAGAGAGAGGGAATGTACTCACTACAGTTGGTCTCGTCAGAGCGATCCAGGCAGTCGAATCCTCCATCACATTTCCAGCTGCTGTGGATACACTCCCCGCTGCCACATTGGAACTCCCGAAGGGAGCAGGGCTTGGGGGCACCCTCAGGGGCTCGTGTCCCACAGTTCTGGGGCCACTCGTCGGAGCTATCTGAGCAGTCAACGTCTCCGTCGCAGGCCCACAGGCGCGGCACACATACAGAGTTGTGGCACTGGAAGGAGGTGGAGCTACAGGTGGTGGGTGGGCAGGAAGCCTCGTCGCTCCCGTCATCACAGTCCAACTCCTCATCACACACAAAGGAGGCTGACACACACTGGCCGTTACTGCAGTGGAATTTGTTATCTGTGCAGTGCTTGGGCGCTGTGGGAGGAACAGAGACGTGTGTGTTAGAGGGGAGCCTCATTTGTCAGGCTTATATCAGTTGGGAAAGAATGGGACTGAGAGGGAAAAGAGAGAGTAGATGAGAGAAGGGGAAATGTTGGGAAGTAAGTTGGGGAGAAGGGTACAATAGAGAGTGGAGAAGACAGGACCACTCACCACAGCTCTCCTCATCAGCTCCATTCTCACAGTCTGCTTTGCCGTCACAGAGCCAGGTACTGGGAACACACTGGTTCAGATGTCCACCACAGCTGAACTCTGTGGTTCCGCATGTTCTGGCCGCTACAGGTGCAACCGAAATGAGAGAACAACCATCAGTGACTGAAACTGAAAAAGATGTTGAACTAGAAGTGTGGTTCAATCCTCTATTGTATTCCCATTAGCTACGGCGGTATGTGTTACTCACAGCAGGTTCCGGGGAGCTCGTCAGTTCCATCTCCACAATCATCTGTGTCGTCACACACCCATCTCAGTGTAATGCACTTCCCGTTCCCACACAGGAACTGCCCGATCCCGCATACTGTCTCTGTGTCTATAAGGGAAAAACACACGTACCCACACGGTCAGTCCATGACTATTCATTCTGGTGAACAACAAAATCTCAAAATCAAAATGGGCTTTAAGGAGCATTTAACTGAATAACATTTACAACCCCGGATACATTGTATAATGGGACAATAAATCTCTCATGAATGAAACCAATTGCTGTTCTATTTATTTCTGGGAAGCACACAAACCAGATGCTTTCCCGAGAGGACACTGTATATAGCTACACACTGATCTGGTACTTGTACTCTTGGCCGAGAGGGGTTGCGTGGCAAGCCAAGCCCATGGCACTGAAAAACCTTTAAAAAAAAAGCAGGATAGGACAACCAGTGGTATTTCTCTGCTTTATCATCTACATACCACCTGTTGCATCTACATACTGTCAGGTCAGTCAAGAACACAATACATTATTTCAACACCTGTATCCTGACATAATAAACCACAGGAAAAGGAAAAAGTGTCTGTTTTCTGTAACTCAGTGGATGTTATCTGAGGCAAATACTTGAGCAGACCATAAATCAGAATATATAGAGTTAAAACAAAAGTGCTAGAGCAGGTTGCATCTTCTGGGTCTCATTTCCCAGCTTGCAGTCATACAGTATGTGACAGTGAGGGGTGGAGGGGATGGCTGTTCGGTGGGCTATGGCAGGGATGCTGGTAACACATCAACAAAGAGGCAGGGGGATGGGTGGGAGAGGCCCATTATGACCCTCTCCCTCAACATACACACATATACATGTACAGACACATACACATGCAAATTCCAACCTGCCTATAGAGGAGGAATGTGGAGAATCTACAACTCAAACACACTGACACATGCACACACATACACTAATTTTACACCTGCCATTGGTAGTGGAGAATGTACATTTTTGTCAGTAATTGGGTGGTGGTGACTGAAGACAAATGAGAAGAGATTGTAGACATACAGTACTGGCTGATGTTATGTTCTCCTTAACATCTTCATTATCCTCCATGCTGTTCTGAATGCTCTTCATCCATCAAACAAAGACCTTCTAGACCTCCTACAGCTCTCCACCCAACCCCCTATCTAAATCACCCTAGTTAGTGAACTGGAAGACTCAATTAAGACACTGTACTGTACATCAGTGCCCCTGGCCACAGAGATGACTCACAGCAGTGTCCAGATGCTACTGGGAATTCCTTATCCTGCACTTAGGCCTCAAAACACTGGATGGACACCTGTTTCTGATAGGAGCCAAAGGGAGGAGATTGACCAAAGGGAGGAGCTTGAATCACACCACTGGTAGCTGATTGGGTCAAGCGGAAGGTTTGCATGATAATAACAGTAGAGACAATAGTGGGCTAGGTACTCTTTTCACTGACCACTGAGGATTGATTTTCAAAACAGGACAGTTCCTGGGTGAGGTTTCTCACCAACGGTTTCAGTTGCAGGAACAATAATACCTACTGAATTGCACTACCATGTTATTTCAAGAATGTAAATAAGGGAATTTGGCTCATAGGCTCATAGTTTGGCCTACATTTTCTTTACTGAGATATTTTGGTCATAAACTGTGACAGTGCAGTTCTGTTGCTTTTCGTTCCGTTCTATTCAACTGATGTCAACAGCAGATCTGGGAAAGTGGATGGAAATGAAATGGGAAAATCTAGTACAGATATGCCTCTGTGAACAAACAGTATGAACATGAGAAGTCAATGTCCTCATTCACCATGTCTCCACAGCTGAACAGGTTAATGCCATTCCAGTTCTGGACCCAGCTGTCCCCATATAAGAGTGTACTATGGGCGGCTGTATTGGTGGGACCCTCTTCCATGTGCACTCCCTTTCTTTAAAGGTTTTATCATTAGTGACTTTAATCTTATCTTACCTGGTTGTCTTATCTATAGAGTTCCCTTGTCAGTGAACAAGACTAGCCACAAAATAAGAGCAAAACAACAAGTGAATGAATACCCACACAACTGAGAGAGAACATAAAAGAATACCCAGATGTGATCACATTTCACACTGCCATCCCTTGGAAAACAGTTTGTGTTCTAGTAACTCACACAATGAACACAATATGACCCTCTGGGGCCAGGTGAGTATATTGACTTAATACCTGCAAACTCTAATTAAAAGCTATCAACGTCTCTCTCTCTCTTTATCATGTCCACCTGTCCTCATTCTCAGAGAGAAATGATGGTCAGATGCAGGCGAATGCCCTGCCTTCAATAACATTTGGTTAGGCTTAAAGTTCAGTCCATCAAAGGCTCGGACTGACAAGGTTTACTGATTAACCTTGGGGAGAAATGTAACGTGGCATGCTTGTTTGTCTGTCCTCTGATGTGTGGTGTGTTTAATTGATCTTCCGTTCTCTATCAGGACAAGCTGGAGGAGAGGAAACAGCTCTGCTCACTGTTTGATGAGCTATTGAAGCTGGCTAATAAAGTAAAAATATCTTCATATGACACTTAGAAGGCATGGACATGGTTCACAGATAGCATGATAAAGTGATTTGCACAGGCTTACAGTTAATCAGTACCACTTTCTAAATAGGTGATGGAACAGATATTTTTTGAGATGGGGCATGTCATTCTGCAACTACTTTTATTTATCGCTCAGCACTCTCCATTTAGTTCCTCAGAAAATGTCATGGCAAAAACTGTATTCTTTCGGGTTATTTGCAAATAGTTTTAATCAAGTTCCCAGTGTGAGTCTCCCATTCGATGTCACATTCTCGATATATCTGCACGTGCGCAATATGAGGGATGTCCGCTCCTCCTGATAAGACAATAGACAATGTGAGAATGAGCACAGACTGTTTCAGACTGCTGATGCTCTCACAACAACACAATTCTGTTGTGTCAATTGATAGGAGTGTGAGAGCCAGTTCCAACACGTTCCTGGCACTTTTTCCCAAACATTTCCATATTGGTCCCAACACTAACACTGGAAGTTATTGCATACAGGGCAGATGGTGTTGAACCAATACGTTGGAATGTTGCCTCAAGAGGAATACTTAAAAGTCATGCTTTGTGGAGGTGGGCAAGAGGGATTCCTTTAATTCTCAGGGTGGCCCACCACAATGATGTCATAGGGCCATCAATACATCATGAAAGAGTCAAAAACATGAGAGAACACCAGATAATCTAGATTGCAATGTGACTGGTTATTGCATCAATTGAGAACACATTTAGTCTATTGCAGCCTTGCTATGTAGCCTAATTATACAATAACTCACTTGTAATCTGCTGTACCTGAATTTGGAAGATTTTTGCACTTTAAAGCTAGAATGAGCAGTTGAAAAAATAAAGTAACACCCCGCCTCTGTTTTGGTAAAAAGCTGAGGAATAGGCCTGAAGAAATGTAACCTCTCTCAAATTCATAGACACAGCCAGACTATAGATCCAAGGACTGACCATCCAGGATATCAACATTATAATTTGAACCATGTTTTGAGACTATGCTGGGTTTGTTTACATTTAGCCTGTATTGTTTACAAACATTGGAGGAAATAACCGCATATATTTTGGGTTCTGATGGTGTACAACAGCTGGACTAAGCTCATTAGGTATGTATAAGTGGCACAGCGGTCTAAGGCACTGCATCTGGGTGCTAGAGGCATCACTACAGTCCCTGGTTTGATTCCAGGCTGCATCACAGCTGGCCATGATTGGGAGTCCCTAAATTGGTCGAGCATCGTCCGGGTTTGGCCAGGGTAGGCCGTCATTGTAAATAAGAATATGTTCTTAACTTACTTGTCTAGTTAAATAAAAATATAATCAATGGGTGTATATATAATTAGGTAGATACCCATAAACTTCTAATCATTGCGCTAATACTAGTTAGCATTGGCTCGCTAAACTACCTCAAACTTCCTTCATACTGGCCAATGGTATCCACGAGTTCATCTGACTCCGACTCTTTACTTCCCAGTAAATAGCCCCATTGGCAAAATCCCGTACTATCCCTTTAATTTCTAAATACTAAAATTGATGTAGCAATGAAGGATTATAGCTTTAAAATAACAATATCTTACTAACAAAATAATAGTCTTACACAAAAAAGTATTGCACAATAGCGCCAAAATGTAAACTGCTGCTCTTCTCAACATGCACTACAACGCAAACATAATTTAGCCTCGACCCGGATCCTATACCACAACAAGCTTTCAGAAACGTCTTTTTGCACATTCTCAAATCTGATTGGCCACGGAATCTCATGGCCAACAACAAATCAGAGGCAGTGAACGTAGTTAAATCATACAAATGCCGGTAAAAATAGATAATGTAAATGTATCTAAAGGTAAATGTGAGTGCAATGACAAAATAAATAATCGCCTACGCATTGTGTTCTGATAATAATAAGAAACTATTTGTGTTGCACATTATCGCAGCTTCTTCAAGATGCAACACAAATTTGACCTACATTCTACAAATAACTAGCCCCCTCCCCCGTCGTGATGCATCAGGCGATGTCCAAGAGTGGGCTATTTAAACATTTCAAATCGATTGATAACTGCCATTTACGATAGATATAATATTTAACAAGAAGGTAGGCTATATTTAAAATATACTTACTTTGCCACTATGCATTAATAGAACAAATAACAAATAAGCCAAATGAATTGAGAATTATTCCCGAAGTTTACGATACACTAGAGTAGACCTATGTTAGAATAAAGATACTTACTTGTTTGGACAACACAGCAAGCCAGGAACACCAACAGCACGCACACCAGCCACCCCATAGTCTGCAGCCAAATTGTTCAAATTATTTACACTTTACTCTGACTGTCAATAAGGTACAATGACACAGCTATAACAATGTATATGATATGGTTATTCATTTACCAAGTTAAAACGATTGTTTTATTTTAAAGTCACTGCTTCCAAGCTATTCAGTTCCTCTGCTCTTATGTTCTGGATTAAGATGCGCTTGGGACGAGTGGTTAGGCAAGGATGCTCCTGACAGTGTAATCATGTTTGGCAACATCAGAGCAATTTCAATGTGGTCCAGGAGTGGGCTGGAACGGGAGGAGCCCAAGAAGCATAGGGCGGGGTTTGGAGTGGTGTGATCTCTGGAATACAGAGAGCCTCACTATCGAAAGGCGTGTCTCCAGACGCTCTATTTTACTACTGTTTAACCCTTTGTGTGTGCGTGTGTGTATGTGTGTCTTGAGTTAATTCTTAAAGCTCCATGCACGAACCGAACACACACAACACACACACACACACACTAGAAGGGGGCCTAGACATACCAATATTTGTCTATAAGCTCATTCTGACAGGCGCGCTTCTAAGTATTCAAAAGCAGGATCTCCCTGGTCAAAACAATAGATAAAGATTGTTTGAAGTTTTGGTCAAAAGATATTTGCTTGCTTTTCCGTGGGTGTTGGTAAAAGTGGTAACTATAAAGGTGATTGTTAATAGTGATAGTTTTACTGAGATATGTAGAAGCTATCTTGTGACATTTTGATAAAACTGTACATTTTCATGACTCAGCTCAATCCAGACACAAACAGAAAATGACATGGGGACAACCTCGAGGAACCCCAACAGCCTATGAAATACAACAGCACTGAGATTGGGGAGAGAAGAAACATAAATAGGATGTTAGTGAACCAAACAATAAGCACAGAACATGTGATCAGATCTATCATGATGGCCTTGAAGACTAATTCTCTTCTAGTTTGTACTTGCTCTATCTATTTTTATTATTGATCTATCCAATGTCCATCAGTGTACAATGACGCACCATCTCTTATACAAAACACAAAAATGCCACAGCCAAACGACTGTGCTTTTCCCTCATGGTCAGAGCAGCAACGCGTGACAACACAAATAATAGCAAAACAAGAAGTCAAACTGCTCTAGTTCTCATGGGTCTGCTGCACCGACCAGTATTAGTATGACATCCTGCCATGCCTCTGTCAACCAGTAACTAACTACAGCTCCCTATCTTATTTCGGACCAAATAGAACAAGCTAAAAACTGTAATCTAATAGTGGCTTCACATCAGAGTTGAGGATCTAGCTACACACAGTAGCTGGAAATAAGATGGCAGGAGAAGCCAAGGCTTTGATGATGACAGCAAATTATATAGCTATTACCCTCTCCTTCTGAAGCAATGGTGTTTTATTTAGTAACAGGGAGTGGTAACACAGATGTAATCAAGATTATGTCACTACATCAAGATGAAAGAGTAACAATTCAATTTCATGTTACAATACCTTACAAAATAATCATTGCTAATTGGTTTTTACTCCAGGATTGAGATGTATTTCCTTCACATGGATTCGGAGAAAGCTAACCTAATATTTGAGACCATTAATAGGAGTTGACAGTCACCCAACTCTCTGCCCTCTGGTGAGAGTGGGTCCTCTCAGTGACCGGCCCTTGAATAGCCCGCCATGGGGCATGAAAACTTCTGAAACTGTGCAAAGGAGAACCACAGAAGTGCCTAATGAGACTGTCACTAATTGTGCTGCCCTCACTGCTCCCGCTATTGTAATGCTGATTGAGCAGATATGTCTCATTGCAGGGAAAAGCATTCTTCAGATATCATCTATTTAGTTTCCTATAAACACAGTCCTTAAAGAGCAGGAACAAATCCATTAATTCAGAGTGGAGGTAAGGTGAGCATACTGTATCACTCCATCCTATTTTCACCTGAAACCAGAAAGTGCACCATCCCCACTGCCAACTAACCCATCTCTCCGCCCCCTACAGCATCTCACCATTTGCAATCCCTCCCACTGCAGCCTATGTAAACAATGAGGACAACAGTTGTGTAAAGTACTAAAGAAGAATTACTTTAAAGAACTTTTAAAATCATTTTTTGGGGTATCTGTACTTTACTATTTATGTTTTTGACAACTTTTACTTCACTACATTCCTGAAGAAAATTATGTACTTTTTACTCCATACATTTTCCCTTACACACAAAATGTATTTGTTACATTTTGAATGCTTAGCAGGGAAATGGTCAAATTCACACACGTATTGTATCAAGAGAACATCCTATGATCTGGCGGACATCCCAAACAAAAATCTAAGTTAATGAATAGGACTAAATAAAATCCAACTGTAAACGCACTTTAAATAAAGTTTGATTTGATTTAGTCCTATTCTTTACCTTCAATTTTTGGTTAAGATGGAGATGTGAATGGAACATATCAATTATTAATTTGAGAAGACAAACTAAACTAGTGGCACAGATGGAGCTATCCAAGAAAAATATATTTCTCCTTCAAATTTTGATATTTGAATGTTGATAACATTGCAAATGCTATATAAGCCTAAATAGCATCAATGGTGATATATATAATTTTGTATTTAAATAGGCAAGTCAGTTGAGAACAAATTCTTATTTATAATGACGGCCTACACCAGTCACACCAATTGTGTGCCGCCCTATGGGACTCCCAATCACAGCCGGGCTGTGATACAGCCTGGATTCAAGCCAGGGTGTCTGTAGTGATGTCTTTAGCACTGAGATGCAGTGCCTTAGACAGCTGCGCCACTCAGGAGAATATGAGTGATAAAGTATGGTCACATTTAATTTGCTCTGTTAAACCTACCCTTTGGAATGATTTTGTTAGCAATAGTGAATCTAGGCTGAATAAAAATATAAACGCAACATGTGAAGTGTTGGTCCCATGTTTCATGAGCTGAAATAAAAGATCCCAGATATTTTCCATTCACACAAAAATGCTTATTTCTCTCAAATTTTGTGCACGAATTTGTTTACATCCCTGTTAGTGATCATTTCTCCTTTGCCAAGATAATCCATCCACCTGACAGTTGTAGCATACCAAGAAGCTGATTGAACAGCATGATCATTACACAGGTCCACATTGTGCTGGGGACAATAAAAGGCCACTCTAAAATGTCGCATAGCCATTGAAGAGGAGTGGGACAACATTACACAGGCCATAATCAACAGCCTGATCAACTCTATGGGAAGGAGATGTGTTGCGCTGCATTAGGCAATTGGTGGTCACACCAGATACTGACTGGTTTTCTGATCCAAGTGCCTACTTTTTTTTAAAGGTATCTGTGACCAACAGATGCAGATCTGTATTTCAAGTCATGTGAAATCCATAGATTAGGGCCTCATTTATTTATTTTAATTGACTGATTTACTTATATGAACTGTAACGCAGTAAAATATTTGAAATTGTTGCATGTTGCATTTTTATTTCTGTTCAGTGTATTTCATTTTTCAGGTGAAGATCCCTCAACAATCATTCCACGATAGCAAATTGGTAGTAGTCAGTGACAAATAATGTTTTTGTTTGGGATGAAGCAGGGCTGGGCTTGGTTACAACCCTGGATGGGACACCAAAGGAAGGGGTTCTGCCCAGCCTGTTTTTTTTCTTCTGATAGTGGCTATAACTTTGAAAATCTGACATTGTTTTAAAGGTATTCTACATATTTCATACACGTTTCATCTATGTTGGAATTTGGTTACCATGATAACATAATCCTGTGGTTGAAATTTCACCCTCAAAACAACAGTTTACATTGACGACTTTTTTCAAATCCAATGTATTTTCCATGCAGATTCCACATCACAACACGTTGACAAATTACATTTGAACAACGTTGATTCATCCAGTTTTTGTCCAGTGGGTTGGCTGGGAATGAGAGTCGTTTCTCCTTCACAAGAGAGGAGACATGAGAGTCAGATCAGGTTCCTCCAATTGCAGTAGAGCCTGTTGGCCCAGTGATCCATCCTGACAGACCTGGAAAGCATATGCTGGGTAGACATCGGGTGCCTTGCACTAGATGCATTATAAATTTAAAATGAGGAAAGCACAAGATTCTTGGCATGTAGCCTAGTCTGATGTTTCACATGGAGGCCTTCACCTAGCAAACATCAGTCTGTAGACTACAGGGCAATCCATCCCCAACCAACTGGAAGGACTGCCATTATTTATTTGCCAAGACCTGTCAAACTCCAGAAAACACATGGCTCTAATATCTCAATACAAAAGCATAGTTTTATTTCTAATGGGAGGGAAGCATACCGCTTTTAGAATTGTTTTACAGTGTTTCGGCTTTGGACAACTGAATATATATTAAAATAACTACATTGTCCTCAAATGAGAGATTGTGTCCGACACTCAAGGTCACTTCTGTTGGAACCTTGCTATCCAGCTTCCTCTCATATGTCATGAGTCTTGGAGATATGACAATGTGAGAACATGTGTAGATACGTGTTGAAACATATAACCACTGGCTGCAGCCCCTCCGCCTTGCCCTCCACTCGACCTCTCAAGACAGCTCACATCCATGACACACCCCTTGTTCATAACAGACCGTCTCCTCTGCCTGCCTACAGAGCAGTGAGAGGAACTGTTCCACTGGTGACTTGGTTCTTCCACCCCTGTGGTGAGCAAGCTGTAAATCCTATACACTGATCTGTTCTCCTGGTTTCAACACTCACATTCTTGTCCATCATCCATCTCTCTTCAGATTTCACCTCAACTTCACCACTCCTGAGCATCATCCCTCCTAGCAAATAAGCTTTCTTATTGGAATGTATTTTTGATCAATGACAAATTTTTAAAAACCTACAAAATAAACTGTCCATGTTAACCCATAGGATAATAAGGCTAGTCAGAGGTTGGTCTCAGCGCAGTCAGAATCCCTGGCATCATGTTTAATGTGGTGACGGTAGCTCTTCGGAGTCACTTGAAACGAGTCGACAAACCATTTGAGGAGAGAACGGACTCTACAGCAGATCCATTCAAAAACGTTCCACTGAAAAATGAGTTTCCACACACACACAAAAAAAGTATTTGTCCATGTGTTATGACATGAGCCCACGGCTGGAACAAAGTGAGGAGTGGGAGTGGGTAAAAACAGCAGGGTCAATGAGTGACCTGAGGAAGAAGAAACTGGTGTATATCTGAGATCAGAGACATGGAAGCCCTGGCAGGATCTCACATGTCCAGAGTAACATTGTTTGAAATACAACTGAGTGCTACAAGCCTTTAAAAAGCACTGTGGCCTAAAATACTTAAACTGAATTATATAAATTATCATACCAAACTAGCATTAATTTAGTGGTCAGCATGTTTACAGTTCAGACTCAAGGAGAAAATCTTAAACATCAACAAAACACCTAAATCTTCCAACCGTAGCTTTTCATCCAGAGTACTGTTATCTGGTCAAGGTGAGAGGGCCATCTAGTGTACATACAAGATAAGCCATCTTTGACAAATTGTAGTTAACAGTTCATTCTATTCAGCACATTTAGGATACAGCAATCAATCATGTGTAGTGCATAAAGTGAATAAAGACAACAGCAGAGAGGAAAGTTTAATTACGAGACGCCTTTATTGTACTTTTTGGAATCCAGTGACACAGACGTGAGACAGAGTCCCGCCCTTCCCTTCTCACTCGTAGCCGGAGGAAGGCCTAAGGGGGAACGTACCGTTTATCTCACTTGTATTCTTAAATTAAACAGAGATATAATAGAACGACACACCCAGGTGCATTTCCACAGACCAAACGACATGCATTCAGGGGACTTAGAAACCACAGCGACTCCGGTCACACAGCTCCATCTCAAAGGAAACAAAACGACAAAACAAACTCACTTAAAAAGTCAGCACTCTCTCCCTGTGGTCCACGAACAGTCTGCTAATCAAACCCTGTCCACCTTAAATCACTTTCAGGAGAAAACAACAAGGCAAAAAGACACAGTCCAGCTATTCATACCAGGATTGCTTAAATATGTAAGTGTTTTTTTTTTTTTGCTATCATTTTTTTTTTTTTTTAAATTGATGGTGTATTTTAATTATGGAATACATTTGTCTCACTAAAAATCAGCTCATCTAGCTAAAACTAGGCCCCTCTCCACTGGCTTGTCTCCCTGCTATAGAATCTAGGTAAAATATATAAGTTCCAGTCGAGGGTCTCAGTGGGCCGTTGGTCCTCGCAGAACAGGAGTGGTTCAGTTCAGTTCTCCTCACTGCCGCTGGCCGAACCCGCCTGAAATAAAAGCCAGAAGAAAAAACACTTAATCCTTCAACCCAATAAAACAATACTTATTGATCACCAGCCTAGTCGACTGTAGACGTTTAAGAAAACATTTCTGAAAACAAAAAACGTAAGTGTTAAAGACAATTCAAATAAAATACTGCTGGTTTGAGTTAAACAAGTTAATCAGTGTTGCTAGACAGCCTTCAGTGCAGAGAGCTTAGAAGAGGTCAACTTCAGTCAGAACAGTAGACAGCTTCGAATGGAAGCTTAAATTGACAGTTAAGTAGTCTCAATGTATTTGTGCATGTGTCTTACCTCCTCCTGTTCCTCCTCGCTGTCGTCGTCACTCACTACAGGTTTGGCCCGGGAGCCACGGCCCCTCCGGCGCTGGCCCTTCCCTCTGCCCTCCTTCTCCTTCCTCCCCAGCTTAATCTTCACCTTCACTGAACGAGCTGAAAGAGGCATAGACACAAATCCATGAGCTTACAATTCTTCAAAAGTTCAAGAAATTCTTAAATAGTTTAAAGGGGAAATCCCTGATTGCAACATCTATTATTGGACTTTTAAATGAATGATTTACACCCATTGATTCTTGAAGAATATAAGTTCTAAATGCCTTATGAGCTGAGTTAAATTGGCACATTGCACCAGAATCAAAAATATAAACTTGTTTTACTCCTTTGTAAACAATGTAATTGTAAACTAACACTGTACAGCCTCAAAACATGGTTAAAATTATGCATTCATAGCTCAGTCTATGAATTTGAGAGTGGTTTTAACAGCCCCACCAGTCAGCTATTTACCAGACACTGGTGGGAGGAGGGTGGGACGCGTTGTTGTTTGAGCAGCAGATTGCCCTTTTAACAGTGGACTATGACACTAAGTGCATATGCTTTTAAACTGGAAGAACTTGCCCCGATTGGTGTTTTTAAATCACTGATGAAGGATTTTGAGGCTGATTCCCTGCCCGGTCAATGTTTTTAATTTGCAGTTTTATACTCGTGTGAATTCAATGGTTTTTACTGGATGTCTGTCTGTAATTTTTTTGTAATGACTTGGTGCTGCCTATCTTGTCCAGGGTGCTCTTGAAAAAGAGATTTGAATCTCAATGAGCCCTTCCTGGTTAAATAAAGGTTAAATAAAAAAAAAAATGTAAATACTGTAACACTCACATTCAGACTCTGAGCCTTCGTCCACCTCCTCCTCTTCTTCCTCCTCACTGTCCTCTCCCTCACTCTCCTCCTCCTTCTCCTTTTCAATCTTCTGCCTGACACTGGTGAAGACTGACTGCAGTACGATGGAGTCCTCATAGATCTGGGGGGTGAGAGACGTCACAGAGAAATATAGAAGATGTCAGCAGCAGGGTAACAGGCTACTGTGACATTTCTTCAGAGTATGAGAGATTCCATTCAATTCACCATAAAGGTTGTGACAAGTCTCCTCGGATCTGTAATACATTGGGCTGAAAACAGGCCCTCCATATCCCAGCACCCCCACAGCGTTGTCTTATCATGCCCAACAACGGTCAGCCCTCCCCTCACTCGCTCCCTGTTGCCGGACACTCACCAGAGAGCCCTCCAGGTTGAAGGTCTGAGCGTTACTACACAGCAGCATCACATCCTTCTCCAGGTCATTCAGGCTGCGGTACTTATGGCTGCGGATCCTCTCCTGGAGGGGAACAGAGGAGAGGACATCAGAATAGTCATCAGACCAGTAGAGAACAACACAGGACTGAGATGATCAGAACTAGACAGCTAGAGATGTGACTTGCCAGTCCCCTAACCTCCCACAAGGACTGTTTTACTGAATGTGATTCCCTAGCCGATTCCCGCGATGTCTAATATTAAAGAAGTCTCGAGGTATTGCTCGCCTGAGGTAGATTACCTTATGATAAGCTGTAGACCACACTATCTTCATTATTCAAAGCAGTCTATTTGCCACCACAGACAGATGCCGGCACTAAGACCGCAATCAACCCTACTCTAGAATGCCATAAGCAAACAAGAAAACTTAAATGCAGGCAAACTTATATCAGTTTTACCACATTTTTTCCAGCATGTCACAAGTGCAACTAAAAAAAAAAATCTAGACCACCTTTACTACACACACAGCGATTCATACAAAGCTCTCCCCCGCCCTCCATTTGGCAAATTTTACCATAATTCCATCCTCCTGATTCCTGCTTACAAGCAAAAGCTAAAGCAGGAAGTACCAGTGACTCACGCTACAGGACTATTTTGCTAGCACAGAGTGGAATATGTTCCCGGGATTCATCCAATGGCATTGAGGAGTATACAACCTCATTCATAGGCTTCATGAATAAGTGCCTCAACGACGTCGTCCCCACAGTGACCAGAAGCCAGAAGCCATGGATTACAGGCAACATCCGCATCGAGCTAAAGGCTAGAGCTGCCGCTTTCAAGGAGCGGGACACTAATCCGGACGCTTATAAGAAATCCCGCTATGCCCTCAGATGAACCATCAAACAAGCAAAGCGTCAATACAGGATTAAGATTGAATCTCGTCGGATGTGGCAGGACTTGAAAACTATTACGGACTATAAAGGGAAATCTAGACGCGAGATGCCCAGTGACACGTGGCTACCAGACGAGCTAAATGCCTTTCATGCTTGCTTCGAGGCAAGCAATACTGAAGCATGCACGAGAGCACCAGCTGTTCTGGATGACTGTGTGATGTAAGACCTTTAAACAGGTCAACATTCACAAGCCACAGGGCCAGACGGATTACCAGGATGTGTACTCAAAGCATGTGCGGACCAACTGTCAAGTGTCTTCACTGACATTCTCAACATCTCCCTAACCGAGTCCGTAATACCTATGTTTCAAGCAGACCACCATAGTCCCTGTGCCCAAGGAAGCGAAGGTAACCTGCCTAAATGATTACCGCACCGTAGCACTCTCGTCGGTAGACATGAAGTGCTACCAACCTGAACAAAAGGAACACCTATGTGAGAATGCTGTTCATTGACTACAGTTCAGTAGATCAGGCTGATCCTCAACACTGGGGCCCCTCAGGGGTGTGTACTTCATCCCCTCCTGTCCTCCCTGTTCACCTATGACTCCAACACCATCATTAAGTTTCCTGATGACAACAGTGGTTGGCCTGATCACCGACAACGATGAGACAGCCAACAGGGAGGTCAGAGAACTGGTAGTGTGGTGCCAGGACAACAACCTCACCCTCAACGTGAGCAAGACAAAGGAGCTGATCGTGGACTACAGGAAAAGGCGGGCTGAACAGCCCCTCATTAACAACGACGGGGCTGTAGTGGAGCGAGTCGAGAGTTTCACGGTCCTTGGTGTCCACGTCATCAATGAACTATCATGGTCCAAAACACACCAAGACAGTCGTGAAGAGACCACGACAAAACCTATTCCCCCTCAGGAGACTGGAAAGATTTGGCATGGGTCCCCAGATCCTTAAAAAGTAATACAGCTGCACCGTCGAGAGCATCCTGACGGGTTGTAACCCCGCCTGGTATGGCAACTGCTCGGCATCTGACCTTAAGGCGCTACAGAGGGTAGTACGTACGGCCCAGTACATCAGTGGACCAAGCTTCCTGCCATACAGGACCTATATAATAGGTGGTGTCAGAGGAAAGTCCATACAATTGTCAGAGACAACAGTCACCCAAGTCAGACTGTTTTCTCTGCTACCACACGGCAAGCGGTACCAGAGCGACAAGTTTAGGACCAAAAGGCTCCTTAACAGCTTCTACCCCCAAGCCATAAGACTACTAAACAATTAATCTAATGGCCATCGGACTATATACATCCATTTGTTTTGTACACTCCTGCTACTCACTGTTTATTATCTATGCATAGTCACTTCACCCGTATATACATGTAAAAACTACCTCAACTAACATGTACCCCTGCACACTGACTCGGTACCGGCACCCCCTGTATATAGCCTTGTTATTGTTATATTTTATTATTTTTTACTTTAGTTTACTTGGTAAATATATTTTTTTTTAAACTCTTCTTGAACTGCATTGTTAGTTAATAAGGGCTTGTAAGTAAGCATTTCACGGTTGTATTAGGCGCATGTGACAAATAAAGATATAGTCTTATGACCGATACATAACCGATACATTAAAGGGTTAGTGCCAACCGATACATTAAAGGGTTAGTGCCATACCTTAATCTTCCTGAAGTCGACAGGCTTGCGGATGAGCTCGTAGTACTCAGGCAGCTCCTTGCGGGAGGGCAGCTGGATGAAGACTTCACTCAGCTGGCGCCCATTGCTGCTGTGAAATAGGAGAACAGGGAAACTCCAGGATTAGTCCACCTCAACATGCTCTGCTCTGACCATTAAAATGACAAAGTAGGTTGCGTTTGTTGTCATGTGCTGACCTTCACTGAGTTATCTAGAAGAAAAAGAAACGCACACATATTTAGGCGAGGTGCTGGCTAGAGGTGCTGGCTAGCGGAGTAGAAAACTTGAAAATCAAAGAGAGCCGCACACTCTAGGAGCTCAGATGCAAAATGCAATTACCAACGTTTCGACAGCCAAGCTGTCTTCATCAGGGTATAATCAGGACCTTCACTGAGTTGTCATCCAGACATAGGAGCCCACCAACTCACCCGTCCTTGTACTTGATGACAGTGTCCACCACCTTCTTCATCTTCTTGGTGAGGGATGGGGGGTTAGGGGACAGTTTTTCAGCCGGAGGGCGCCCTCGTTTCTTGGCCTTCTTGACCTCCTCGTCCTTGTCACGGCTGCGACCACCGCCACCACCGCTGGAGCTGGGCGTGGCCGGGCCGGGCATGTCGTCGCGGTCTCGCTTGCGCTTCCGGGTCGTCTTCTTGTGACGCACCTCCTCCTCGAGGTCCTCCAGATTACCGTCCTCTATGGCCTGTTGGAGGGGGAACCACACATCAGCATTGCAGGTCATAGACCATAGATTTCAGTTATAGGACTTTCAATTATTAGCTAAAAGCTTTTTCAACTACAACAGCTGGATAGCTGACCTTGAGCCACTGCTTCTCTGTGAGTGAGTCGCTGTAGTCCACCTCCTTGCGCTGGCGAGAGCCGCGACCAAACATCTTCTCCTCCTCCTCCTCACAGGTGAGCCTCTCCACCTCGGCATCATCCTTTAGGATCCAGGTGGGCAGCTCGTCATCCTCCATCAGACGGGGCTTTCTCTTGGGGTTGCGGGCGTCCTCACGGCGCCGGTCCAGGTCCATACGCTGGAGGGGAGAGGGGGAGGTACAGTGTAAGAAAAGAGGGGGAAAAAACAGTTGAAGAATGGTAGATTTCCATCTTAAGTCTATGCATGGATGTCATTTTATCAGACTTGAGGTTGTGTCAAAGCCTCTAACAGGGCAGTCTTCAGTTTAGAGGTTGACCGTGAAGCCTCCAGTTGCCTCAAGAAAGACTCAGACTACATTACTGTAAATCCTGAAGAACTATGGGACTGACCATGAACTGGTCAAACTCCTCCTCGCTCCTGGCAATCATCTGGTTGACGGTCTCATCATCAGGCACCTCGTCCTCCTCCTGTCGACAATAGAAAGGGTGAACACAGGGCTGTTAGTGGTGCCTCAGAGCCACGCCACGCCTCTGAACTAGAATTCTTGAATGCTTATCAGTTTTGTTAGTATCATATAAAGTGCATTATAACATGTAGCGCGTGATGTATTGGAGTAAATATCCTACAATAGGTGTGATGCATACGTCTACCAGGAAACCACTGCTCCTACTAACTGTATAGATAGAACAGACTTCCAGCTACGACGACTACTATGTTATTGAAAAAGAGCTTCATTAAATAAATAAAAAGAAAACATTTTTTAAGAAAACGCAGGAAGAGGAGAAGAGGGGAAACCAAACCTAAAAAAAGGAACAGCCCCTAAATCCAGAAGGTAGAGAGGAGGAGGAGAGAAAAGTAAAGAAAGGTTAAATGGTAGGGAGGCGTGTGGGTGGTTGTGTGGTGGACGGTCATGATCACACCCACCAACGCCCCCCCAGCGCGCCAGCCCCCCGGGGCCCCGACCTCGTCCTGTTCCTCATGCTCCAGGATGGCCTGCAGGAAGGCACGGCGCTCGTGACTCGACGACTTCTGGTCGAACATGCCGGCCTGGATGACCTTCTGGTCCACGTTCAGCTTGTACTTGGCCGCCGCCAGGATCTTCTCCTCCACACTTTGAACGGTGCAGAGACGCAACACACGCACCTCGTTCCGCTGCCCGATACGGTGGGCTCTGTCCTGGGCCTGCAGATCCTGTACAGGGAAGGGAGAGAGAAAGAGAGGGGTGAGTGATCAGAGTTAGGGGGAGGGCAGGACATGGGAGTTGGCTATGTTACCTCACAAAATCACCTCAATAGCCACTAATCCTAGCTGTTTTCTAAATATATATCAATAACTCCAGTGAGATTCCTAGAGCATAACACTGCAGTAGAGGGTAATGAGCTGAACCTGATGTGGGTTCCAGTCGGAGTCAAAGATGACCACAGTGTCAGCAGACTGAAGGTTGAGGCCCAGCCCGCCGGCCCTGGTGCTGAGCAGGAACACAAAGTACTGAGAGGCGGGGTCATTGAAGGTCTTCAAAAGCATCCCACGATCCTCAGCCTTAGTGGTTCCTATGGAGACAAAGACCAATGGTGATAGTTACCAGTTTCCACAGGAAACAACAGCAGGAGGGATATGCAAATAACATGAGCTCAGCTTGTGATCGTACATCAGGCTCCCCATACCACAATATTGAGCTATTGTGATCTAGTAAACTGCATACTGTAAGTACAAAATACTTCTGGAATTTGTCTTGAATTCATTTTCCGAGCACAAGCCACCAGACCAAATAACTCTCCTATCCCGCCTCTCACCGTCCAGACGCAGGTACTTAAAGTTGCGCCAGCCAAAGTAGTCCTCCATGATGGTCATGGTGGAAGTCATCTGACAGAAGAGCAGGACCTTGTGGTCGGTGACCATCAGCTTGGGCAGGATACGGTCTAGCAGCTCAAACTTCCCAGCGGCGCGGTACAGGTCAGGTCTGGAGGAGGCAGGGGACGAGAACAGAGGGGTGGATGAGGGAACGCGCCACACATAGTAAGATCAACCACAGCACCATGAAGCATCAACATGCAACGCCAGCAGATGCTTTGCTTACCCAGACACTACGCCTCCAGTGAATCCCAAATGCTCAGAGAAGGACTCCTGTGAACAGAAGAGTCACAACTACTCGGTTAAAATGAGAAGCTTTAACCACAATCTTACACTTCAGTCAACATCTCTTCTCAATTCATGGAAGAGTTGAGGTGGGCCCTTGCACTGTACCTCGATCTGCTGGAACATGTAGGGATGGTTACAGATCTTCCTCAGCTGCATGATGGTGTTCATCAGGGTCTTGGTGCCTCCTTTACCCTGAAACACAACACTCCGCACTTAGTCATCCTGTAGTACCCATCTAAACAGCCCAGTATAACTGACCCCCAGTCAGTTGTTATGGGGTGTATGGAGAGCAGTGAGGGGGTTCTCTACTCCTCCTTACCTTCTTGTCTTTCTCAGAGCCGTCGGTGAGCAGCACACCCTTAGCCTGCATGTGTCTGTACAGCACTCTCTGCAGGGCCGACATGTCACACTTGATCACATACTCCACCTGGGGAACACACACACACAGAGAGAGAGAACAGGTTAAAACATTGCATTGATTGGACTGATATGAGTTTAAAGTACTGAAAGAATCAATTTATCTTTATTGTCCTTGGAGACTGAAAGCCAAGTGATTGACAGGAGTCAGACCTTCTCAGGCAGCTGGGACTCCACCTCCTTTTTCAGTCTGCGCAGCAGGAAGGGGCGGAGCACTTTGTGCAAACGACGGATAATCAGGATGGTCTCTTCCTCGTTCAGATCCACCTAGGGTCGAGAGAGGGGGGTAAGAGTCCAGCCATGATGACCCCAATGTCTCCAAAACACCCCTCTCCAGAGCCTTGACTAACTCACCTTCTCTCCGGTCATGGCGAAGGGGGCGTTGAACCACTGCTCAAAGGTAGTGCAGGACTTGAAGATAGTCGGCAGCAAGAAGTTGAGCAGGGCCCAGAGCTCCGGCAGCTTGTTCTGCAGCGGGGTGCCGGTCAGCAGCAGACGCCGCGGGGCCAGGTAGTGGGTGTTCAGAACCACAGTCAGCTTACAGTGGTGGTTTTTCATACGGTGGCCCTCGTCCACTATCATGTACTTCCATCGCAGCTGAGAGGGAAAGAGTACAGTGGCGTGAGAAGATGAAATGGAAGTTTCCATAGGTTCACCTGTCTGACTAGGGCCATTTCTAAGGCGGTGCACAGGGTGATTTGAAGAGGTGGGTCCCTACCTTAGCCAGCACTTGCTTGTCTTTGATGATGTACTCGTAGGTGGTGAGCAGTACGTTGAACTTGCCGCTGCGCAGGATGGGGAGGAATGCCCGGCGAGCCTGTGGGGAGCCCTGGACAGAGACATAGTAGAACACACATCAACTTTACATCTACAGAACACTATAATCAAAGGATATTCACATGTACATGCGGACCACCTCCTATGCAATTGTCAAACTTCACCCTGGAAGAAGGGTTGAAAGGGGCTACTCACTTTGTAAGAGACTTTCACCACCGTTGGAGCCCACTTATCAAACTCATACACCCAGTTGGACAGAGTTCTGAAAACAAAGACGGGAGATAAATGGCTAAACATACACTTGCTCTGTCCACCTCAAGTCGCACTGACAACACAAGGCACTGACACAACACAAGGCACTGACACAACACAAGGCAAAAATATCTATGACCGTGGAAAATACCCATAACAGCCCTTTCGGGCTTGTATCCGTATAATTACAGGTGAGAATCTCGATTGAAACAACAGAAATACTGCATCAGTCCCAGTCTATAAAGGAGCTGAGAACCAACTAGAGGAAAGGAGAGGGACTCACGAGAGGGGCACGATGATGAGGAAGGGGCCGTTGATGCGCTTGTGCTCCATGAGGTAGGTGATGAGGCCGATGGTCTGGATGGTCTTGCCCAGACCCATCTCATCAGCCAGGATCCCATTCAGGTTGTTGTTGTACAGAGACACCAGCCACTCCAAGCCCTTGATCTTAGAGGAGAGAGGGACACAAACCAGTCATTCTACTGTCTCACATGGTCATCAGGTACGCATGGCTTTGGTCATGTGTCATCTCTTCTTTTTTGACCTCTTTACTTCTTGTAAGCATTGTGAAAGGTAATGAAACACTACAGCATGCATTTTGTATGGGAAATCATGTTACTGTGACGTGGGTAGACTGTGTACCTGGTAATGTTTGAGCTGCCCGTTGACCAGCAGCGTGGACTGTTTGTCCACCGTCTCAGTGACGGCGTGGGCCACAGCATAGTATGACTGCAGGCCTCGGGCGAACGCCGCCTCGGCACTGTTATACTCATCATCCACATCCTGCTTGGCTCCTTCGATGATGTAGCGGACGTCGACCTCGGACACGTCCTCTGTGTCGGGGTCTGGGATCTTCTTTTTCTCCTCGGTGGGAGCCTGGGAGGGCTGGGGCTCCAACTCTTCCTCCTGAGGGGTGCGAAGCAAGAGGATGGACTCAGATACAGACGCCACACAGCCTGGCTCAAACTGTCTCAGCCAAGGTCAAGTCAAAAGACGTTATCGAATCGGAATAAAATATGCTTTATGGAAACTAGAACACGGCTTGTCCCATGAACTTGTCAGGATTAAAATTAATCTGGAAAAGATATCTGTTTCAGTAAAGATATTTACCGCACAATATGTTTTGATTTACATTAATATAAGCTTCATAGTACACAATGCAGAGAAAGGGTTAAATTAGTTTGACTTGGCAATGACCTAGTTTCTGAAAGCCAAAGGCAAGAGTGGTACGCCTCTGAACAGACTCCACACGCAAGGTCTCATCCACGGCGGTCTGCTTACATTTATTTAAAGGCGTCTTGAGGTTTACAATATACATATATTAAAGGGGAAAGTGGGGGGTAAGGAGAGCATTGTGGTCTCTAAGGTACATACCTCCTCTTCCTCTGAGCCACTGTCCTCGCTGTCTGAACGAGGGGCCACTTCATACCTGCAGGAGAAAAGTTTAAATGATTAGTTGTGATGCCTGATGAAATTGTTTTGAGATGACAGTGTTTATGTACTTTAGGCTAAGAGAGTTAACTGACCCAGGGTTCATCTCCAGCCAGGTGTCCAGCTGGCCAGCCCGGGGCGCATCCAGCCCCGTCAGGATCTTCCCACTATCTACATGGATCACCTTCACAGGCAGGTCACTCATCTGACTGGTCTCATCCAGAGGCTGAGAGTGGAAGAGGGAGAGAGTGAGAAATTGACTGGAAACTGACTGATATATTACCTGCCAATATGATCATTTCATGGTAAATTAAACAAGTATTCCTGTGGCCTTGTGGAAAAACAGGGAGCCTGGAAACAATGCTACCTTTTAGTTTCTTATCAACACATCATGGGGCAAATGGCCTATTACCAGACATGAAAAGGGCCTATTAGTTCAAATGTTGAGTGATGGGGCTTACATTCATTCATTATATTGTTCTTCATGAACTGATGGTAGAGAAGATGACTTTGTCAAAAAGCTTGGTGGGAAATTGTCTGGATTTTATCGGACCAAATCTTTCACCGGGATCTGAAACTCACCTCTCCGTCGGGTCCCAGGGCAGGAGGCTGGCCCTCCGCACTCTCTGGCTTCTAGGGAACATGAACATCAGTTTCTCATATTGCAATGACAGGCTCAACAACATAAACACAGGGGGCCGCATATCGCAGTAAAACACAAGGTAACACAATACAACAAAGATGCACTTTCAACATTTGGCCTCATTGTTCACCTTCTTCTTCTTCTTTTTCTTCTTCTTCTTATCCTTGAGGGCCTGATCAGCCTTGTGGGCTCTGACCAGATCGGTGAGGTTGGCCACGTACTCGTCTGTCTGCTGCAGCAGGTAGGCCAGGCGCTTGTCTTTCTTCTGGTCAATCAGCTTACGGTAGCCCTCCTCATCTTCCGCCTAGGGAAGGACACACATTGACTACGGGTGTTAAGAGTAGATCTATGGCTATTTAATAGTGAGTGTGTAAACGATCACGCAGCTGTATGGTCACTCACCATCAGCCTCCTCATTCTCTCCTTCTCAATGCGCTCGTTCTCCTTCTTCTGCTCGCGCTCAGTGTTGGCGTGGTACGTGGCCACAGCTTTGGTGGCCTTCTGGAGCTTGGCTGTGATGGAGCGGTGGTACTCCTTGAAGTCTTTAGCATGCTGCAGGATGCTGTTAAGGTATTCCTGTACAAAAACCTCAGAATATTAGCGTCTATACAATACAAAGCACTGGAGGTCTTACAAGAATGTGAGGATCATCTGACATCTAGGTTGGGAACCTGGCGTCTCTGTCCCGACCCCTCTGTGTACCCGGCGTCTCTGTCCCGACCCCTCTGTGTACCCGGCGTCTCTGTCCCGACCCCTCTGTGTACCCGGCGTCTCTGTCCCGACCCCTCTGTGTACCCGGCGTCTCTGTCCCGACCCCTCTGTGTACCCGGCGTCTCTGTCCCGACCCCTCTGTGTACCCGGTGTCTCTGTCCCGACCCCTCTGTGTACCCGGCGTCTCTGTCCCGACCCCTCTGTGTACCCGGCGTCTCTGTCCCGACCCCTCTGTGTACCCGCCGTCTCTGTCCCGACCCCTCTGTGTACCCGGCGTCTCTGTCCCGACCCCTCTGTGTACCTGCCGTTTCTGTCCCGACCCCTCTGTGTACCCGGCGTCTCTGTCCCGACCCCTCTGTGTACCCGGCGTCTCTGTCCCGACCCCTCTGTGTACCCGGCGTCTCTGTCCCGACCCCTCTGTGTACCTGCCGTTTCAGTCCCGACCCCTCTGTGTACCTGCCGTTTCAGTCCCGACCCCTCTGTGTACCTGCCGTTTCAGTCCCGACCCCTCTGTGTACCTGGCGTCTCTGTCCCGACCCCTCTGTGTACCTGCCGTTTCAGTCCCGACCCCTCTGTGTACCTGGCGTTTCTGTCCCGACCCCTCTGTGTACCCGGCGTTTCTGTCCCAACCCCTCTGTGTACCTGGTGTTTCTGGCGTCGTTTGCGCTCCTGTTCAATCTTCTGTTGCTTCTCCAGTTTCTCTGTGATGCGGGCCTCACGGAGGGACTGCCGCTTGCTGCGCTTGTAGGCCTTCGCGTTGAGGGCCGTCTCCAGGGCCGTGTCACGACGCATACACACCACTACCTCCTGACGCAGCTGTCTCTGGAAATTTAGCAGCCTCAGGGCCTTTAGCTCGATGTTGGCTTTGGTGCGCAGGTCTCCGGCCAGAGACCCTGGTAGATGCTCCAGCTCCTGGATACGGTGGGTGATACGAGCCTGCAGCCTGTACTCTCTCTCCTGGAGGATCTCCACTGGGTCCAGGCCACGGGGCTTCTGGATGGGCGTGATGCGGTTCTGTTTCTGGTGCAGCACCATGGGTGGGGGCTGGGGGGCTGCCCGGGGACTGGGTCTGGGGGGCATGACCGGGGAGGCAGCAGGGGGCACGGAGGGGGAGCAGGGGAGGGTCTCCCAGTGGGCTGAGGGGGAATCAGCTTCTGGGGGGCACTGGATGGAGCAGCAGCATTCACCATGGGCCCTAGAACATATGGCATTGAAATAGTTATTAGTTCTGCCATCCCACAGAGTGCTTTGGTGCAATGATTATCTGTTCAACGTGTGTGTATTCCTTGTTTAAATTTTATTTAACTAGGTAAGTCAGTTATCAATGACGGCCTACCGTTGTGATAGGTCTGGTGAAACTATCAGCACAGGAAAGAGAAGAACATGGACTAAAAACACTACAGACTAGTGCCCTCTCACACAGGTGAATCACTGCCCAGGGGTCAAGCTGTCAGGAGTGTGGTGTCAGGAAAATAACCTCACACTCAACAAAACTAAGGAGATGATTGTGGACTTCAGGAAACAGCAGAGGGAACACCCCCCTATCCACATCGATGGAACAGTAGTGGAGAGGGTAGCAAGTTTTAAGTTCCTCGGCATACACGTCACAGACAAACTGAATTGGTCCACTCACACAGACAGCATCGTGAAGAAGACGCAGCAGCGCCTCTTCAACCTCAGGAGGCTGAAGAAATTCGGCTTGTCGCCAAAAGCACTCACAAACTTCTACAGATGCACAATCGAGAGCATCCTGGCGGGCTGTATCACCGCCTGGTACGGCAACTGCTCCGCCCACAACCGTAAGGCTCTCCAGAGGGTAGTGAGGTCTGCACAACGCATCACCGGGGGCAAACTACCTGCCCTCCAGGACACCTACACCACCCGATGTTACAGGAAGGCCATAAAGATCATCAAGGACATCAACCACCCGAGCCACTGCCTGTTCACCCCGCTATCATCCAGAAGGCGAGGTCAGTACAGGTGCATCAAAGCTGGGACCGAGAGACTGAAAAACAGCTTCTATCTCAAGGCCATCAGACTGTTAAACAGCCACCACTAACATTGAGTGGCTGCTGCCAACACACTGACACTGACTCAACTCCAGCCACTTTAATAATGGGAATTGATGGGAAATGTAAATATATCACTAGCCACTTTAAACAATGCTACCTTATATAATGTTACTTACCCTACATTATTCATCTCATATGCATACGTATATACTGTACTCTATATATCATCGACTGCATCCTTATGTAATACATGTATCACTAGCCACTTTAACTATGCCACTTTGTTTACATACTCATCTCATATGTATATACTGTACTCGATACCATCTACTGTATCTTGCCTATGCTGCTCTGTACCATCACTCATTCATATATCCTTATGTACATATTCTTTATCCCCTTACACTGTGTATAAGACAGTAGTTTTGGAATTGTTAGTTAGATTACTTGTTGGTTATTACTGCATTGTCGGAACTAGAAGCACAAGCATTTCGCTACACTCGCATTAACATCTGCTAACCATGTGTATGTGACAAATAAAATTTGATTTGATTTTGATTTGAAGCTGAGGCTCACCTTCGGGCCATTGTTTAGGGGGTCCATTGGTGGGCTGTCCCTGCATACCAGGTGGAACACCTGAGGGTCCTGGAGGAGGCATGTTTGGGCCTACCATTCCTGCAAGATGACATTAGAAATTATCAGACACTGCCTGGGCATTCATGCCTACTGAACTCTAGTTAAGTAGAAAATGGTGACTGAACTGAGAACATGTGTTCAAGTTTCACCACCAGGGGTCCCCGTGCAGTATTCAAATGATTTATTTTATTTGAGAGAGAGAACATTTGTGTGTCATTCATAGGGTTGCAAAACTCATTGACAGCCTGTGTAGCATAACATTGTACATTCCCCCCCTCACCATGAGGTCTGTTGTAGTTTGCTGGTGGCTGTCCAGGCCCCGCTCCAGGCCCAGAGGAAGGGGGCATGTTGGGCATCCCTGGCTGCTGCTGCATCCCTGGCATGGGCCTCTTGCCCTGCACAGCCATCTGCAGGTGGTCTGGCAGGGGCTGGCTGCGAGTCAGCATCTTGTAGGCCATGATCTGGGCCCTGAGCTGGTGTAGCTGATTTTGGTTGAACGGGGTGGGCCCACCTGGCCCAACACCGCCTGGCCCAGAACCACCACTCGGACCTGGGACCCCAACGCGGTTCTGCTGGCCCATGGCCTGGGGGTCACCTCCCTCCATGGGGACACCTGGGCCAGAGGGCATCATGGGGCCGGGGGGGGGGCCATTGGCTGGCACGGGGCTGGGAGAGTGCTCAGAACCCCCCAGTGGAGAGGGGTAGCCTGGGGAAGAGAGACAACAGAACAGGTGAGAAAAGTCATCTTCCCTGGGAATATTAGGGCATGACTGTCCCTTTAACTGAGAACCGTGGGAAACTGATTTGAATGACTAAAATAATGGCTAGATACATCGAAAATGGTGGCGAAATAGATGCCAACAGACCAGTAGAAATGATAAACAAATCCAGACTGGTATTATGATTATGAGCTGGACTGGCAATACAAACACTTTACAAATCAGTCTCTAACAGACATGCACACATTACAGCTGAGCCTTGCCCTCTGTCATACCAGTCAATACAGGATAGAAGAGTCAACAGAAAAACACCCTCTCCCGTGTTACAGTATTTCAACAGCCCCTCTGTCCCTCTCTCCTTGGTGACTGAGTAGTTTTGTAGCAGACAGCTGCCACCAGCATTGTCTGAAAGGGGAAGCCTCATGCCCCGCCCCTCCACTGAGCGTCTGCTGCTCACGCTACCCAACAAAAGACAGAAGTGAAAGAGGAGAAACTAGCTGGTTGAGATCACAGTACAAGTACACACGCGTCTACATGCGTTAGCATTCTCTTCTCAGGTAATTGGCTTTAAAAACAATTGTGCTTAACTCTAAAATCATAAGCACCATATTTAGAGCATATGGAAAGCTAATAAGTTGACCTTTTGTGTAAAGCTCCTTCAATAACAGAGTCAATGTTTCCTCCATGCAATCTAATCAGTACCCCATGGTATGGTACCTTGGGAATGTTGGTCCATGGGGCTAGGAGGGGGTCCCATTCCAATGTGGCCTCCACCTGGTCTCATGCCCATGCTCTTCATCGGTCCATAGCGAGGGTCATCAGACATGCCCTTCTCATGCATGCCTTCCATAGGCTGGGAGAACACAACAAACATTAATACATTAACATAAGCATGTCCTACTTAGATAGCACATACATTTCTTATGTACAGTAAAGGAAGAATAGATTAATGCTAACCTAGTATATATTTAAAAAAAGTTGTCCTAAAATGTTACCGCATACATTACATTTAAGGATATGCCCATTTTCTGTCTTACTTTGTGCATCTGATGCATATTCTCCTGAGGATATACTGAGGGCCCCTGTTGTGGGTGGGAGTGCCCAGAGGCTGGGGGACCTGGGCTGGGTCCCATCATGCTATGAGCAGAGCCCGGGGAAGGGCTGGGGCCCATCATTGCTCCTGGAGAAGGCCCCGGTCCTGGGGAGGGGCCCGGCCGAGGCGTCCCTCCCATGGGGGGGTCTGGGGTGGACATCTCTCAGCTGAGTCTGAGAATGTGACAGCACCAAGCACCACTCTGCAGAGAGGACAAATTACAGATGATACTGACCAAATTGTAGTTGACAATCTTGCAATATTTGTTTGCGTTTGTTGGCTGAACCTGCACCAAATCTCCAGTGGTTTACCTTCATAGCTTGTTTTCCATTATCCTTTTTTGTGCAATTTTATTTCCATGACGGATCAAAAAACATGTTGTTTTCTCATGACTCTTGTCCCTCTGCAGCAGACATATGGTATTATAATTTATCATTTTAAGGCTCGTATGAATATCCTGCTTAATATAATATTTGTGTCATTATCACAAATCAACTGCATTATACTTAAATACTTCAACCAGTAAAAAGGCTCTTTGGCTAGCTTTTGCCACAGCATTTATCAATGAGCGTTAGGATTCTAGCTATCAATTGGTGCATCCAAAAAAGTTATTTTGCAAAGAAGACAACCAAATATAATCTTAGCAACTTTCAAGCAAGAATCAAAACATAATTGTAAGCGTATGAGAACCCTAAAAAGTTATTTTGGTTCAAAAGTAAATCTTGGCTATGTTGAATGGGCGCAGATGGCAACAGATTCTTACTGCAGCCAAGAGTTACGCGCATCTGTATGTAACGCTAGTATTTCATGCACTGTAAAAGGGTCTAACGCTAGTATTTCATGCACTGTAAAAGGGTCTATAGAATCATGAGAATCACAATAAATATTTTATCGCACCTAAGTATCGTGATATCATATCGTGAGGTCCCTGGCAATTCCAAAGCCCTAGTGCGTACCAGATCTCTATGTAGCCATCATCCACAAATGGACTGTGTTCTCTGAGCTGTGGGTTCTCGGATGTGCCCAACTGACCCAAAATACACCAGTTGGACTGAATAACAAGAACCAATTCTCAAGATAGCCTTTTTGTAGTCATTTGAGTATGTTTTGTGTTAATATGCACCGCTGGCACAAATATACACAAGTAGGATTAGAAAATAAGACACTAGACTGGTAGAACCTGAAAGCACAGCTCACACATCTATCTCCTGAGTTAGTTTATTTGAAAGCCAGTTTCTGCTTCAGTCACAAGGTGGCTAATTATGTCAAGATATTAGCCCAAGCAATCTCAACTTAAGACAAAAGTAGGAGCGTAGGCAAAAACACATCAACCACACAGACTCTCGAAATGGGGCCACCCCAGGGGTGCGTGCTTAGTCCCCTCCTGCACTCCCTGTTCAGTCACGACTGCATGGCCGCGCACAACTCCATTAAAGAACGAACATGGTCCACACACACCAACACAGTCCCGAAGAAGGCACGACAATGCCTCATTCCCCACAGGAGGCTGAAAAGATTTGGCAAGGGCCCTCAGATCCTCAATAAGTTATACTGCTGCACCATTGAGAGCATCTTGACAGGCTGCATCATCGCTTGGCATCCAAATGCAAGGCACTACATAGGGTAGTGCGTAAGGCACAGTAATTCACTGGGGCCGACCTCCCTGAATTCCATGACCTCTTTACCAGGCGGGGTCAGAGGAAAAACACTAGAAATTGTCAGACTCCAGTCACCCATGTCATAGACTGTTCTTTCTGCTACTGCACGGGAAGTGGTACCAACGCTGGAACCAACAGGACCCTTAACAGTTTCTACCCCCAAGCCAAAAGACTGCTAAATAGTTAACCAAATAGCTACACAGACTTTCTGCATCGACCCCCTTAAGCACTAACCCTGACTTATCATATACACTGCTGCTACTACTTATTATCTATCCTGTTGCCTAGTCACTTTACCCCTACCTATATATATAGCTATCTACCTCAATTCCCTCGTACCTCTGCACATCGACTCGGTACGGGTACCTCTGTGTATAGCCAAGTTATCGTTACTCATTGTGTATTTTGGCTATTCCTCAAATGATTTTAAGATTTTCCCCTGCATTGCTGGGAAGTTAGTCTACACTCGGTCGTTGTGAAGCATTTGATTTGTTGAAAGACACCAATGTTCTGTTGATCTTCAGTTTGCACAGGCCCACCTAAAGACCTCTAGATGATTACATAGAGTGCCTGCCTTTGCTAATACAACCCATATCACAAATCAATTATAAAATGGTATACTTTTATTAATAATTGCTTTCCTCAAATATAATAATTGCACAGATATTTGGAAAGAAATATGCTCTAATGACTAAATATTTTTCCCAGTGTGTGGCGATTGACAGAATAAGGGAGAGTTCTTGTATGGAAACCTCAGACGCGGTGATTCAGATTATGCTGCCCAGCAGCAGCTGCATGCATAAAAAGAACCCCCATACACTCCCGACAGAATAAACAACATAAAAGGTAAACAGCAACCATGATGTGTGGTTCAAGTTGGCGACATCATGACATTCATGTTAGTGAGACGAGTAACGTTATAGCTAGCTATTTAAACGATTGAGAGTGGAATCTATTGTCGTTCATCCTCACTAGATATTGTTATGTTAACAGTTATGTCCAAGGACTGATGCATTCTCTTTGGTGAGACAGTAGTAGCTTGATACTGTAAACCCTGCTACCGGCGACTTGACTTAAGCTAGCTAGCTTTAGTAAAACACGGATATTTAGCTAGCTAGTGGGCCATAGTTGCCGGTTGCAGTTGGTAATCGTAGAAATTGAATTACGGTAGCTAACTGGGTAAAGACTTCGTTCGTTAACTACTTGCTAAATATTTAGTTATAGACGCTAACTAACCAACGTTGTAAAAAAAAAACAGTTAACCGATGCTAAGCTAATGTGGTGTACGCTGTAGTTAGCATAGCTTGGCTAGAAAGCTAGCTATGTATAGTAACTCAGTTCCGTTTACAACACAGGTCAGAAACCATTCAGTCATGTGATGTGCTAACAAACATTGTTTTCTAGCTACATAGTGTATAAAATGAAAACTAAAAACAAAGAAACACTGCCAGACAGTTGGCTAACGTTAGCCGGTATAGTCTCTACTAGCCGAACATGCTGTCGTTACAAAATGTATGGTGAGAATTGGGTTATTTTGCTGACTTTGGAGATACAGCAAGAGAGTAAAAGTTAAACAATCCTTTCAGTTGATTGATCCAACCTGCATCCCGTACCCCCGCTCTAGCTAGAGATACATTTACCAAAAACACAATTCATTCATTTCACTCTGACGCCAGTCTGCACTGCAGACAAGACTAATAAATATGTCGTTCTTGATGCTAACGTTCCTTCCAACCCAACGATAAACAAAGGGTATTAGAAACTGAAATTACGTCTCAATAATCCAAATAAGGATAACATCGACGAAGTATTAAAAATAAAACGGTTGAATCTGACTTACATTGAAATCACCCTTCGCCGATAGGTCCCTTCGATTTCCAACGCTAGCCAGAAACAAAGAGCGACCTAGCCTGTTAGCTTTTTTTTCTCTCACCACCCCCACTTCTCGTCTGATTGTATCGCCAAGGAACGGCCTTCACTACAGCAACAGTGATACAAGAGCGCCCCCCCCTACACGTTCATCCCCCATGAACGACTGGAAAATCAACGCATGCCCAGTCTAGGCCCCATTGCAGAGAAGAATGTGGGCGAAGTATGTCGACGTGGGGGATGGGTGTACAAGTTATTATAGAACAGCATTACTACACGTAGTAAAATAAGATAATGAGGGATCCTTGTTGATAGTAGTCATTGACAGTAACAATGAAATCAATTGAGCTCCGTTTACATACATTTTTCTGCCTGAATAAAATGTGCAATGTCAAAAAAGCATTTGCCGATGTCAACACAAGCTTTTTTCTTTTTTCCCCCTAGGCAAGTCAATTAAGAACAAATTCTTATTTACAATGACGGCCAAACCCGGACGACAGTGAGCGTATTGTACGCCACCCTATGGGACCCCCAATCACAGCTGGATTCGAACTGTCGTGACGCCTCTAGCACTGAGATGTAGTGCCTTACACCGAACCCAAACCGGCTGCGCGCGTGTTTGATATATCGTGCATAAATTTATGTAGCCGGTTTGGGTTCTTGTCCCCTACTCGCCACTTAAGATGGCGTAGATCACGGGCACGCAGGTTAAATACTATAAAAAATACCTCTGAACTAATTAGTGTTGGTTCAGAGTGAACTAATTAGTGTTGGTTCAGATAATTGCATAATGTATTTTTATAGCCATGTGGGGCTACTGTAGTGAGCATGTAACCTAATGTTTGTTTGATATTTTAACCTTCAACTCCTCTTAAACGCCAAATGCATGTCAACCGTGCTGCCTGCACCCGCATGCCCGACTTCACCACCCTGGATGGTTCCGAGAATATGGGACAAAATACATTTATGCAAACGACTCATGTCAAACACCTCCAATCAAAAATCAAATCAAGAGTCGGCGCAGCCGGTTTGTAAAACTGACTATCCTACCAATCCTCGTTCCGTGTCATCTGAACACTCTGCTCAGCAAACTGCTCAGGCTCGCACTAAAGCACCTTAGTAGATGGCGTAGTATAGGCTTGGGCCTTCCGCAAATGACTTGTGTGGGAATGATACTATAAAGACACAGAAGATCCTTGTCTAGAATAACTCCTGAGCTGCAAAATAGAAAGTAAACATGATTTAGGCTAGGCCTATTCCACTATCTAAATATGTGTGTTATTTAATGGACATATAATTGCATAATGTATTTTTATAGCCATGTGGGGCTACTGTAGTGAGCATGTAACCTAATGAATCACACCTTTTCCAGTATTTGGGAGTGTGGACTTATATTAGGCATTATATTAGGCATTTTGACCATTGTATTTGCACATTCCAGTCTGTATGTAGGCTTGTTATAGCCATTTGCACTGCACAACCCCAGCACACAGAGGCTATATCCATAACAAATAACAGACAAAACAAAATATTGATTAAGTGTTGGCTATAACCTGTCTTGAGCGAAATAGTCTTGACTATTTGGGACCCATTGGCTATCCATAGCCTATTCTTAGTGCCAGATCTGTTTTTCCCTATCAGCCACTGCATATGCTTCAACTGTTTTGTTTAAAATGTATTTAGAGGCTATATTTAGAGGCCTGTGAGCTAGGGTCTTTTTTTAAGGGGAGGTCTATAATAAAAACAGTTATAAAACACAAATAGAATTCTACAATTATTCCACAATACACCAGTACCCAAAATGATAGCCTACATTGCAATGCTTCAAGTTGATGGCCCATTGTTTTATTTGGATAGGCCTAAATTAAACATTGAATTATTAAAATGATAGGCTACTTGAGAATTTAGATACCTTTGAATACACACATGGATTTCAATAAACAAACATAAGACTGTTCTATTCTCTTTGATTTAGTTCCTATTGGAACTCAGACCATAAACAGAATGGATGACATACTGACTGACTGAACTGAATGATGAATTAAATGTTGAAATATGTTGGGATGATGAGTTCCACACATTGTGCATGCTCTGTACTTTATTTGGCTAGTAGGCAAATAGGCCTACATTACGGTATAATGACTATGGCTGCATGCCCCCAGAAGGGCATCTTCTGAGCCTGAGGGGTGCTTTTCCGAAGGCGCATAGTGCTGTGGTGCTGCATGGAGATCACAAGCTCTTCAACTGGGCAGCTGTCACACAATGGAGGGAATAGCCTACATGGAGACTACTTAAGACCACTGCAACAGTTAATGTAACGTGTGGGAATAAGATCATGCTAGACTTGGCCTACGTTTAACCTCTCCCTTATTCATTTTAAAGGCCATATGTCCATGACCCGATTCATATAAATCATGTCAAATTATTTTAAATTCATATTAACCCCTCCTACAGAATATGCTTTGGCAAGATTAAGTGATTAAATAAATGTCAAAATATTCTAGAAAAAATATTTTGAGTGGCAAAGTCTCCAGTGGTCATACATAATTCATAGATTCACCAAACATCGGTTTCCTTATTTCTGGTATATACTACTGGTTATGATTACAGACAGAGAATGGGATGGTGCAGTACTAATTGTGTTTGTATGTTCACAGATTCAATTTCACGTTTACATTTTTTGTTTCACACATGGCTTTTCTTGCGATCCTAACAATTTACGTATGAATTTTCTTACGATCTTAACGATATGTACGTTCAACCTTTTGTCAGCTATCTGGCTCCATAGAAAAACTACGACATTTACCTGAATTTCACTCTGCAAGTAGCACTGCTGGTGATTTGAAAAGTCAGTCAATCAATCAATAATATAATACTCTTAGAAAAATGGTTTATATTTAATTTACAATCTGTAGAAAATATGACAATAGAAAGGTTCCAAACTTTTGTGAAACATCACATTACAGCTGAAAAATATATGGCAAATAGACATCAAAATTGAATGGTGTTCAGAGATGGATGGGAGGGGTTGAGAGGAGCTGAAGGGTGGTACCAAAAAATAACAAAAAACAAGATAACTAAAGTAAAATGCACTGTATGTATAAGCTGGAAGTAGAAGCCTAAGTGTTGTTGCCCATTAGTTTAATCCAATTAGGGGAGGGGTGGCAGTGTTATGGGAAAATAAAACAGACAATATATATCTAAAAATCTGTCAAAAGTTTGGGGACACACCTAGTCATTCAAGGGTTTTTCTTTATTTTTACTATTCTATACATTGTAGAATAATAGTTAAGACATCACAACTATGAAATAACACATGAAATCATGTAGTAACCAAAAATAAGTGTTAAGCAAATCAAAATATGTTATATTTTTCAAAGTTGCCACCCTTTGCCTTGATGACAGCTTTACACACTCTTGGCATTCTCCTTGGCATTCTCTCAACCAGCTTCATGAGGTAGTCACCTGGAATACTTTTCCAACAGTCTTGAAGGAGTTCCCACATATGCTGAACTCTTGTTGGCTGCTTTTCTTCACTCTGCAGTCCAACAAATCCCAAACCATCTCAATTGGTTTGAGGTCGAATGATTGTGGAGACCAGGTCATCTGATGCAGCACTCCATCACTCTCCTTCTTGGTCAAATAGGCCTTACACAGCCTGAAGGTGTGTCAATTCATTGTCCTGTTGAAAAACAAATGATAGTCCCACTAAGCGGAAACCAGATGGGATGGCATATCGCTGAAGAATGCTGTCGTAGCCATGCTAGTTAAGTGTGCCTTGAATTCTAAATAAATCAGTGTCAACAGCAAAGCACCCCATCACACCTCCTCCTCCATGCTTCACAGTGGGAACCACACATGCAGAGATCATCTGTTCACCTACTCTGCGTCTCACAAAGACACGGCAGTTGGAGCCAAAAATGTCACATTTGGACTCATCAGACCAAAGGACAGATGTCCAAGGTCTAATGTTCATTGCTTGTGTTTCTTGGCCCAAGCTGGTGTCCTTTAGTAGTGGTTTCTTTGCAGCAGTTTGACCATGAATGCCTGATTCACGCAGTCTCCTCTGAACAGTTGATGTTGCGATGTCTGTTACTTGAACTCTGTGAAGCATTTATTTGGGCTACAAACTGAGGTGCAGTTAATTGCCGATTTTTGAGGCTGGTAACTGTAATGAACTTATCTTCTGCATCAGAGGTAACTCTGGGTCTTCCTTTCCTGTGGCGGTCCTCATGAGAGCCAGTTTCACCATAGCGCTTGATGGTTTTTGAGACAGCACTTAAAGAAACATTTAAAGTTCTTGACATTTTCCGGATTGACTGACCTTTGTGTCTTAAAGTAAATATGGTCTATTGTTTCTCTTTGTTTCGCTTTGCTTATTTTGAGCTGTTCTTACCATAATATGGACTTGGTATTTTACTCAGGTATCTTCTGTATACCACCCCGACCTTGTCACAACACAAGTGATTGGTTCAAGCGCATTAAGGAAATACATTCCACAAATTAACTTTATCAAGGCACACCTGTTAATTGAAATGCATTTCAGGTGACTTCCTCATGAAGCTGGTTGAGAGAATGCCAAGAGTGTGAAAAGCTGTCATCAAGGCAACGGGTGGCTACTTTTGACAAATCTCAAATATAAAATATATTTTGATTTGTTTAACACTTTTTTGGGTTACTACATGATTCCATGTGTGTTATTTCATAGTTTTGAAGTCTATACTATTATTCTACAATGTAGAAAATAGTAAAAATAAAGAAACTCTGGAATGATTAGGTGTGTCTAAACCTTTGACTGGTACTGTAAATAAACAGCCAAAAAATATATGTGGGATTGGAAATTATGCAGATATTTACACTGATAGAAGCCACAATCAATTTGCAACATTTGAGCTTATCCATCACCCCCTGCCAAAGAAAATAGTGTACACTACATGATCAAAAGTATTGTATGGGGACACTGCTTTTTGAACATATCATTCCAAAATTCATGGACATTAATGTAGAGTTGGTCCCCCCTTTGCTACTATAACAGCCTCTACTCTTCTGGGAAGGCTTTCCACTAGATGTTGGAACATTGCTGCGGGGACTTGCTTCCATTCAGCCATAAGAACATTAGTTAGATCGGGCACTGATGTTGGGCGATTAGGCCTGGCTCGCAGTCTGCGTTCCAATTCATCCCAAAGGTGTTCGATGGGATTGAGGTCAGGGCTCTGTGCAGGCCAGTCAAGTTCTTCCACACCGATCTCCGTAAACCATTTCTGTATGGACCTCACTTTGTGCATTGGGTTATTGTCATGCTGAAACAGGAAAGGGCCTTCCCCAAACTGTTGCCACAAAGTTGGAAGCACAGAATCGTCTAGAATGTCATTGTACGCTGTAGCGTTAAGATTTCCCTTCACTGGAACTAAGGGGCCTAACCCGAACCATGAAAAACATCCCCAGACCATTATTCCTCCTCCACCAAACTTTACAGTTGGCACTATGCAGTCGGTCAGGAAGCTTTCTCCTGGCATCCGCCAAAGCCAGATTCGTCCGTCGGACTGCCAGATGGTGAAGCGTGATTCATCACTCCAGAGAACGCGTTTCCACTGCTCCAGAGTCCAATGGCGGCGAGCTTTACACCACTCCAGTCGACGCTTGGCATTGCGCATGGTGATCTTAGGCTTGTGTGCGTCTGCTCGGCCATGGAAACCCATTTCATGAAGCTCCCGACGAACAGTTCTTGTGCTGACGTTGCTTCCAGAGGCAGTTTGAAACTCGGTAGTGAGTGTTGCAACGGAGGACAGATGATTTTTACTCGCTACGCTCCTCAGCACTCGAGCCTGCAGCCTGTACTCTCTCTCCTGGAGGATCTCCACTGGGTCCAGGCCACGGGGCTTCTGGATGGGCGTGATGCGGTTCTGTTTCTGGTGTAGCACCATGGGTGGGGGCTGCCCTGGGGACTGGGTCTGGGGGGCATGACCGGGAAGGCAGCAGGGGGCATGGAGGGGGAGCAGGGGAGGGTCTCCCAGTGGGCTGAGGGGAATCAGCTTCTGGGGGCACTGGATGGATGAGGGGGGGCGGCAGCAGCATTCACCATGGGCCCTAGAACATATGGCATTGAAATAATTATTAGTTCTACCATTGATTTTACAGTGTTTCAGTGCAATTATTATCTGTTTAATATGTGTGTATTCCTTGTTTAAATTTTATTTAACTAGGTAAGTCAGTTATCAATGACGGCCTACCGTTGTGATAGGTCTGGTGAAACTATCAGCACAGGAAAGAGAAGAACATGGACTAAAAACACTACAGACTAGTGCCCTTAACGTAAAAAATGGTGCCTGAACCAGTTTCACCACCAAGGGTCCGTGTTAAGCATTTAAATTATTTATTTTCTTTGTTTGAGATGAACAGCATGTGTGTGATTGACTGTAATTATGCGCATTTGTGTGTCATTCATAGGGTTGCAAAACTCATTGACAGGCTGTGTAGCATAAACTTGCATGTGCCCACCCCACTCACCATGAGGTCTGTTGTGGTTTGCTGGTGGCTGTCCAGGCCACGCTACAGGCCCAGAGGAAGGGGGCATGTTGGGCATCCCTGGCTGCTGCTGCATCCCTGGCATGGGCCTCTTGCCCTGCACGGCCATTTGCAGGTGGTCTGGCAGGGGCTGCCTGCGGTCCAGCATCTTGTAGGCCATGATCTGGGCCCTGAGCTGGTGTAGCTGGTTTTGGTTGAAGGGGGTGGGTCCACCTGGCCCAACCCCACCTGGCACAGAACCACCACTCAGGACACCACCGAGGTTCTGCTGGGCCATGGCCTGTGGGTCACCGCCCTCCATGGGGACACCTGGGCCAGAGGGCATCATGGGGCAGGGTGGAGGGCCGTTGGCTGGCACAGGGCTGGGAGAGTGCTCAGAACCCCCCAGTGGAGAGGGGTAGCCTGGGGAGGAGAGACAACAGCACAGGTGAGAAAAGTAATCTTCCCTGGGAATGGTAGGGCATGACTGTCCCTTTAACTGAGAACAGTGGGAAACTGATTTGAATGACTAAAATAATGGCTAGATACATCGAAAATGGCGGCGAAATAGATGCCAACAGACCAGTAGAAATGATAAACAAATCCAGACTGGTATTATGATTATGAGCTGGACTGGCGATACAAACACTTTACAAATCAGTCTCTAACAGACATGCACACATTACAGCTGAGCCTCGCGCTCTGTACATATTACCTGAATTACCTCAACACCCCCGCACATTGACTCTGTACCGGTACCCACTGTACATAGCCCTGCTATTGTTATTTACTGCTGCTCTTTATTATTTGTTCATGTTATCTCTTACTTCAGGTATTTTCCTAAAACTGCATTGTTGGTTAAGGGCTTGTAAGTAAGCATTTCACTGCAAGGTCTACACCTGTTGTATTCAGCACATGTGACAAATACAATTTGATTTGATTTGTCACCAGTCAATACAGGGTAGAAGAGTCAACAGAAAAACACCCTCTCCTGTGTTACAGTATTTCAACAGCCCCTCTGTCCCTCTCTCCTTGGTGACTGAGTAGTTTTGTAGCAGACAGCTGCCACCAGCATTGTCTGAAAGGGGAAGCCTCATGCCCTGCCCCTCCACTGAGCATCTGCTGCTCACGCTACCCAACAAAAGACAGAAGTGAAAGAGGAGAAACTAGCTGGTTGAGTTCACAGTACAAGTGCACACGCGTCTACATGCGTTAGCATTCTCTTCTCAGGTAATTGGCTTTAAAAACAATTGTGCTTAACTCTAAAATCATAAGCACCATATTTAGAGCATATGGAAAGCTAATAAGTTGACCTTTTGTGTAAAGCTACTTCAATAACAGTGTCAATGTTTCCTCTATGCAATCTAATCAGTACCCCATGGTATGGTACCTTGGGAATGTTGGTCCATGGGGCTAGGAGGGGGTCCCATTCCAATGTGGCCTCCACCTGGTCTCATGCCCATGCTCTTCATCGGTCCATAGCGAGGGTCATCAGACATGCCCTTCTCATGCATGCCTTCCATAGGCTGGGAGAACACAACAAACATTAATACATTAACATAAGCATGTCCTACTTAGATAGCACATACATTTCTTATGTACAGTAAAGGAAGAAAAGTTTAATGCAAAAAAAGTCTCATAAAATGGTACCACAGACCATAGCAGACATTTAACATACATTACAGTTATGGATATGACCATTTTCTGTCTTACTTTGTGCATCTGATGCATATTCTCCTGAGGATATACTGAGGGCCCCTGTTGTGGGTGGGAGTGCCCAGAGGCTGGGGGTCCTATCATGGCTCCTGGAGAAGGCCCCGGTCCAGGAGAGGGGCCCGGCCGAGGCGTCCCTCCCATGGGGGGGTCCGGGGTGGACATTTCTCAGGTGAGTCCGAGAATGTGACAGCACCAAGATCCACTCTGCAGAGGACAAATGACAGATAAATACTGACCACTATTTACAACAAACCAACCCAGCAGTGGGGAGTCAAATTTACTGTGTACTAGTGATGGGGGAATTGATACTGTTACAAATCGGGATATTGTTGAAGATATATTGTACCGTTTACACAATATCACTTTAGTTAGCTGTATCTAGGGTTGCAAAGGGCTGGGAACTTTCGGTAAATCTCCTCCAAAAATTCCTGGGAAGTTAATTAAGGCCTGGAATTTTGCTTAAAACAGTGAACCTTTTTTTATTTTACCTTAATTTAACTAGGCAAGTCCGTTAAGAACAAATTCTTATTTTCAATGACGGCCTAGGAACAGTGGGTTAACTGTCTGTTCAGAGACACATGGCAATTCTAGGTCTTGTGGCATATTTTGGTTAAACTATCCCCAATGAAATGGAATTGCCTTCTTCCATCACATGTACAGCTGATTCTCAAGATCTTGCACAATAATGAGATGCTATTCAGCCCACACTACTACACTGTCTGAGCCAAAAACTACATGCTTTCCGGTAAGTTTTGATTACAATATTGGGTGGGGTTAATATTTTTTTGGTTAACTAGTAAATAGTAGCTTACAGTAAAGTGTGTTTAAATCATTTCTAACTTGTTAACAATTTCTGCTAGTTAGTTTTTGCTACCATGTGGGATTTAGCTTGCTAGAGCCTGCTAACTGAGGAGTGTTAATTCACCTGTTTCCATACATGTTTAATTTTAAAACATTTATCTTACAAAGAAGTTGTTTAATCTAACTGCTTAACTATTTATCTGTACATGGAATTGTATTTGGGGTTTTTTACTCATTTTTTTCTGATCTTTACAGGAAAATGTCACAGGCATTATCTGATGTGTGGAGACATTTCACTGCAGCTAACGTAGAAGGAAAAGCTGTGTACATTTTCAAATACTGTGCCAAATCATATGTGAAAAATGCAAAAAAGATATAGAATCATCTGGCCAAGTGCATAAAGTTACCTCAGCGCTCACAACAAGCAACCTCTGACAAAAGTCCCTCTACTTCTATTTGAGGTGAATATTATGAATCAGACACCTTATCGATAGCAACAGCTCATGGTCCTCCTGGAATCAGAAGGTTTTTTTGACTCAATGGGGGAACGTAGTCAGAGAAATGCTGATGAATGTCTTGCTCGAGCTGTGTATGCAACTGGTTCACCTCTGATGCTCACAGGCAATGTGTATTGGAAAAGATTTCTGAATGTTCTTCGCCCAGCATACACCCCTCCAACCAGACATGCTTTATCTACTAATTTGCTGGATGCAGAGTTCAACAGAGTTCAAGTCAAGATCAAGCAAAGCAAAGCATAGAAAAAGCAGGGTGCATTGCAATCATCTCCTGATGGGTGGTTGAATGTTCGTGGCCAAGGAATAATTAACTACATCATCTCCACCCCTCAACCAGTATTCTACAAGAGCACAGACACAAAGGACAGACACACCAGTCTCTACATTGCAGATTAGCTGTCATCAATGACCTTGGACCACAGAAGGTATTTATTTGCACTGGTGACAGACAATTCTGCGAACATGAAGGCTGCTTGGTCTTAAGTGGAGGAGTCCTACCCTCACATCACACTGATTGGCTGTGCTGTTCATGCATTGAATCTGCTCCTCAAGGACATCATGGCACTGAAAACAATGGATAAACTTTACAAGAGAGCAAAGGAAATGGTTAGATATGTGAAGGGTCATCAAGTTAAAGCAGCAATCTATCTCTCCAAGCAAAGTGAGAAGAATAAGAGCACCACATTGAAGCTGCCCAGCAACACCCGTTGAGGTGGTGTTGTCATCATGTTTGACAGTCTCCTGGAGGGGAAGGAGTCTCTCCAAGAAATGGCCATATCACAGTCTGCCGATATGGACAGCCCCATCAAGAGGATCCTCCTGGATGATGTATTTTGGGAGAGTGGTAAGCAGCCTGAAACTCCTGAAACATATAGCAGGATTGAGGGTGACAATGCCATCCTGTCTGATGTTCACACTCTGCTTGCAGATGTAAGAGAAGAAATCCATACTACCCTGCCCACTTCACTGTTGCTCCAAGCAGAGGAAACTGCAGTTCTGAAATACATCAAAAAGCATAAAAACTTCTGCCTGAAGCCCATACACGCCGCAGTGTACATGTTGGACCCCAAGTATGCTGCCAAGAGCATTCTGTCTGGTGCAAAGATCAACAAGGCCTATGGTGTCATCACTACCGTGTCTCACCACCATGACCTGGATGAGGGCAAGGTTCTTAACAGTCTGGTGAAGTACACTTCCAAGCAAGGGCTTTGGGATGGAGATGCAATCGTGCCAACATATGGCAGTCATGCAAACATATCTCATCAGCTACCTGGTGGAAGGGACTTTGTGGATCTGAGGCTGTTTCCCCTGTTGCCTCCATTATCCTCCAAATCCCACCAACAGACGCCCCCTCAGAGCGCAACTGGTCCTTGTTTGTGAACACACACACCAAAGCACTCAACAGGCTGACCAATACATGGGTTGACAAATTGGTAGCCATCCAGGCAAATTTGAGGCTTTTTGAGCCAACCTCAACAAGGTGGGAATGTGACCGTGAAGATGAGGCCTCAGAGTCTGATGATCAAGAGGTGGACATTGAGGCAGTCCAGGGAGAAGACATGGAAGCCTGAGAGGAAGACAACCAAAGCTTTAGTTTCATTTTAAAGATGTATGTTGAAAACGTTTTTGGGAGATGCGATGGATCATTGGGGATCATTCCCTTTATTTTGTTGTTCATCCCATGTGAAGAGTCAACTCATTTAATGAAAGTTCAATTCATAACATTTTTTATTATTATTATTCTATTGGAAGGATTTTAACATTTTAAATTATGTTTACTTATGATAAGGTAAAAGGTTTATGTTTCTGTCTCCATATGATATGGTAAATATATCCAATGCGAAAAACATCTACATTTAAAATGGTATTAATTTGGCATATTCCCGTTCCCGTTAATTCCCACGGAAAGTATCCACCTCTGAATATTCCCCAAAATTTGAGATTCTTCAAAGTAGCCACCCTTTGCCTTGACAGCTTTGCACACTTGGCATTCTCTCAACCAAAATTCACCAACGCTACACATACCTTTGTCTCATGCCCTTCTGCACACCTAGGAACCTCCCTCCTATACTGCTGCCACATGCTCATTAGCATGACACACCTGTAACGTTAACATCGTAATGTATTAGATACAAAAGCTCGTACAGGGAGGGTTAACCGATATAACATCACTTTGCCGGGCTAAGACTCAACATTAAAAAAACACAACGACTCCTCTGTTTCTCCACTCAAGCCACACAGTCTGCGTCGCACCAAACGAAGAGCATCACAAACACCGGGAATCTTCCCCTGGCTTCAGATTGTCCACTTTCATCCCTACCTCACTCATTTTAATGGCGCCCTATACTTGAGAGCAAAACCATTCACATATCCTGACCCCAGACGTTTGACGCGAAGCGCCAGCTTCATCTGACCCAAACACAGAAACACAAACAATCACAAGACCACTTCGGGTTACCTTCACCGATTCCACACCACCCAACTCCATTGTCACCCACCCTGAAACCACAAATGGATCAGCCAAAGGGCAAGGGTCCACTTTTTCCATAAATTCACTCCTACGGGCACAGACTAATCTTTATCCTAAACCTCCGTGTAATCCTCGAGCTCCGAGAACTTCACCACACCTACCACCTCCGATACTTCGCCCTCATTCACTTTCATTTCTCCGGTCTTCGATCCAGGGTACAGATCACACTTTCTACCATTCTTCAACAAACCATCTCCCTTTTCCTCCTCTGTTGGCCAATTTAAGCTCACCTTCCTCTGTTTTTCCTTCCATTCGTCCTCCGTAATCCAAGTATATGTATCCTGATAAATCTAGGACGCCATTCCCCGCTCTCCCCAGCCCTCCGCATCCAGCTGCGACACACACTTCAAGTTTGATCACCCCAAACATTTCCCTCACCAAAAAATAATGTTAACTCCTTATCGGTCAAAACACTTTCAAAACTCGCAGAGATCTACAGTATTGCAGAGCGCGAGGCACCTAATGTGGTGCATAGCTTGACTAGAAAGCTAGCTAGCAGCAAAACAACCTCCGTTCGCTCTGTTTGCAACATAGTAGCACGCTATGTTTGTTTGAGGTCAGAAACCATTCACCCATGTGATGGGCTACATTTCAAACATTGTTTCCTACATAATAAATGCGAATAAACTGTTACACTGCCAGACAGTTGGCCAACGTTAGCTAATGGTATGGTCTCTGCTAGCCGAATATGCTGTCTTAACAAAATGTATGGTGTGAATGACATTGTTTTGCTGACTTTAGAGATGCGGCAAGAGTAAAAGAAAATATATATATTTCAGATGATTGATCCAACCCGCATCCCGTACCCCGGCTCTAGTTAACTAGATACATTTACCAGAAACGTATTAATTTCAGTCGGCCGCCACTGTCTGCAGAGAGACAGACGAATCATGTCGGTCCTGACTACCGTTCCTTCCCAACCAAACGACGAAGTATTATAAATAAAACACCTGAATCTGACTTACATTGAAATTCACCCTTCGCGAGTAGGTCCTTTCGAAGTATGTCGACGTGGGGGGATGGGTGTACAAATTATTATAGAACAGCATTATTACATGTAGTAAAATAAGATCATGAGGCATCATTGTTGATAGTAGTCATTGACAATAATAATAATGAAAGCAATTGAGCTCTGTTTACATGCATTTTTTCTATCTAAATCAAATGTGCACGTCAAAAAATCATTGACCGTTATCAACACTAACTATATTGACTCGTTTAATAACCACAACCAAAGGCGCTGTTTTGTATATTGGAATATGTACTAGTCCGCTTTACAGTAAACAAAAAATATGATGATACATGTTATTGAAATTAAATGAACAGGGACTAGATAGAACCACGGAGAGAACTGGGTAGTGGTGGATAGTCGACTCCGAAATAATCGATTCCTCGACTCCTTGCCTGTCGACTCCCTTTTCTGGGTGTCAAGCTTCGACTCCTAAGATTCAGTATTTTTGCAATGGAGGAAACTATTTTCCGTAGAACACAAACTCTCGCGTCTTTCACCGCAAAGAAAGAGCGAGGGAGAGATGGGAGGGGCACAGCCAGGCAGAACTGTGCATCGGTTATCAAAATATGTAGGCTATAGCAATGCTGTATTTCACAATTTCTTGCCTTGTAATGTCTCGTGCAAATTCACTAAAGTAAGGGCTATCAATGAGTAGGCTGAGCTATTCTACACGCACACACTAGCGTTTTTCATAGCGAAGGGAAAGAGGAGCAGGCGAGGGAGAGAGAAGATAGGGTCATGCAGAAAGACTGTTAGAACCATGCGCATAGGCTGTATTTTGGAAATCTGTATCTCTGTATCTAGCTATGCCTCGTAAATTACCAAAAGTATATTAAAGTATATATTAGGCAGTCAGTGAGTATGGCTAAACTGAAATTATCAAAAGTATATTAAAGTATATATTAGGCAGTCAGTGAGTATGGCTAAACTGATCTTCATAGTGCCAGTGAATTGAAGTTAAACATTTCCAAATGCATCAGTTAAATTAGGCCTAAAGGTTCAATAAAAATGATTGCCATTAGCTTATTTAATGAAACTGTCTGGCTTTTGATGACCTAGGTCAGGGCTCCCCAACCCTGTTCATGGAGAGTTCCTGTAGGTTTTTGTTCCAGACCCAGTTGTAGCCTAACTAACTTGATTTCAATTTATCAAGCAGCTCATTTTTGAATAAAATGCGCTAGATTAGGGTTGGAGAGCCATGTTCTAGTCAATAGTTCCCAAAGCAGGATCCCCGCTGAACTTTTTGTAAATGGCAAGTTCACTTTCTCATCCATATACACAATCAAATGTGCATATACCGTTCAGCAGCTGAAATCAGCAGGATGTGGGGCATTGTTATTAGGAAGGACGTCTACCATGAATGGATTGCAAAAATAATGGTTATCAAATCTAATCTTATTTCAAATTTAATCAAATTTATTTATATAGCCCTTCGTACATCAGCTGATATCTCAAAGTGCTATACAGAAACCCAGCCTAAAACCCCAAACAGCAAGCAATGCAGGTGTAGAAGCACGGTGGCTAGGAAAAACTCCCTAGAAAGGCCAAAACCTAGGAAGAAACCTAGAGAGGAACCAGGCTATGAGGGGTGGCCAGTCCTCTTCTGGCTGTGCCGGGTAGAGATTATAACAGAACATGGCCAAGATGTTCAAATGTTCATAAATGACCAGCATGGTCAAATAATAATAATCACAGGCAGAACAGTTGAAACTGGAGCAGCAGCACGGCCAGGTGGACTGGGGACAGCAAGGAGTCATCATGCCAGGTAGTCCTGAGGCATGGTCCTAGGGCTCAGGTCCTCCGAGAGAGAGAAAGAAAGAGAGAATTAGAGAGAGCATACTTAAATTCACACAGGACACGGATAAGACAGGAGAAGTACTCCAGATATAACAAAATGACCCTAGCCCCCCGACACAAAGTACTGCAGCATAAATACTGGAGGCTGAGACAGGAGGGGTCAGGAGACACTGTGGCCCCATCCGATGATACCCCCGGACAGGGCCAAACAGGAAGGATATAACCCCACCCACTTTGCCAAGGCACAGCCCCCACACCACTAGAGGGATATCTTCAACCCCCAACTTACCATCCTGAGACAAGGCCGAGTATAGCCCACAAAGATCTCCGCCATGGCCCAACCCAGACAGGAAGATCACATCCGTGACTCAACCCACTCAAGTGACGCACCCCTCCTAGGGACGGCATGAAAGAGCACCAGTAAGCCAGTGACTCAGCCCCTGTAATAGGGTTAGAGGCAGAGAATCCCAGTGGAAAGAGGGGAACCGGCCAGGCAGAGACAGCAAGGGCAGTTCGTTGCTCCAGAGTCTTTCCGTTCACCTTCACACTTCTGGGCCAGACTACACTCAATCATATGACCCACTATAAGCAAGCCCATGCAATGCTTTGTAGGTTAGCAGTAAAACCTTGAAATCAGCCCTTGCCTTGACAGGAAGCCAGTGTAGGGAGGCTAGCACTGGAGTAATATGATGACATTTTTTGGTTCTAGTCAGGATTCTAGCAGCCATATTTAGCACTAACTGAAGTTTATTTAGTGCTTTATCTGGGTAGCCGGAAAGTAGAGCATTGCAGTAGTCTAACCTAGAAGTAACAAAAGCATGGATTAAGTTTTATGCATAATTTTTGGACAGAAAGTTTTTTTTGCAATGTTTGCAAGTGATTTTTGCAATGTTACGTAGATGGAAAAAAAATGTCCTTGAAACAGTCTTGATATGTTCGTCAAAAGAGAGATGGGGGTCCAGAGTAACGCCAAGGTCCTTCACAGTTTTATTTGAGACGACTGTACAACCATTAAGATTAATTGTCAGATTCAACAGAAGATCTCTTTGTTTCTCGGGACCTAGAACAAGCATCTCTGTTTTGTCCGAGTTTAAAAGTAGAAAGTTTGCAGCCATCCACTTCCTTATGTCTGAAACACAGGCTTCTAGCGAGGGCAATTTTGGGGCTTCACCATGTTTCATTGCAATGTACAGCTGTATGTCATCCGCATAGCAGTAAAAGTTAACATTATGTTTTCGAATGACATCCCCAAGAGGTCAAATATATAGTGAAAACAATAGTGGTCCTAAAACGGTACATTGAGGAACACCAAAATTTACAGTTGATTTGTCAGAGGACAAACCATTCACAGAGACAAACTGATATCTTTCCGACAGATAAGATCTAAACCAGGCCAGAACTTGTCCATGTAGACCAATTTGGGTTTCCAATCTCTCCAAAAGAATGTGGTGATCGATGGTATCAAAAGCAGCACTAAGATCTAGGAGCACGAGGACAGATGCAAAGCCTCAGTCTGATGCCATTAAAAGGTCATTTACCACCTTCACAAGTGCAGTCTCAGTGCCATGATGGGGACTAAAACCAGACTGAAGCATTTCGTATACATTGTTTGTCTTCAGGAAGGCAGTGAGTTGCAACAGCCTTTTCTAACATTTTTGAGAGGAATGGAAGATTCGATATAGGCCAATAGTTTTTTATATATTCTGGGTCAAGGTTTGGCTTTTTCAAGAGAGGCTATATTACTGCCACTTTTAGTGAGTTTGGTACAAATCCGGTGGATAGAGAGCCGTTTATTATGTTCAACATAGGAGGGCCAAGCACAGGAAGCAGCTCTTTCAGTAGTTTAGTTGGAATAGGGTCCAGTATGCAGCTTGAATGTTATGACCACACCTCATCAATATAAATATTATGGGGAGACCTATATTTTTGTCAACGCACATACTTGGATAATAATTACAAAACCAACGTCTCTAGTAATACCCGTCCGAATAGGGCTATAACATGTAAAATAATAGGCTTATCAGCATCGAGTGCGCAGTATCATCGCATGGGATCTGTGGAGGCTGCACACAGCAGAAATATCACGGAAATATTATAGATGTTACTTCTTTCATCACCTTCTATATTCAAACAAAATAGTCCTTTAATATGCAACTGGGGGGCATCATTCTCTTGCCAGTCCTCTGAAACGCAAATATAACCTTCCTAGTAGGACGCAATAATGAAGTGGCGCGTATGTGTGTGCATCCCTTTCAGCGTGTTTTTGGAGTTGAGCAAGATTCGACTCCAATCACAGGAGTCGGAGTCGACTCCAAAAATCCTGAAGTCGCGCACCACTGGAACCGCGTTCATCAGGACAAAACTTTTTAAATTGTTTTATTTTATTTAACCTTTATTTAACTAGGCAAGTCAGTTAATTAAGAACAAATTCTTATTTACAATGACGGCCTACCAAAAGGTAAAGGCCTCCTGCGGGGCCCTGGGATTAAAAATACAAAATAAATACAATATACATATAGGACAAAACACACATCACAACAACAGAGACAACACAACACTACATAAAGGGAGACCTAAGATAACAAAATAGCAAGGCAGCAACACATGACAACACAACATGGTAGCAGCACAAAACATTGTACAAACATTATTGGACAACAGCACAAAGGGCAGAGACTACAATACATCATACAAAGCAGCTACAACTGTCAGTAAGAGTGTCCATGATTGAGTTTTTGAATGAAGAGATTGAGACAAAACTGTCCAGTTTGAGTGTTTGTTGTAGCTTGTTCCAGTCAACATTTTAGCCAATGTTCAGATAGAAATGTATTATGCAGAACAAACACAGCTATCTCTTTAGGTGGTTTTACTGTTCTTTGTGTTGGGGAATTTTCTGTTCTTATTTATTTTCATTGTATCTAATTTATTGTATTTTTTCCCCCTTAATGTCCTTGTCTCTCATCCAATTTAGCTTTTAGTATTTGGCATCCCTAATATACAAAACCAGTGATTGCTGCTCTTATCATGTGAATAAGGACTTTAGCCTTGTCATATTGCAGTTGCATCTTATGACTGTTTACAGCAGCAAAGCTTGAGAATAGACAGTCTCAAATCTTATATTAGCCAAAAACTCAATCACAACTTCTTGGCTGGAGAGTTGCTTGCTGCGTGACGTCTTGCTGAGCCAGCTTAGAGGGTGAGGTCAGGTCTCAGTTTCTTTAAGCTCCGGAACCCAGTCTCACCTTCAAAGTCCCAGAGTCTATTTACCATGCTAGGAGGGAAGAAGGTTCCAGAGGAAAGTGTTTCAGGTGGGCCACAGAAAGGAGATGACCCTCCGCTGGTTGTCCACCCAACTTTGGAGACACCGTGTGATGGGTCTCCTGCTGGCTTTGTGTGTCACCTTGTTACTCATGCTCCTGGCTACTCAGTCATTGCAGCATCCAAGGTAAGGGACAGTCTGTCTCTCTCTTTCTCCCCACACCATTATGCACTTTCTGTAGCTGTAGGTGTTGGTAAAACTAATAGATTTAGCTCAGTGGTTATTGTGAATGTACCAGAGAAATTCTACATATACTTGTGTAAATGCGTTACGGATTAAAAAAGCTTTTACATACAGCATTGATTACAGATGAGTTTTTTGTCATGGCATACAGCTAAGCTGCATAAGTCCTGTTGAGACTTTGTTTACCTAGACGTCTGATGAAATCCTCTGTCTCTTTCCTTTTTCGAAAGCCACTATGCTGGGCACAAGGGCCATAAGGTGGAGGAGAGGGGAGCACTTTCCGACAATGCTCTTCCAAACACCCCTGTCCCATCCCACACTGCCCCTAACAGGAGGAAGGCGGTTCAGACACCCAATCTGCAGCATCAAAGTGACCCCAATGGGTACACCTTTATGAGGACAAGGAGGAGCCCTCCACCTGTAGCTTTCCTCAAAACACACAAGACTGGAAGCAGCACTGTTCAGAATCTGATGTTCCGCCTTGGGGAGAAGGAGAACCTCACTTTCGCCTTCCCCTATTACGCATACCAGTTCAGCTACCCAGATAGGTATGGGCACGACTACTATCTCCTGTAAGATACGGTTACCTCTATTCATCTGATGAGTAGATATGTTCTATTGCAATGTTCAGATTATCAAATTTACTGTCAGGTCTCCGGTACATTTGTAGCCCCTCCATTTGGTGGATATTAACTGCAGATAACTTTCACTGCTTTAACGTGCTTAACCTTCCTTATGGCTCCAGGTTCCGAGCAGACTTTGTAGATGAGCTGCCACCAGGTTCCTCTCAGTTCGACATGCTCTGCAGCCACATGCGGCTGGACCTGGGACAGCTGAAACAGGTGATGCCCAGGAACACCATCTATATCACCCTGCTGCGTGATCCTCTACAGACCTTTGAGTCCGTTTTCAGCTACTACACTTCCACTGTACCCGCCTTCACTCTAGCCAAAAAGGCAGCTGAGACAGCTAACAGGAAGTCCGCCCTCTCGGTCTTCCTGGAGGCCCCAGAGTCCTACTGGGACCCTACAGAACCTGGGAATGGCCTAGCCAGGAACCCTATGAGCTTTGACCTGGGCCTCAGCAGCCAAGAGTGGAACGCATCCTGGCCCATGGAGCTGACTCAGCTGGAGGAGGCCTTCCAGCTGGTGATGATCGCTGAGCACTTTGATGAGTCTCTGGTTCTCCTGGGGGCTCTGCTGCAGCTGGAGCCTGAGGAGCTGGCCTATGTGCACCTGAACGTCCGCGCCCCATCGGACATCACCCCGCTGGAGGACGACACCAAGGCCAGGCTCTGGGCCTGGAACAGTCTGGACGTGCTGCTCTACAACTTATTTCTGCAGGTGTTCTGGGAGAAAGCTGAGCAGTATGGCCTGGGGAGACTGAAAAGGGAGGTGGCCCTACTGAGGGCCTCCACACAGAGGCTCAGACAGAAGTGTGTGGCCAGAGAAGGAGTCCCCCCTGGTGAGCTGGAGGACCTGGTCAGGCCCTGGCAGACCGACACAGTCACCATCCTGGGATACAAGGTACGAGGGAACCTGACTCTGCAGGAAGAGGGGCTCTGTGTGCGACTAGTGCTGCCTGAGCTACAGTACCACTCTCACCTGTATTTCCAGCAGTATGGCCATGACATGAGGTCCATACCTACAGACTAATGTGCAGCACTTTCCCTTTTAGATACTACACCACTCAGAATTTCTGCTTTTGATGTACTTTTCCAATAAACCAAAAATACAAACATTGTTAGGTCTCTTTCCAAATGTATTTTTATTTTTTTAAATGTGGACCTTCTTGTTAAAATACTATAATGACCTTAATTCAACTCCTAGCGACCTAATCAAGAGATGTTAGCCTCTTGGGGAAGCTAAAAGAGGCATAGTTACGCCACTTCCTGTCGGATTATGGCTGATCTTTTTACTAGAAGATCAAAGACATGATTTTAGCTATAATTGTAAAGATTCAGTAAAATCTTGGGATTTTTTGGGTGGGGAGAAACCCCTCTTCAGTTATCAAACAAATGTATTTATAAAGCCCTTTTTACATCAGCAGGTCACAAAGTGCTATACAGAAACCCTACCTAAAACCCAAAATAACAAGCAATGTAGTAGCACTGTAGGGTATCCTTTAAACATATCATTCAAATTTGTATGGCCTAAACTAAAATCAGTCTGATGAAGTTGAGTGATTTTATTTATTTTTACTGAGCTTTTATTGAATGCATTGTGCCACTCATTTTCCATGTAAAAAAATATTCATTCCAAAAACAGGGCAAATGCAACCCCATATTGCCCAGAATGTGCCTTTTAATTGACTGATAGCAATTTAAAAATTATTATTTTACACTCTCCCCACTCAACCACAAAACCAACATCTCTAAGACAAATTGATTCCTTCACCGGTTCCATGTGCACATCACAAGGTCTAAGGAATCCAATTTCCTAATCCATTCACAGAGCAGACATCCTGTCACATGACGTCAAACAGCAGCTCAGAGTCTAATGCTGGACAAAGTAGTTCAACAAAAGGTTGTAGTGGAGAGGACTATGGGATGAGCAGCCTATCTACACAATGATGAAATGGGGTCAGTTAGTGTCTTTCCGCCAGGCATAGTCACCCATGACTTCATGTAGAATAATAAACAATGAAGTTGAAGGCAGGTTATTTAAGGTAAGAACCTCAAAACCATACTGATAACAAAACCTTAAATTAAAAACAATTATACAAAAACCTTCATTTAAAAACATTGTTACATTCATAAACACATCCCCTTAAAACAAATAATTAGCCCAAACAAATAAATACACAAGAATAGTGTCATTGGCCTGTTCTATTCAGCAACACCTCACCCAGCCTGGTTATTGCCTGTGGAGGTTGGGGATAAAGGCTAATTCTGGTGCATGTGCCCCGTCAGTAGCTGCCACTGATAAAGCTCAGTTCAGTAACTGTGTGTATGAGTTGGTATGTGAATTATGTTCCCTGCTGGCCACATTCAGTCAGTCTGTCCACAGCACCCTTAGCGGAGTTGCCAACAACCGGATGTTCCGGTTTTCAGGGATACAGCTAATTCAACCTAGCTTAGAACTTTTATACCTGCTACGTTAGATCACAATAACACAAACTCATCCATGCTGTTGCTGTTATTGGTCCTTCTCAGCCTCGCCTTGTCCTTGGTCAGGATGTGGGTGATAGAGTTTGGGGGTGCATTGCTCTCATCCTCCTGCCCCCCATCCTGTCCCTGACCCTCTGCAATGGTGAAGATGGGGTACTTTTCTGTTGATGATGAGAGAGCCTGGGGAAGAGAAAGAGATGAACGAGAGAACCAACTCTAGGAGCTCTTATATTTCCCGTCATCTCGATTGAACCATTAACCAATGACTGTATTACAACATATTGTAAAAGCAATAATGTACTTGGCTCCTTGCAACTAAAACATCTGCATCAGTTATACAGCACACTCTTCATATATGTATATTTGATCTCAAGAGTAAACAACAGCATCTTGGTCAGGGTTCAAATCCATAGCCAGCCCATTCCCCTAACATGGACACCACAAATAAAATCAAGTTGGTCACATTCACAGGGTATAAACGGTACAGTGAAATGCTTACTTGCAAGCTTTCCTCAACAGTGCAATATCCATTTATAAAAAGAATACACAATAAGTAATACAAAGTAGTAACAAAACCATTTTAATGTTTGGAATTTTTATGTTTGGAAATATATACACAAAAATAATATACAGTACAGTTTAGATAAATAATAAATAGTAGCAGCAATAGTGCCTGTGTGTGTGTGCCCCACATACCGTGCTAACAGCTGAGCACAGTAACTCAAATTCTTTCTGGCTCTTGGCATAGAAGCCTATAGTGCAGCTGGGATCCATGCGACTGAAGGAGATCTTCCTGGGACACTTACAGTGAAACGACTGCAGGGGGAATGGAGAGGAGAAGGCCCCATTAAGGCGAGAGATGGTGGCGTCAGGGTAGCCCAGTTTCTAGACCGAGTTTTTATCACGAAAGCGTGGCCAACAGGCACAGACAGGTTGGTAAATAAGTGGCTTAGTGTTACACTGCTAGACCGAGATGCAATCTTGGCCTAGGACCTGGTCTAGAGCCATGGATATAGAATAATGTATAGGGTTTGCAAACAACACAAACAGCCAAAACAGGAAGAGAGCGCCTTCCATTACCTCTAAGGGGAAGTTATCCTGTGTGATATCCACTGTGGACTGGCTGTAGTGGGGGTCCAAGCACAACAGCTGTTCGTCTAGCACAGGAGACATGAGCATGGTCAGAGTGAGGGTACAAGGACTGTAAAATTACAGAATGACAACAGGAAGACCATACACCTACCTTGGTACCCAACGAAGAACAGAGAGTGCTTGGGTTTGCCACCAATGATTCCAATGCAGCATTCTAACCTCAGGAGATTCTATGGAAAGAAAAACACAAGAAGGGTTTACCAATCTCTCACTGTGTTCTGTGGTTGTCAGTGTCTGTGTGCATGTCTCTAGCATGTTACTCTGACTTGACACATACTTTGACACATTTGATGTAGGTGGGGTTGAGGACTTCTCCTCCCAGGCGCACAGGGACCAGGATGATGACAGACTTCCAGGTTGGACTGGGTCCTGTGGAGCCCTCAGATAGAGGTCTCTCACACAGCCTCACCACATCATCTATGTACACTATACAGGGACCACATAATGATACAACCTATTACTCTGGTCTGATGGGCACCCTGCCAAATAGTGAGAATGAGATAACAAGGGAACACTCACCAGTGCAGTCCTGTGCTACATACACTGTCAGATTGGACACCTCTGCTGATGCTGCGTCAACAGCCTTACTAAACAAACAGATAGCCCACATCACTAAGGGAAGATGTATTGTATGGAATGCAGATGGCTGGGGGGGGGGGTTAGCTTCTAAGTTCTCACCGAAGTATGTGTGCTACGATGGAGGGGCCATACCAGTCCCCTGCCTTCTTCCCTGAGCTTGTGCCCTGTTCCACCAGCTGATGCAGCCCGAACGGGGCGAAGGGATGGTCCCCAAACCAGGACACCACCCGTCTGTGAGTAACTTCCGTCCGGCTCTCCAGGAAGGACACTATGCTCTTCCTCCTTCCCTTCTTAGTCACCTCCGGACCCAAGGAGCGAGACTCCTGTACCTCCATGTCATCTTTGGACACATGGTTGGCAGAGAGCCAGGTCCAGCCTGGCAACAATAGAGAGACAAGGGACAAGGCTAAGTAGTGATAAACTGTAGTAGTGTGTTACTCAGGAGATACTTTGAGATGCTGCTGGAAACATGTACCTGTATGTATGTATGTATGTATGTATGTATGTATGTATGAATCTGTATGTATGTATGACCCACGTGCACAAGTGCGTTTTTTCTTTTACCTGGCGGCAGCAGGTGTAGCAGTAGCCCCTGTGCCAGGAGCATCTGTCCACTGCGCAGCATGCAGCCCCACCCACTGTCTGTGGTCAGAGAGGAACCATTCAGCTGTGGGAAGCCCCGCCTGTACGTCAGCCATAGCAGAGTGGCAAAGGCCCGGCGAAAGCACTCCCTCTCCACTGACAAAACAAAGGACAGACACTGTCCTTGAATATATACAATTTTCTCAAATCCAGTTACATACCAGTTAGGTGTGGGTCTTTAATTGAAGGTCCCCAACAACACATTCTTAAATGGAAGAAGTTTGGAACAACCAAGACTCTTCCTAGAGCTGGCCTCCCGGCAAACTGAGCAGTTACCCAACCAACAGAACATCTCTCACCTCCATGACTGAGCAGATAAGACTGTCCAAGCATGGTCAGAGGAGAGGTCTTGCTGAAGCGGGCCTTTGACTTGAACGACCAGCCTGGATGGGCAAAGGAAAGCAAACTATAAAATGACAAACAATGACTTGCCCAAGCCTCCCCCATTTCTCCTTCACCCAAATCCAGATAGCTGATGTTCTGAAAGAGCTGCAAAATCTGGACCCCTACAAACCAGCCGGGATAGACGATCTGGACCCTCTAAGATTATCTGCTGAAATTGTTGCAACCCCTATTACTAGCCTGTTCAACCTCTCTTTCGTATCGTCTGAGATTCCCATAGATTGGAAAGCTGCCATGGTCATCCCCCTCTACAAAGGGGGATACACTCTAGACCCAAATTGCTACAGACCTATATCTATCCTAACATGCCTTTCTAAGGTCTTTGAAAGCCAAGTTAACAAACAGATTACCGACCATTTCTAATCCTACTTTACCTTCTCCGCTATGCAATCTGGTTTCAGAGCTGGTTCCTCTCTAGGTTTCTTCCTAGGTTTTGGCCTTTCTAGGGAGTTTTTCCTAGCCACCGTGCTTCTAAATCAAATCAAATTTATTTATATAGCCCTTCGTACATCAGCTGATATCTCAAAGTGCTGTACAGAAACCCAGCCTAAAACCCCAAACAATGCAGGTGTAGAAGCATTGTGGAGCAATTGGTAACGCTGCTACGAGGGTGGTGGTTGTCGTTGTGTTCCTGGTTCGAGCCCAGGTAGGAGTGAGGAGAGGTACGGAAGCTATACTGTTACACTGGCATACTAAAGTGCCTAAAAGAACATCCAATAGTCAAAGGTATATGAAATACAAATGGTAGAGAGAAAAATATTCCAATAATAACTACAACCTTAAACTTCTTACCTGGGAATATTGAACCACCAGCTTTCATATGTTCTCATTTTCTGAGCAAGGAACTTAAACGTTAGCTTTCTTACATGGCACATATTGCACTTTTACTTTCTTCTCTAACATTTTTTGCATTATTTAAACCAAATTGAACATGTTTCATTATGTTTCATTATTTATTTGAGGCTAAATTGATTTTTATTGATAAAGGAGTGGTTCTGCAGGTGGGGACCACAGACCACTTCTCAGTTCCTATGCTTCCTGGCTGATGTTTTGGTCCCTTTTGAATGCTGGCGGTGCTTTCACTCTAGTGGTAGCATGAGACGGAGTCTACAACCCACACAAGTGGCTCAGGTAGTGCAGCTCATCCAGGATGGAACATCAATGCGAGCTGTGGCAAGAAGGTTTGCTGTGTCTGTCAGCGTAGTGTCCAGAACATGGAGGCGCTACCAGGAGACAGGCCAGTACATCAGGAGACGTGGAGGAGGCCGTAGGAGGGCAACAACCCAGCAGCAGGACCGCTACCTCTGCCTTTGTGCAAGGAGGAGCACTGTCAGAGCCCTGCAAAATGACCCCCAGCAGGCCACAAATGTGCATGTGTCTGCTCAAACGGTCAGAAACAGACTCCATGAGGGTGGTATGAGGGCCCGACGTCCACAGGTGGGGGTTGTGCTTACAGCCCAATACTGTGCAGGACGTTTGGCATTTGCCAGAGAACACCAAGATTGGCAAATTCGCCACTGGCGGACTGTGCTCTTCACAGATGAAAGCAGGTTCACACTGAGCACGTGACAGACGTGACAGAGTCTGGAGACGCCGTGGAGAACGTTCTGCTGCCTGCAACATCCTCCAGCATGACCAGTTTGGCAGTGGGTCAGTCATGGTGTGGGGTGGCATTTCTTTGGGGGGCCACACAGCCCTCCATGTGCTCGCCAGAGGTAGCCTGACTGCCATTAGGTACCGAGATGAGTTTGTGTGATTTTGTTGTTAGCACATTCAACTATGTAAAGAAAAAAGTATTTAATAAGAATATTCCATTCATTCAGATCTAGGATGTGTTATTTTAGTGTTCCCTTTATTTTTTTAAACAGTGTATTATATTAAGTTAAAATAAGTGTTCATTCAGTATTGTTGTAATTGTCATTATTACAAATACTTTAAAAAAATAAAATCAGCCGAATAATCGGTATTGAAAAATCATAATCGGTCGACCTCTAATTTATTTATCTTGCTCCTTTGCACCCCCAGTATCTCTACTTGCACATTCATCTTCTGCACATTCTACCATTCCAGTGTTTAATTGCTTTATTGTAATTACTTTGCCACCATGGCCTATGTATTGCCTTACCTCCCTTATCCTTCCTCATTTGTACATGCTGTATATATACTTTTTCTACTGTATTATTGATTGTATGTTTGTTTATTCCATGTGTAACTCTGTGTTGTTGTATGTGTCTAACTGCTTTGCTTTATCTTGGCCAGGTCGCAGTTGCAAATGAGAACTTGTTCTCAACTGGCCTACCTGGTAAAATAAAAAAATTCACCTTTAAAGTGACTGGTCACTTAGGTCAAAACGGTTTTAGGCACACATACCATATTTGACATTGTTCCATGCTGACACCAGCTTGGACTTGAGTCTGCCTCTCTCCTCAGGTTCCTCTGGGTCATCCTGGCTTCCATCAGAGCCCTGAGTTCCCAGAGACATGGTGGAAAGGTGGAACCAATCGTCTGGAGGGTCACCCTCAGGGCTCTGGCCCTCACAGGGAGAACTGGGGTTCATGACTACTGGGCTTGTCCAACTGTCTGGAGGTCATTTCCTTATCGCCATATCAACCTGAGAGTGGACACAGCATTGAGTATTCAGCCAAGAAGAAACCTTGATTACTATCAGGGGCAAAGCTCAGATGTAAGCTGAGAGATATTGACTGCACAGATCATAGTAGTAGCTTATACTAAGTCTTCTCTCCAGGAAGTAGCTACAAACATAAGTTAAACTGCATGACATGTTAATAATTCCCCTCAGTGAGTTAGACTGAGGGCATGTGACAAGCTTGTGATGACAGTAAGAATTTCAGACATGTATGGGTTTCTTTCAAATAGATAGACTATAATAAATGTTGCTAGAAGATACCAACCCTACCGTTAGGCTTGTTTACACTGAGCTCCACTGGGGTCGAAACACAATCATGATTAAATTAAGACAATGGGGAGCCAGTGTGAGATATGGGTCAGAATATAAATCTCAAAGTAGGGATGGGATATGTATTATTACTAACGTATGCTAGCTAGCAGTAGCCACTTTCGAATGGCAGTGTCAGCCAATCAGCTCCTTTGTTGTTCAACGCGACTTGCCATTCCATAACGTCTCCTGTGGTTAGAATCCTGATTGCGTTCCGACCCCAGTGCAGCTCAGTTTAAACAATCGTTATGGTAGGGTCAGTATCTATGGCGATAAGGAAACTTTTCAGCAGACACTGAAAATGCAGTTACTCACACAGTAGAGCTCCATCTGCCTTCGCATGTAGCAAGTATCCAACTGTTTAATATACATTGAAAGATTTTATAGCTGGCTAGTCTACAGTGCATTTGAAAATTAATCAGACCCCTTGACTTTTTCCACATTCTTACATTACAGCCTTATTCTAAACTGGATTAAATAGTTTCCCCCCCTCAATCTAAACACAATACCCCATAACGACAAACCAAAAACGGGTTTAGACATTTTGGCAAATGTATAGATACAGTGGGGCAAAAAAGCATTTAGTCAGCCACCAATTGTGCAAGTTCTCCCACTTAAAAAGATGAGGCCTGTAATTTTCATCATAGGTACACTTCAACTATGACAGACAAAACGAGAAAAAAAAATCCAGAAAATCACATAAGGATTTTTAATGAATTTGCAAATTATGGTGGAAAATAAGTATTGCCCGGCAATACATGTTGTGTTATAAATCAGCACCTGAATTGTTTAACGTAAGTAATACAATTCGTGTTGACAACCAGCTAACATTAGTGACACGACTAGGGTTGAGGTAACTACATGTCTCAACATTACAGATGAATCGTCAACATTTTTTCCAACACAATGCCAATGGTAAGCACGTAGGCATTCATTTGTCACTGACGAGCTTCTTGCTGGCTGAATGTGTTCTAACGTTGCATTGTAAAAATATAGCTAACAAAAATATTGTATATTGCTTTCAAATCTTAAGCTAACTCAATGTAGGGAAACTTGCTAGTGAGTTAGCTAATTGACAACGGGTTAACGATATCTAGCTAGCCAACGACGTCCATGTCTTTATTATGTAAACAAGCTAACATTAGCTGTTCTTCTCTCCTGAGCTCTTTATAGTTGGTTATAATTTGTCCTCTTACCTTTATTTACATATGTCATCTTGTATGTTTCACTTACAAACTACTGTCAACGAAATAATCGTCTAAATTGGAGATGACTTTCAAGAACAAGTTGTCCCATCATTAGCTAGCGGCCTGACTTCCTGTTTGTCTACTTGGCAATCGGTATCGTGATTGGTCAATAAATGACCAACGTTTCATTTACCCTATGCATTTACCCCCATTGATTTACTCCTCCACCGCGGCGTGTTCTGCATGACGCCACGTTTTGGAACGTTCATGTGTATGCTACGTAAAACAAACATGCCTCTCTGACGTATAGAATAAGGATTTATGTATTGCTCTACTCCTGAAATGTCTGTCTGCATGTTTGGACAAAGTTTTGCTGAACGTGGCCCTGTTGATATCCATTTAGAAGTTGTCTGTCAAAGTTATGTCTCACAACAAGAAGACAAACAGGCACATGGTAATTTAAGGATTATCTTTAATGATTTTATTACTCTATAGGCTTTTTTTGCATTGGTTTCATAACAGTGCCAAGAGAATAAAATGACATGGACAACAATGAACTGAGAGAAGTGTCATAAAAAAGTCACAAATAACTCACAAATAAGTCAACATGGACCGAGGCCATGGTGTATTGCAACTCTCTTATGGAATGACAGAAGTATAATTGCACAAAATATGACAACCACACAGATTTGGTAAATTCTCTCATTTTGTAGACTTACAATTTAGAGATATAAATAACAATTCAAAGAACAATGCACAAGTAAACCGTTTGAGAGCAATTGACAAATAATCAAATACAATAAATAAAGTGTAATAAATAGATAAATAAATACATTTGACACAAAATAAAGTGCAATTTCCACGCACACCCCCACATACACAAACACAAGCTTTTAACTAGCATTCATCTAAATATGAGCTGTTTGTCGTCTCCTAGGAGCTCTGTATCTGTATCATACATCTATCTCTCTTTATCGGTCATAATACACAAAAAAAAATCTAATTGTATTCAGACAAACAAACAAGTTTCTAGTAGCTATATGAATGGAACAGTGGTTACAATAGAAAATCATGAAGATATGAGGGTAATATCTCGGATCAAATCTAATCTTGTGTCATTCAATTCTGAACTGATGATCTGTAAATTACATTTTTACCTCAAATACTATGTTCAGGACAGTCGTGTGATGGCCACAAGATGGCAGTCTGATACAGGTATGGGCATGAACATATTAAGTTACGTCCCTGATGAAGGTGCTGCCTAGGTCTACGGTGGGCTGTCAGATCTCACTAGGAATTCTACATAGAACTTGCATATCATTACTCATCACTGTAAACAACATATCCCTCAAATAAACTGGCACATTTATTCACACATTACATTATACAATGCTAATTTTACATACATTGAAAAGGGAGAGTTCTAGCCTACGTTGCCAGAGTACGAGTAAGTCTCAAACAAGACTCCCATTCTATAGTATCAATTTTATCACCTGACCACACTTAATTCACACGCAGAGACATATGGGTTCCTCTTCTTTAGTTCAATTCATTATATCTGCTTGCTTGGCTTATTGCAAACCTTTACCTCCCTAACATTCATGGGTACATTGTAGGGGACACACAGGAAAATACTTAAAAAGCCCATTGCATAGTGTCCCTGTGCAAGTTCAGATAGTCCACCTAAATCCAACCAGGACTCAGCCCTTAAAACACTCAAACCAATTAATTCAGCTCTCCTTTACACAATACAATTCCAAGTTCCACATTTAGCAAGCAGGTCATCTCCTTTGTCCAGTTAGAAACAGATCTCAATGTGTTACACCAATGCATGTTACACCAATGCAACAATTCTTCTCTCAATCTATTTTCCAGGTACTGTGTGAGAAAAAGAACAAGGTGCTATCTTTAGGTATTTTAACTGAGTGAAAAGATGGCACCGGAGTTGACGGACATGGGTAATGTTCTTCGTGGTGATAGACTGTGACAGAAGCCTGCCTATAGACATGCTGTTTACATTGGGAACATGTGGGGGCTGTTGACATGATGTTCACAGTGTTCACTACCATCAGGTCTGTTAGATTTTTTTTCCTCATCTCTTTAAATATTCTCTTTCATCTCTCATGTACAATTTGGAACATGCAAGAAGACACGCTTTTACTATATACATTACACATACAGTACATACACACACACATTTGAGAACAGCATTAAAGCACATTCCTCAACATATTCTTGTTTTATCTACAGGTCTGTATTTTCTAGCTATTTGGTGTGTTTCTGTAGGTGCCTGATATGGTGGCATGATATTCTGGTCCAAAAAGGCATTTTCCGGGAGATCACAGGTTTGTCCCTCACTTGCAGATCAGGAGTGGTGCTTACCTGAATTCCTCGTGTTTGCCTTTTCAGGCTGAGCTGAGCCGGTAGGACTTGGAGATGTCCCCTGAGCGCCCCGTCGACTACCTCCAGACGGAGCCTCAGACTTTCCCGCTGAACTTCCCCGTTTCTCCTCACCGCCCTTGGGCCCTTCCTGGGATCCCATCTTCATAGGCCCCAGCACATTTTTGGCCACACTGGTCAGCTGAGTCACAAAGCTTGGCTTGTCACCAGGGGAGACGGGGCGTGACTTGCTGGAGCAGGGGGAGGCAGCGGTGGAGGAGGGGGACATAGGGTTCTCCTCCACCACCTCCAGGTGACTCCTCTCCTCCTTGGCCCCTCGGTAGCTGCTCAACGGGACAGAAACCTTGTCTGCTCTGGATTTTGTTGAAGCAGGAACTGGGCCTATGGTAAGAGGGGATGGGGCCGGGGTCGGGGCTGGTGCTTGGGTTGGGACTGAAGGAGCAGGTCCTTTAACCTTGGTCTCAGTGGCTTTGTCAATGCCACCCATCCCTCCTTTCAAAGTGCTCTCTCCCATCTGTGTGTCTTTACTTGCCTTGGCCAACTCTGTAGCTCCCGCCCTCTGTGTGGTGACTTTGTCTGGACCCCCACTTCCTTTCTCCTCACTCTTCTCCTGGCTTCTGCTTGCTGGGGTGGTGTCTGTCTGGACAACCTGGTGCTTACGCTCCTGAGAGAGCGGACTCTGGGATGTAGCCTGGACTGGGGCCCTGTAAGTGGGATTAGGGCCACCACTGGCTGTCTCAGAGCTTGGAGCACTAGAGCTTAGAGGTTTGTCTGCTGGGCTGGACTTGGCCCCTGGAGTGGAGGGGGTTAAGGCTGGGCTAGGCTGGGCCTCACCTGGTACTGGTGAAGCTTTTCTCTTCAGAGCCTCACAAGGAGTTAATGTCTTAGCTGTCTCACTAGTGCTGGTCTTGGGCTCTACTTTAACAGGTGTGCTGTCAGTGTGTGGGTCAGATGCTGTAGTCTGGGCAGCTCTCTCCCTCCCTGTCAGCAGTGTGTCCCGGCTCAGAGGCGACTCCTGTCTCCCCAGCCTCCTCGCAGGCTTCAGGCACCCTGTCTCTCCAACAGTGGGGGGAGAAGGGGAGGAGGAAGATGAGGGAGAGGGGGGAACGGGCCCGTTCTCTCCCTCCATCTCCAGCAGACTCTGCAGGCTGTGCTCGCAGTGGAAAGACTCCCTTCTGTAGTCCCCATGTGACACCTCCAGGCTGTGCTTACGCATTGACACCCCTCCTGCAAGGGGTGAGGAAGCTGAAGACGAAGATGAAAAGGAGGGTAGGAGGGTTGCACCCAGTTTCTCTGACGACTGAACCCGCTGTAGCAAAGGTGAGCGGGGGGGCTCTGCGCTTTTGGGCCTGGGACGGGCCACAGGGGGAGAGGAGTGGAGCTTTGCTGGGAAGGCCTGAGTGGTGTTGGAGCTACCCACTGTGTGGCCAGACAGGGGTGGGGGAGAGGAGGTGGTGGGGGAGGGTGTGTGGGCCAGGGGGGACAGAGGGATGTTGCCAGCTGACTTGCAGCGGGCTGAGCGGTACTGGCGGTGCAGTTTGGGGGAGAGGCCGTGCAGGGAGCTGGGTCTCATATGCTGGGAGGCAGCCGGAGAGTTAGGGGTGCTGGAGACTGGAGAACTGCTCTGAGAAGTGTTGCCTGAGGAGTGAAGAGGAGACATATAGCAATCATTCAAACTATTATTTTGTTATGTGAGGGTGCAGATGCTAAGAGGAGTGCTGTACAGTAATGTATTGCCCTTCATACTGACCCAGGTAGGTGGAGTCGGGGGTGGAGCGGTAGCTCTGTGTGGGGGAGCGGGCAGAGAGGTTGTGGGTGGGGGAGCCTGGTAGGCTGTCCCCTGATGACAGAGAGCGGTTCAGAGAGGACAGGCTGCGGCTGGTGTGGAGCAGGTTCGACTGCTTAGTGATCTTCCTGAACAACGAGCTGCGCTTCTTACTGCGAGTGAGAAGTGAAAAGAGAGAGGTGGGAGGATGAGAGGAGAGAGAGAGAGTTAGAAAAACAGAGTCAATGACATTGATTTTCTAGAGCGTTCATCTGAAATCATAGTGTAGCATCTGCTGTGCAGAGAAACCCACTTGTACCTTTCTTGTCCCTCCTTAGCCCCTGTCTTCTTGTTGCGCCGTGCCATCTTGGACTTGTAGCTGGACTTGCGGGCAGGACCAATCTTGATGGAGGTGTTTTCAAAGGGAGTGGTGGTCACCATCACATTGTTTCCACTCTGGAGAAACAACGGAAACAAAAAACGTACAGTATACACTGCTTGGACAATTATTAGGCAAATTGTATTCCTCAGGATTCATTTTGTTGTTGAACAAACACAATGCTCTCAGTCAATCCAAAATGTTATTGAATCTCAAACCTGAATATTTAACAAAGGAATACTGAGTTTTGTCTTTCTCATGGGAATATATGTGTGCACAATTATTAGGCAACTACATTACAAAAATAATTTCTCCCAACTCACTTTTTATTCTCAATTTGTAGAGTAAGTGTAACAAATAAGTAACACAAAATGACAATTAAATAACATTTTTGGCCTTTAAAAAATATTCAGTGACCAATACAGCCACCCTTCTTTTCAATAACTCCCTTGAGCCTTCCACCCATGGAGTCTGTCAGTTTCTTGATCTGTTCTCGATCAACTTTCCCTGAAGCAGCAACCGCAGCCTCCCAAATGCTGTTCAAAGAGGTGTATTGTCTTCCCTCACTGTAAATCTCACATTTGGGAAGGACCCACAAGTTCTCAATAGGATTTAAGTCAGGTGAGGAAGGGGGCAAGGTCACTATTTGTTCATCGTTGAGGCCCTTGCTGGCTAGCCAAGCAGTGGAGTACTTGGATGCATGTGATGGAGCATTGTCCTGCATAAAGATCCTGGCCTTATTGAATGCTGAGGACGTCTTCCTGTACCACTGCTTGAAGAAAGTATCTTCCAATTTCAGTCCATCTTCAACCCGAAAAGGTCCAACTACCTCATCCTTAATGATAGCAGCCTATACCAGTACCCCTCCTTCACCTTGCCTGACTCGAAGTGGTGCCCTGTGTCCATTATTGATCCAACCACGGGCCCATCCATCTGGACCATCAAGAGTCACTCTCATTTCATCTGTCCATAAAACCTTAGAAAAATCTGTCTTCAGGTGTTTCTTTGCCCAATCTTGACGCTTCAACTGTTGAATCTTATTCAGTGGTGGTCGTGTTTCAGCCTTCTTGACCTTGGCCATGTCTCTGAGCAATTGACACCTTGTACTTCTGAACACTCCAGGTAGGTTGCAGTTCTGGATTATGGTGGCACTGGAGGATAATGGGTTCTTGGTAGCTTGATATTTAATTATTCTCCAGTCTTTTGCAGTTAATTTGCACCTTTTCTTCTCCATGTGTTTTATGCGCCCCAGTTGACTGTTCGCAACAAAACGTTTGATTGTCCGGTGAAGCTGCCTGGTAATTATGCACACCTTGACATAAGGTGTTATTCACTTTCACCACACCCTCCTTCATTACACAAATACATATAACCTGAAAATGGTTCAATCCAATAAGTATTCAAGTTTATATGGTTTGGAGTTGGAAAATGTGCATAGAAATAATGATAAGATCAGAATACTCACTTGCCTAATAATTGTGCACACAGTGTATGATAGGCTTCACCTGTATTCTATGCTGTAGAAAAAAACACCTGTTGTTTCTTTCCTTTCCTCTCACCTTCAGAATGAGCTCCACCACCTCAGTGTGCACCAGCCCGTGGACAGACTCCCCGTTCACATGAGCGATGAGGTCACCAGCGCAGAGTCCCGCCTCCTGGGCAGGGCCTCCGTCCTCCACATGCTGTGATTGAAGCAGATCAACATCAATCAAACAAGTCATCATGCTATTGGACAAGTCTGTTTTTCCACTACAAATTGTAGCGATGCTTTGTTATGATACAGAACTTCTCAAAAGAGTGATGTCTACTTAACACTACTTTGTCCATGGAAACAAATACAGAACATATCATCTCTATCGCCGTCTCACCCAGACCACGTGGTGTACGCTATAGACATCACTGTCTCCCATGTAGACTCGAATGGCTCGGAGGGTGAAACCGTACTTCTTCCCAGAGCGGTGGATGGTGATGGGAGAACGCAGCACGTTGACCGTGGGCGAGTAGTCTCGGCTGGGGGAGGAGTCACGAGACGACAGGTCGGAGGAGATGGATCGAGGAGACATGGGGCTGGCCAGGGGGGACGTACCATGCTGCTCCACTGAGGAGGGGGGGAGGGAATCACAGGAATAAAGTGTGAGAAAAACCATCTGAATAAGTCAATTGAAGGTCAAAGCAATTGATAGTTTTTAAGAAATGTACAATTTTCCATAACAAGCTCAAGTTAACCGTTTTAACTGTTTAACATGAATATTGTCATTAGCAACAGACAGCCCCGTTCTTCTCACACTCCCTTGCCTTCCAGCTCCTCACCTGCAGGTATGATGACAGACAGGGCTGTGGTGGAGGCAGACTTGATGACCTTGGTCACGGGTCGCGAGTTGCGCTTCTCTCCCTCAGCTGAGAGCTGGCTGTGGCGGGCCCTCCTCAGGACCAGCTCGTTGGTGGCCCGTGACCCCTGGGGCTCTGTTGCCCCAGCAGTCACAGTACTGTTGGGGCTGGGGATGACTCCCATTGGTACATCAGCTGGCCTCAGCAGCTTGTCTGGAGCAGAGCAGAAAGATGGAGGAATAATATCATGTAGGTATCAAAGTGTATGTCAAGCCAGGATTCATCCATTATCTAATGCCAAATGCCCTCACCTCCAGCAGTCAACCCATTGCCCTCCCTTTCCTTCCTAAAATCCCCCTGGCTGGATGTGGTGCCCACGGATGTGGTGCCCATGGCCCCCTCCAGAGAGGTGCCCCTGGCCTTGACTGGGAGCTGCCTGGTGGGCACTGGCAGCTCAGGATCGGCCTCTAGTGGAGAGGCGAAGCGGTGAGTGTCCATGAGGGCAGAAAAGCGTCGCCGGGCCCCAGATGGAGGACTGGAGTCACTCTCAGTGAAGGATGACTCTGAGCATGACAGTCGCTTCCTACACACAACAACACAGCACAGAATAGATTTATTGTATTTATGAAAACAAACAATGAGTAATGATAATGAGAGCCTTGTTAATGAGGACCAACAATGTCACATTTCCAACTTGTTATGCAAGGTAAGAGGGTACTAGTACTAGTCAGAGTACAGTAGTGGTCATACTCACATCTCAGGTGATCCTGTCCTCCAGCTCTTGTCTCTCAAGGTCAGGCTGCCCAGGCTCTCTCTCTTGGCCGCCCGGTCCTCCCTGGGGCCCTTGTGCTCCCGCCGGGTCACCGTCGGGGGCTTGTGCTCCAGCTGGGACAGGTGCTCCATGCTGCTGTACACCTGTAGTTCCCAACAGAGAGAGGACCAATAAGCTTTCAGAACCCACAGAGGGAAAAATTACACATTTCCCATGATTCTTTCTTTTACAATAGGTTCAGGGGCACAATTAGCTTTCACAGATTAGTCAAGAAGGGGAGATCTGAGCAGAAAGAGACATAGGCCTGAGGCATGTATGAGGCTGAAATGTGTAGTGTGGGCCGGCTATTAAAATGGACAGGTCGGCTATTTGAGACTTGTGTTTAACTGAAGTTTAAAGATGAGTAAGTGTAGAGTTTGACCTTGCTGAAGCGAGGGGAGCAGGACGAGAAACGACGGATCTCGACAGGTTCATCATCATTGGTGTCGTCCTCATCATAAGAGTGGACGTGGTGGTAGCGGTCTGAGCGGGCTGGGGACGGAAGAGGACATGACACACACACACACACGCACGCACATACAGACACACAGACAAATAGCATTGGCAAGTTCTTCAAAGCTCCAAACACAGCTAGTTCATATCTCTATCCCATATGCCAGTGGTATTCAAAGTTGGGGTTGCGACCAAACTGCAGTTATTTTTTTAGGAACAGAGTAAAGATTATTGTATAGGACAATATGCAAACCTTTTTGAGAAATACAATTTTATTAAGTAAATGTATTTATTGGTTTCTTTGATAAGAGATTAAAATGTTATTGAAGGTTATTTGTTGATGTAAAAATCAACATTTTTGTCAATAGATTAGGGGTGGGGTGGGCTTGGGTAACGAGAAATTGTTGCAAAAAAATGGGTTCCCCAGAAATTCTGGAGAAGAGAACGGGGTCCCCGTTGAAAAAGTTTGAATACCACTTCCTTATGGTGATTCTATACATTAAGAATGCAACGAGTCAGCACAGTTCTCCTCCATGTGACCAGGGGGCAGTGCAGTTAGAGAGAGACTCACTGTCGAAGTAGCTGGTGTCTTCCTCTGACTCTAGGTGGGGGATGAACTCAGCCTTCTGTCTCAGCAGACTGTTCCAGTCCAGTTCAGTGAAGAACGAGTGCTGCTTCACCTCAAATGCACCGCCTGGGGCAGCGAAAGAGAAAGAGAGAGAGAGAGAGAGAATGAATGAAAGGGAGAGTGAGAATGAAAGGGCAAGCGAGAGAGGGGGAGAGAGAGGGAGAGAGAGATAAGATGTGTGTTGTTGAGTGAATCTATATTTTCACAATGAATAGGCAGTTTAGTCAATTTCTGCTACAGCACACGTCTGATGTTAAGCATTTTGTCAACATGCACGTGTATGCTGACCTGTGCCCAGTCGGACCAGTGGGTTGGTCTGAAGCAGAGTAGAGATCAGATGCTGGGCATCGGCAGGAAGAGCGTCCTCATCTTCTGGCCACACTATGTCGTCTACAAGAGACAGACAGAGATAAGTTGCATTGGACAATGTAGATGTGAGAAAGATGGCTTCAAAATGGCTGTAAGATGCTGCTCAATGAACCCACTAACCCCGGACCTCTCACCTGTGATGACCTGTCCAAAGAGCTCCTCAGGCGTGGCTCCAAAGAACGGCACACAACCCACCAGGAACTCATAGAGGATGATGCCCATAGCCCACCAGTCTACTGGCTTCCCATAGCCCTGTCTCAGGATCACCTCCGGGGCGATGTACTCTGGCGTGCCACACACCTGATGGAGGACAGAACCACAGCGCTCCAATGAGAGGTTCTATAGTCATATCTATGGATAAAACCCTACTGGTGAGATGCTAAGGCCAGTCTCTCTCAAAACGTGAGTGAGAGACATGTGTGGCCAATGCACGTGTTTTCCAAGCTGATGGGATCAATGCAAGAATGCCAGGATGAAACATGAAAGCTTTGGACGTTGTGTTTTCATGTGCAGATGGGTATTCATCAAATGCTAACAGATCTGTGGCTGTGAGAAAGCCGAGCCAATAAATAATTGGGGATTTAATTAAAGCAGCACCATTCAAAGGGTGGGAAAAACAAAACATCTGAAAAGACAGTTGATTATAATAGCTGAGGCATATTTGGTTATCATTTTGTTTGATGTCGATCATTTCATTTCTTCACACTTTGACAACTATATGCACACATTTATAAACTCAGCATTTATTTATTACATTTGTCTAGAAATAAAGACATAAAAAATGTATTAGGTATAGTTTTTGGTCTGAGTGGTTATGGAAAATGTAGAAATCTAAATATATTACTGCAAATTCATTTTGAACGCCTGCCAAGGTTGTGTATACTGTGGTGGGTTTCTCTGCTCTATATACAATGCACACCTGTTTGTCCAGGAACTCTCTGGTGTCCTTCTCAATGTGTCCCTCGTACAGGTTAGTGGTGAGGCTCATCAGACCCATCTTAGACAGGCCGAAGTCAGTCAGCTTGATGTGCCCCATGGAAGTGATCAGAAGACTGGGGACAGACAGGTCAAAGGTTACCTGAAACACTCTTCGTGTTTGTAATATAATTGAACTTTGAGTTCACTCCAATGAGTCCCATATGATAATTGTTCAATGCCAACCCAAGTGAGGTCTTACTTGTCTGGTTTGAGGTCGCGGTGCACGATGCCATAGTTGTGGATGTACTCCAGTGCCAGGACGGTCTCGGCAAAGTACATGCGCGTCATCTCCACGGGCAATGCCCCAATGTTTTTCAGCAGGGTGGCACAGTCTCCCCCTGGAAACCGATAACACATGATCAGACTGACTGCTAACATTCCCATCACCAGCAATGTCCTAAATGCTGCTCTTGTGCTAAACAGACAAGAAGTGGTGCCCAGTGTATTATTGTGTTAACTTACCCTCCACATACTCCATGACCATACAGAGGTGCCTGCGGGTCTCAAAGGAGCAGAACATGGAGACCACGAATGGGTTCTCAGCGAAGGTCAGGATGTCTCTCTCTACGAAGGCCTGCTGGATCTGGTTCCTTAGTATCAGGTTCTGCTTGTTGATCTTCTTCATGGCAAAACGCTGACGGGTCTCCAGGTGACGGACCAGGTAAACAGCTCTGGAGACACACACACGCATACACACAGTTAGTAATCTGATTTTTTACACATTTTACTGAGTAAATCCAGTGTTTTCTCCTAAAACCATTTAATGGACATCAACAAGATGGCTCAGAGACATGTACTAATGTAACATTCATATGCGTGAACACACCCACACCAACACCCACACTCACACTCACACTCACCCATAGGCTCCATTGCTGATCAGCTTTATGGTCTGGAAGTCAGCCTCTTCGGGCGTCTTCATAGCTCTCATCTTGCCCTGAGGGAGAGAGCATAACAGCAGGGTAAGATGAGACTGGATCTGGCCAGACCTCCAACACCAGGCCCACAGGAGTGACGTTGTCACTTTTTCCCCCAGTGCTACCCTTGTCTTCCTGACTTCTTGTCCAGTTAGCTGAATTTTGGCACCTGTCCTGATGGTTGAATGAGGGCTGATTGCAGGCCTACAAGGCACTAGAGGATATCCTGCTTTGACTTCAGACTCTAATCAAAGCAAATGGACTCAATTACGTAGAGTATTGTCCACTGTGCCAAGTAATTAGTAGAGGAAGCAGTCATATTCATTAGTCAGCAGGGCCTTGGACTACAGTTTGACTTAACTCAAAGGGACAGAGGGAGAGGGGGGTTGATGGTGGGTGGGCTGGGAAGAGGTGGAGTAGGGACAAGGTTCTCACCTCTGTTGAGTCGTCTGTTTCTGGGGTGAGAGGTCCCTCACTGTCGTAGCTGTCCAGGTTCACCATTTCTGGGGACATACAGAGGGAGTACCTATGAGCTGCCTTTCAGCAATACATAGAGTGAGAGAGCAACGGTAGTCAACACAAGTCAAGGTTTCCTCTTTCTCTCTCTCTCTCGGACTCATTCTCTCGCTCACCTTCTATAGGGTCTCGTGTCAGTCCCAGCTGGCTGATAATGTAGCGAGGGATGTCCGTCTTCATCAGATGTCCCTCCTTGGCGTGGTCCTCTGCTGCCTCCAGCAGGTGGTAGAACTCCTCTGGATTAAACTCCTGAGGGACAGGAACAGGGTGACCACATTCAGTGTGACACAGGTATAACACTGCTTGAATCAAGATATAACTAATTTTATTGCACGCACTACAGACGCTATATCGGTTCGCTAATACAGGACTAGTAAAGGCCTAGTACACTACTTTTATGAAGCCATTTTTTTCAAATAATTATTCTGATTTTTCAAGGGGGCCCTCAGCACCCTCAGCACCCTTACTTCCCGCGTTTATGCATGTACTAAATAAAAAATACAAGTTAAATGGGTTTCCATCACATTTTCAACTCTCCTGAGGATTTTGTCACAATTTCTTTTGTATATAGCGAGTGTGTCCACTCTGGTATTGGCACAGTACTGTATCTGCGCCCTGCGCGCTGTTGGCTAGAGCACAGCCTACATCATGGGTATTACACTCTTAACCTACGAGGTCGGAACCTGCTGGTTTTCTGTTTTACCAGATAATTAATTGCACTCACCTGGTGTCCCAGGTCTAAATCAGTCTCTGATTAGAGGGGAACAATGAAAGAAATGCAGTAGACCTGGCTTCGAGGTCCAGAATTGAGTTGATGAGATTATTGTGGACAAAAGAGCGACATCATTTGTATTCGTCAAACAGCACCCAATCATCGATGATGATGTCACCAGAATAAGACCCTGGATATTTATTGGAAAGGAGCATCAAGCTCACCTTGCACTTTCACCACCCTGTGAAGTTCATCATAAATGATTTAATCTGTAGCCTAATAAACTGTATGTTTCCCTAACGAGTTGTAGTGGGAGGACCATACAACATGCCATTGCAAGACACTAAGTTAACTTCCATTTGATGGGTTGTTATTTCAATATTTGAGCATAAAAGAGTCAGAGTGCAGTATAACTACAGTATGCTGCAAATACTGCGTCCAGTTTCCATCAGGCCTGTCATTACATTTTTTTATCCACCATGTCCTTTACGCACATAAAAAGGTTGGATGGAAGCCAAGTTCATGAGGCCTGCTGGCTGCGGTCACCCAGAGGACAGGACTACTGCTCTGCCAGAGACCCTGAGTCAGTCTGGGCTACACACACAGGCTCAAACTTTAAATGACACAGTCACGGTCTGTGAGACTCAGACAGCACTTCAGGGGGCAGCTGCTATTTGTAATACTGTAGCGAGGCAAATGAAATTTTAATCTAAATGCAAATGGAATGGCTAGCCAGTCAGATTGGGCCTTTTATCAAGGTGCTTAGTTGGAGTTCAGTATTTTTGCCCTAATGTGTAATAAACCCCCTGTTTAAATGTTCATAATGACTGTTTGTGCTCATATTTATTTAAGGAAATGAATTTGTCTTTGGTCCAGGCCAGGGATATGGTCTGTTAAATAATTAGTGGGGCCATGGAACGTGAATATGACTGTGAACACTCTCATGACCATTACCATGACTGTGAACACTCTCATGACCATTACCATGACTGTGAACACTCTCATGACCATTACCATGACTGTGAACACTCTCATGACCATTACCATGACTGTGAACACTCTCATGACCATTACCATGACTGTGAACACTCCCATGACCATTACCATGACTGTGAACACTCCCATGACCATTACCATGACTGTGAACACTCTCATGACCATTACCATGACTGTGAACACTCTCATGACCATTACCATGACTGTGAACACTCCCATGGCCATTACCATGACTGTGAACACTCCCATGACCATTACCATGACTGTGATTGTGTTGAGAGTTCTGTGTTCTGTTCTCACCAAGCACTCCAGCAGCCTTGCTGGGCGAGAGATGATGATGAGGAGTTTCTTCACCAGCTCTGTGACGAAGGCCACCTCTGAGCTCTCTGATCGCTCATACGCCTGAGAGAGAGAAATAGTTGGAGGAAGAGAGAGAGAACCGTTGAGGGAGAGAGAGAAGTAGAGAGAGGGAGAGACAGACAGCAACAGACAGAACAAGACAAAATAAATCAAAGCTTTGCAGCAACGTGGGATGTGAGAACAGTTATATTCCAGGCAAAACTAATCCAATCAAACAGAATACTGGCAACCCAGAATAATCAGACCGATTTAATCAACCCGCCAAACAAAGGGTGCAGATTAAGTTCCGCGATAGCTTCTATCCACTCAGACAAATCACACACACAATTAGCCTTATTGTACTCCTTTACTCGTTCTTATCCTTCTGAAAGGTGTAGTGCTGTCATTTGAAATGAGATGATAGGAACTAACTGTGCCTCTCAGCAGCCTGCAGCTAGGCCACCCAGACCTGAGAAGAGCCTGAAATTGAGACAAGGTGGCTCCCATTCAACAATTCCACTCAGGGCTATGCTGATGTTATACACGGCAACATAAGAGTGGCTTATGGGCAGCTCTATAACCCCAGAACTGACCTGTCCTGGCACCTATATCATGACATCTTAGCCTATAGTTGCAGTGCTTCTGTGACTCACGTCATTGAGCAGCTTCTCCAGGTTCTCCTGCAGCTCAAAGAAGTAGACAGTAGTGATAAGGCCCTTGCGAGCTTTGGACAGGCAGTCCCTGGACAGCTCTGCTATCTGATGGTGGATGAAGCTGATGACCCCGTCGGCCAGCGGCAGCACGCTCTCAGGGTAGAAGGCATTGATGAACTCTGCTAGATGCTCCTCCATCTGAGCCGTGGCCTGGGAGAGGGAGATACAGGAAACAGAGTTAGGAGAGTTTTATCTATTTCATATTTTACATTCAAAGCTGAAATAGTTCCGTTTTGCTCCACTGAGCCGTGGTATTTCCATCATTCTCACTTCCACCTGTTTAAAAGTAGACATAACTCCTGACATACAAATCAGAGAGGAGGCAGCCTCGTTTCCCCTCAACTTGCATAGAAGAGAGTTTCTCTGACATACAGTACCACACTGAGCAAACACCATAACCTGCTTCCTTTTGATACCAGTCTGCTCTAATCAATCCTTACTTGCACTTGAAAGTGTGAGAGAAAATTATGTTTTGTGTGTGTGTGTGTGTGTGTGTCATGTCTTACTTTGGGGAAGCGCTCCTTGTACACATGGTTCATCATGACGATCTCATTGTCATAGCAGGAGGGGGAGCGTCCAGGACTGAGGCTGCGGGAGCGTGGTCGCATTTGTGGTGAGCAGCGGCCCCCATCATCGTCGGTGATGCTCTCCGTGCTGCCAAAGTGCTTGGACAGGAAGTGCAACTCGTCCATGGTGGGCTGGAAGGGCAGCTGGTGCAGCCGCTCCTGAGACGAGCTGGAGGACTGGAGGGAGAGGAAGAGAGAAGGAGGAGAAAGAGAAGGGAGGAAGAGTGGGGGTGTTGGACAGGAGACAAAAGAGGATGAAAATTGATGTTCTCTCATACATGAAATCCAGTTTTTGTATTGGCCAGAACCGTAGCTAATCATGTACTCTGGTGGCTCTGGCTATACTGGGAAGTGGGGACAGTTAACCTCATCCATCTGTCTCACCTCTGAGAGACAGAGAGAGACACTAATGAAGTGAGCACAGCACCAGGGTCTGCTACATTAATCTGTCCCTTTCAGACACAGACTCATTTACCTGCTGAGTCAAAGCAATGGGACTTGACATTCACCACAGGCTCAATCCCAAATCAATCCCAATTGGCATCCCTGCTTAAAACAATCAGGACAAGGTTGGATGGAAGGACGGGAAGATTATCTCTGTCACTGCATTTCATGGTTATAAATGTTCTGTTATTCATCGATGCTGCTTTCTCAATATGTCTGCCAGGGTATTGAAAAAGCACAGTTTTCACTCCCAAATGGATCTGTCTCCACCATAGCCATGATCAGACTCAGTCCAGGTGAGACTGAGTATATAGCCTGGTTATTGTTATTTTATTGTGTTACTTTTTACACTTAGTTTATTTGGTAAATATTTTCTTAACTCTTTCTTAAACTGCACTGTTGGTTAAGGGCTTGTAAGTGAGCATTTCCCAGTAAGGTTGTATTCGGCACATGTGACAAATAAAATTTGATTTGATTAGAAGCCACCCTGCCAGCTCCATACTAAGTTCCATGTCTGGGCTCATTCAGATATATATGTGTTGTTTGTTGATGTATTATTTCCAGTGGGGGTATTTAGCTAAATAGAGCCTGTGGTGAATTGGGCACCGAACAGCGTGTACTATCTATTTTCTCCTCTTTTCTACTCTCCTCTCTCATCCCACCGGTCTGGTTCTTATCTAGCTACCCTCTGTTCCTCCCTCTCTCACTGGCCAGACGAGAGCAGTCCCCAGGCCTCTGATGTTGTGTTACATAAGTGAGAAAAACAGAGAGAGAGAGAGAGAGAGAGAGAGAGAGAGAGAGAGAGAGAATCCTGAGGGAGGAGAATCAAAGACAGAGAAAATGTGGGTCGAGATGATGTGTGTGCCGGTATTTGTGTGTGTCTATGAGTGTGTGAATGAGAGAGAGAAACTGAAGAAGTCCCAGAGGCAATGACAAAGACAGTAAGAGTGTACCATAGTGTTAGAAAGAGAAAGGAGACAGAGACAGTAAGAGTGTACCATAGTGTTAGAAAGAGAAAGGAGTCAGAGACAGTAAGAGTGTACCATGGTGTTAGAAAGAGAAAGGAGACAGAGACAGTAAGAGTGTACCATGGTGTTAGAAAGAGAAAGGAGACAGAGACAGTAAGAGTGTACCATGGTGTTAGAAAGAGAAAGGAGTCAGAGACAGTAAGAGTGTACCATGGTGTTAGAAAGAGAAAGGAGTCCGAGACAGTAAGAGTGTACCATGGTGTTAGAAAGAGAAAGGAGTCAGAGACAGTAAGAGTGTACCATGGTGTTAGAAAGAGAAAGGAGTCAGAGACAGTAAGAGTGTACCATGGTGTTAGAAAGAGAAAGGAGACAAAGACAGTAAGAGTGTACCATAGTGTTAGAAAGAGAAAGGAGACAGAGACAGTAAGAGTGTACCATGGTGTTAGAAAGAGAAAGGAGACAAAGACAGTAAGAGTGTACCATAGTGTTAGAAAGAGAAAGGAGACAAAGACAGTAAGAGTGTACCATAGTGTTAGAAAGAGAAAGGAGACAAAGACAGTAAGAGTGTACCATAGTGTTAGAAAGAGAAAGGAGACAGAGACAGTAAGAGTGTACCATGGTGTTAGAAAGAGAAAGGAGACAAAGACAGTAAGAGTGTACCATAGTGTTAGAAAGAGAAAGAAGACAGAGAAAGTGAAGTAAGTCAGACAAAGGAAAAAGAGAAAGTGGAAGAAAGCGAGTTTTAAAGAAAAGACTAAGAGCTTTTTAGGAAAAGGCCATTGATGCATGAGATGAGACAAAGCAGGGTAAATCTGTGCTACCGTGGAGCTGGGCGTGTTGGTGCCATATCCAGAGGAGGGCAGAGATGCCAGGGACCATCGTCGACCATCCGCCCTTCAGAGGAGAAAAACAATGTACAGTAATACACCTGAGAGCATCAGACTTATGCCCAACATCCTCAATGCATCCACCAATCGAACTAATATGGAAATATGCGAAGGAGGCGACGCCCACATCATGTATAACACAACTGATCCACCGTATTGTGTTAGTCATATGAGCCATCCGAAGGGAGAGGGAATAGAGTGGAGTGGCCTGGCCATTGTGTTTCTATGGGGCTGCAGCATGCTGCAGTGACAGACTGGCAGAAGGATTTGATAAATGAGAGCCGTGAGTACAGGAAGCTATTACTGCTCCTGCCTCTGGTCCTCTAACTCTGACTGACTGACTGACTGGGAAGAGATGGGATGACCTCCTGGCTAGGCTCTTTGGCTTCCTCTCACCACTGATTCTGAGAGGTGTGATCATTCTCACTGGGAGGTGCTAGACCTGCATCTAACAGGTATTCACCTCTCCCTCCCTCTCTCACACACACATACACACGCATGCATACACACAGTGTCAGGGAGCTGTTACCTTCTGGAGGAGGCGAATGAGAAGTGTCCTGGGGTGCTGGAAGAGAAGTTGCGTGGGCTGTCCAGAGGGCTACTTCCTTGAAACATAAAGGAATGGGAATAGAGAAACAGACAGAGCATGAAAGAGGCAGAGAGGTACTGTATAATGACGTGTTTACAGTAGGATGTTTGCAGTCCGAGATGGCTGTAGTACGTACCGAGGTGTCCAGGGAGGGGCAGAGGAGAGTGTGGGCGGTGGGGCAGAGTGGGGGAGGTGGTGGACAGGATCAGACTCTTCCTGTTACTGGTACGACAACTGGAAACACAGAGAAAGAGAAATAGAGGGAGTTTTATGAACAATGATGTATTAGCAGGAGACCTTCTGTGAAGGTTTAGTGTGGTACATAAAAGAGAGAGTGTGTTACTGCAAGTGTGTGTGTGTGTGTGTTTTCAAATGTGTGTGTGTGTGTGTGTTCGTGTGTGTGTGTATGTGTGTGTGTGGACATGTGCGTATGCAGGGCTCACTGCAGGAGGACCAAGGCGATAAAGAAAATTCTATTTGCCATCAATCCCCAGCCGTCGCCTCTCATGCAAGATAAGGGTGAAGAGTAGGAAGGAGGGAGAGATACAGAGATACAGAGAGAGAGAGAGAGGGAGAGAGAGAGAGAGAGAGAGAGAGAGAGAGAGAGAGAGAGAGAGAGAGAGAGAGAGAGAGAGAGAGAGAGAGAGAGAGAGAGAGAGAGAGAGAGAGAGAGAGAGAGAGAAAATGGGAAGACAACAGGATCCTCTCAAATCAATGGGAGAACCTCAATCCTAATTGGAACCTCCACTCCACACACTCTCATCCATGTCGTACTACACATGATAACTCTGAGTCACACACAGGCGTTCTCAGTAATGGCACGAGGTCTCTTTAATGACACTAAAAGCCCACAGCTCAGATCCATTTGAAACACACTCAGATAGCTCCATCACCAGCACTATGACATATTGCCCCATCCACTCCTCTTTAATACTGTATGCACTACCAGTCAGTCAGTGTAGCTTGGCTTTACCGTCAAGGAAAGGAGGAGAGATGCTGCGTTCATATGCTGGTCGGAAATAGGAAACTCGAAAATGTCCGACTTGCTGTTTTTCCACATCCTACCTCTGTCACACAGGGGAGAGGTTATACAGACATGCTCGTTGCCATAGCCACAGGAAGTTGGGGTGTTGAGAGTGCTGAAGCACCCCCTAAGAAATCTGAATTTAAAAATATATATAAATAACAATAAAAAAATAGACATTGTTTTTTCTCCACAAAAGTGGCGCACTGGGCCTTTACGCCAGCAAGCAGTCTATAGATGGCAGCATTGCGACACCATGTATAGTGTTGTGAAATGTTAACACCATGTATAGTGTTGTGAAATGTTAACATGAGGAAAGGATGACCGAATAGCAGAGGTGGGACCAAGTCATTGTTTTACAAGTCACAAGTAAGTCTCAAGTCTTAGCACTGAAGTCCCAAGTCAAATCCCAAGTCAAGACAAGCAAGTCCGAGTCAAGTCTCAAGTCAAGACCGACAAGTCTCAAGTCAAGTCTCAAGTCCTAAACTTTGAGATTCGAGTCCTAAACAAGTCATAATGTGCTCTTCATCAAATGTAATACCATTTAATATTTTTAACAAGAGTAATAGTTAGCATATTACATTTACGCAAATCATGAATGCTTTTTAAAATATATATATGTATTACTTTCAAAATAAACGTTATATTTCCATGGAGACTTCCGGCGCCGACAGAGATGGCCGCTTCGCTTCGCGTTCCTAGGAAACTATGCAGTATTTTGTTTTTTTACGTGTTATGTCTTACATTGGTACCCCAGATAATCTTAGGTTTCATTACATACAGTCGGGAGGAACTACTGAATATAAGAGCAATGTCAACTCACCATCATTAAGACCAGGAATACGACTTCCCCCAAGTGGATCCTGTGTTTTGCCCACCACCCAGGACAATGGATCGGATCCCAGCCGGCGAACCTAAACAACGTCGCCGTAAAAGGGGCAAACGAAGTGGTCTTCTGGTCAGGCCCTGGAGACGGGCATATCGCGCACCACTCCCTAGCATACTACTCGCCAATGTCCAGTCTCTTGACAACAAGGTTGATGAAATCCGAGCAAGGGTAGCCTTCCAGAGAGACATCAGAGACTGTAACGTTCCTTGCTTCACGGAAACATGGCTCACATGAGACACGCTATCGGAGTCGATGCAGCCAGCTAGTTTCTTCACGCATCGCGCCGACAGAAACAAACATCTTTCTGGTAAGAAGAGGGGCAGGGGCGTATGCTTCATGATTAACGAGACGTGGTGTGATCATAACAACATACAGGAACTCAAGTCCTTCTGTTCACCTGACTTAGAATTCCTCACAATCAAATGTCGAGCCCATTATCTACCAAGAGAATTCTCTTCGATTATAATCACAGCCGTATATATTCCCCCTCCCCCCAAGCAGACACATCGACGGCCCTGAACAAACTTTATTTAACTCTATGTAAACTGGAAACCACATATCATTCATTGTAGCTGGGGATTTTAACAAGGCTAATCTGAAAACAAGACTCCCTAAATTCTATTAGCATATCGATTGTGCAACCAGGGCTGGTAAAACCCTGGATCATTGTTATTCTAACTTCCACGACGCATATAAGGCCCTCCCCCCTCCCTCCTTTCGGAAAAGCTGACGACGACTCCATTTTGTTGCTTCCAGCCTACAGACAGAAACGAAAACAGGAAGATCCCACGCTCAGGTCTGTTCAACGCTGGTCCAACCAATCTGATTCCACGCTTCAAGGCGGCTTCGATCACGTGGATTGGGATATGTTCCGCATTGCGTCCAACAACAACATTGACGAATACGCTGATTCGTTGAGCGAGTTCATTGGAAAGTGCATCGGCAGCAACTATTACCCACAGCAACTATTAAAACATTCCCAAATCACAAACCGTGGATTGATGGCAGCATTCGCGCGAAACTGAAAGCGCGAACCACTGCTTTTAACCAGGGCAATGTGACCGGAAACATGACCGAATACAAACAGTGTAGCTATTCCCTCTGCAAGGCAATCAAACAAGCTAAGCGTCAGTATAGAGACAAAGTAGAGTCGCAATTCAACGGCTCAGACATAACAGGTATGTGGCAGGGTCTACAGTCAATCACGGATTACAAAAAGAAAACCAGCCCCGTCGCGGACCAGGATGTCTTGCTCCCAGACAGACTAAATAACTTATTTGCTCGCTTTGAGGACAATACAGTGCCACTGACACGGCCCGATACCAAAACCTGCGGACGCTCCTTCACTGCAGCCGACGTAAGTAAAGCATTTAAACGTGTTAACCCTCGTAAGGCTACAGGCCCAGACGGCATCCCCAGCCCCGTCCTCAGAGCATGCGCAGACCAGCTGGCTGGTGTGTTTACGGACATATTCAATCAATCCTTATCCCAGTCTGCTGTCCCCACTCCCAGTCTGCTGTCCCCCGCTTCAAGAGGGCCACTATTGTTCTTGTTCCCAAGAAAGCTAAGGTAACTGAGCTAAACGACTACCTCCCTGTAGCACTCACTTCCGTCATCATGAAGTGCTTTGAGAGACTAATCAAGGACCATATCACCTCCACCCTACCTGACACCCTAGACCCACTCCAATTTGCTTACCGCCCCAATAGGTCCAAAGACGACGCAATCGCAACCACACTGCCCTAACCCATCTGGACAAGAGGAATACCTATGTGAGAATGCTGTTCATCGACTACAGCTCAGCATTTAACACCATAGTACCCTCCAAACTCGTCATCAAGCTCGAGACCCTGGGTCTTGACCCAGCCCTGTGCAACTGGGTACTGGACTTCCTGACGGGCAGCCCCCAGGTGGAGAGGGTAGGTAACAACATCTCCACCCCGCTGATCCACAACACGGGGGCCCCACAAGGGTGCGTTCTGAGCCCTCTCCTGTACTCCCTGTTCGCCAACGACTGCGTGGCCATGCACGCCTCCAACTCAATCATCAAGTTTGCGGAAGACACTACAGTGGTAGGCTTGATTACCAACAACGACGAGACGGCCTACAGGGAGGAGGTGAGGGCCCTCAGAGTGTGGTGTCAGAAAAATAACCTCACACTCAACGTCAACAAAACAAAGGAGATGATTATGGACTTCAGGAAACAGCATAGGGAGCACCCCCCTTTCCACATCGACGGGACAGTAGTGGAGAGGATAGTAAGTTTTAAGTTCCTCGGCGTACACATCACGGACAAACTGAATTGGTCCACCCACACAGACAGCGTTGTGAAGAAGGCGCAGAAACGCCTCTTCAACCTCAGGAGGCTGAAAAAATTTGGCTTGTCACCAAAAGCACTCACAAACTTTTACAGATGCACAGTCGAGAGCATCCTGTCGGGCTGTATGACCGCCTGGTACGGCAACTGCGCCGCCCACACCCGTAAGGCTCTCCAGAGGGTAGTGAGGTCTGCACAACGCATCACCGGGGGCAAACTACCTGCCCTCCAGGACACCTACACCACCCGATGTCACAGGAAGGCCATAAAGATTATCAAGGACAACAATCACCCGAGCCACTGCCTGTTCACTCCGCTATCATCCAGTTCACCCCGCTATCATCCGCTATCATCCAGAAGGCGAGGTCAGTACAGGGACCGAGAGACTGAAAAACAGCTTCTATCTCAAGGCCATCAGACTGTTAAACATCCACCACTAACATTGAGTGGCTGCTGCCAACATACTGACTCAACTCCAGCCACTTCAATAATGGAAATAGATGTAAAAAATATATCACTAGCCACTTTAAACAATGCCACTATATAATGTTCACATACCCTACATTACTCATCTCATATATATATACTGTACTCTATACCATCTACTGCATCTTGCCATCTTTATGTAATACATGTATCACTAGCCACTTTAAACTATGCCACTTTTATGTTTACATACCCTACTCATACCCTACTCATACCCTCTTCTCATATGTATATACTGTACTCGATACCATCTCCTGCATCTTGCCTATGCCGTTCTGTACCATCACTCATTCATATATCTTTATGTACATATTCTTTATCCCTTTACACTTGTGTGTATAAGGTAGTAGTTGTGGAATTGTTAGGTTAGATTACTTGTTGGTTATTACTGCATTGTCAGAACTAGAAGCACAAGCATTTCGCTACACTCGCATTAACATCTGCTAACCATGTGTATGTGACAAATAAAATTTGATTTGATTTGAAATACATGGGTAGCCATGTATTTTTATACTTCTATACTTTCTCCGGGACATTAAATTTGTTCATACCTCAAGTTCTGTGAGGTGGAAGGAATTCCTTTGTTCTCTATGAAAATTTACTCTCTCTATACCGTGTGTCCATGAGGAGATCCTCAGGAATTTACGACGTCTCTCTGGCCACAGCAGCGTAGTTGAAGGAGGAAAGGGGGAGGCAGGGAGAGGGGGATAGGGCTCGCCACACCCAAAGAGGCAACGTCATGACATGTCGGCTATATTAGCCACGACTTACCATTCTTTGTGCATCTTCAAATGTCGAACAAAGTTGGAAGTTGTTGCTCCTCCGTCTGTAATTTCCTTCCAGCATGTTTTGCAAGTTGCAATCCGTTTTTTGTTGATACAGCGTTGTCTTTATATCCGAAAATAATAATTTTGTTTATCATCTTTCCAAGGGCTCCATCTGAATTCACCCGCCGACATTCCTCTGCACTGCCACGAACATTTTTTCTCAGCTGGCACAATTTGATTGGCTGCTCTCCGATTCAAACTGTAATCCGTTAAATGAAGAGTTGATGCGCTGCACACTTTTTTAATAGCATCATTTTTAATATCTGAGCTTGGGGAGGGTATCAAGTAAGGTCGAGTCAAAAGGCTCAAGTCCAAGTTAATAAGTCACAAGTCATTGGTGTTAAAGTCAAAGTCGAGTTGCATGTCATCATATTTGTGACTCAAGTCTGACTCGAGTCCAAGTCATGTGACTCGAGTCCACACCTCTGCCAAATAGGCCTACCAATAAACATTTATCCATTAGCTAAAGCTCTAGGCTACATGCCTTGGCACCACAGAAAGCCTATCATCGAATAGATGTCACAATTTCAGCACCATGGACAGTGATCAGAAGTCTATACTTTGTTAGTGCCTGCCTGGTTAACAGGAGGACAAACTCCTACCTTGTGGGGATCCAGAGAAGCTGCTTCATGCCAATGGCACAGATAGGGGGGTCTACCTATGTCAGAGGACCTTCCCCTTTGCCCTCCCACTCCTCAAGTGCCCTTTTGGGTATTTTTCTGTACACCGTTTTTGTCATTGTTGTTCTGAACCCACTGACCCCAAGTAGTCGTGACGTCACCCACTCCCTACCCCGTCTGTTGGTTTGCACTGTACAGAGCTCACATACTGCCGGTTGTGCCTTTTCCCAATCTGCTCTATATCGAGATTGCGTGCTCATGGTATCCAAACATGCATGGCTTGAAATGCAGTCACCGTTCGAGTGTGTGTAGCAAGCAGGAGAGGCTGGTGAGAGGAGCTATAGGAGGACGGGCTCATTGTAATGGCTGGAATATAATAAATGGAACAGAGTCAAACATGGTTTCCATATGTTTGATACCTTTACATTTATTGCATTCCAATGAGTCTGTCCTCCTATAGCTCATCCCACCAGCCTCCTCTGGTAGCAAGCCACAGCAACATAGCATTTGAGTAACACTTGATAACACTTAATTTAAATAGCCATCCATATTCGGTCTGGTGGTTGACTGTTACCGTGACAATCAAATTACTAACTCAACGACAAGCCGATGTGGATGACCAGTGCAACAGTGGTGCAATTCCATCGAGGTGCAATTCCCACTCTTTCATCCTTCCAACTGGGCAGAAGCAGAGAGGCAGCAATTGGTTCCCATACCTGTGTGAAGCTAGCCACAATAAGGATTAGCCACAATAGTGGAATTTGTGCTTCGCTTAAAAATTAAAGTCCCCAATTAATACTGACCAAAATAGATACAGAGTGGAATAATGCCATATTTGGACTAGATATTAATGCTAAACAAGGTTGGAATGTTGTTATATAACTTAAAAATAAATACAATAATTTATTAATTGGACAATGAACAGTAAAAGAAACCGTTAATTGGTGGTATACATACATGCACATGTACAGCCTATAGAGTGTGTACCCATGAAATGGGGTATCAGACTATTCAGTGACACCTACAGATTACAATTCCAAAGAGTTTACACAAATATTAGAGTCTTAGCTCTTAATGCAGGACTTTGACTGTGTGAAATCACCTCCCCAGTCAACCTACTACTTTTAGTGGACATTCATATTGGACTGTACAGCCTTACCTATAGAGTGTGCACCCATGAAATGGGGTATTAGCCTACTCAGTGACACCCACAGAACACAGCTATGTCTCGGGTCAGATCTTGGGTATTCGGGTTATGAGTGGACCAGAGAAATAATTATAATCCCCACCCAACTATTGCTGAACAACATATGTCATCAATTATTTTAGGGCACCAGGTATATCCATTCAGCCTTTCCCAGCACACAGGCAGATACGCGAGAGGAACTCTCCACACACATACCCCCCCCCTATCACCACACCCCACCACCACACACACAGTTTCTTTGACGTTGTTTCAGAGGAGTGTTTTTCAGTCTGAATAAATGCAGAGTCACTGGGACTAATAGGCTGATTGCTGAGTCATGACGTGAGCTGAATGTAGGATCACCCAGTCGGACAGACACAGAGGCAGCCGCAGAGACAACCTCCTCTATTCCATTGAGAGACAGTGACAGAGTGCTGCTAGCAACCAATCACAGACAGTCTAGTCAGGCTGCAGGTAATGCTAATGATTAGCATGACTCTGCAACAAATCTGTTCAATCAACCAGTGTTTGCTCTATCTGTTTGTTATAGTTGTGAAGATTATACTCCTGTGCTTGTGGTTATTACTGAGAATGTTGATAAAGAGTTGATCACAAAAACAGCTGTTAGCCTAAACCCAAATATCATCAACCACTATCCAGAGTGAGGAGTTCATTCATTTTTGTTTTCATTCCCTATCCTATAAAATATGATCCATCATCAAGCTTATAGTTATGGTCATTTATGGTCTCGACTCTTTAGCCTTTGCTACAGATGGATGCCTCTGTAATCCTAATTTGTGGTCCTCATCCCCAGCACTGGGCCTCTCCAGATTCAGTCCTAATTCAACGTGAGGGAGAGGCTTTAGAGACGTATTAATTAAAGTTTCATTTCACTGCAGATGATGGTGGGTGCAGAAAGCGACGGCGAGCACATTAAACACTGTTTCACTTGGCTTTCATCACGTTCGTGGTTAATTGTTTCTTCAGCGACTGGGGCTATTTAAAGAAGTGCAGGGCGCTCTGAGGCATCAGTGAGAAACCCAGAGTACAAAGAGCCTCACTGGCTGAGATTCTACTTCTGTGGTTCTCAAACTAGCAGGGTAAATGCACTCTCAATGCTGTGGGAAATAAATAGGGCTAAGTGTTCACACAAATATGTACACACGCACACAAAGGCACGCACGCAAACGTACATCCATGCAATTTAAGATGCACTACATGGCCAAAAAGATGTGGACACCCCTTCAAATTAGTAGATTCGACTATTTCAGCCACATCCGTTGCTGACAGGTGAATAAAATCTAGCACACAACCATGCAATCTCCATAGACAAACATTGCCAGTAGAATGGCCCATTCGGAAGAGCTCAGTGACTTTCAATGTGGCACCGTCATAGGATGCCACCTTTCCAACAAGTGGTAGGAAACCACCTACCACCAAGTGAAGTGGTAGGCCATACAAGTGCGCAGAACGGGACCGCCGAGTGCTGAAGAGTGTTGCGCGTAAAAATCATATGTCCAACACTCACTAATGAGTTCCAAACTTCCTCTGGAAACAACGTCAGCACAAGAACTGTTCGTCGGGAGCTTCATGAAATGGGTTTCCATGGCCGAGCAGCCGCACACAAGCCTAAGATCACCATGTGCAATGCCAAGCGACGACTGGAGTGGTGTAAAGCTCACCGCCATTGGACTCTGGGGCAGTGAAAATACGTTCTCTGGAGTGATGAGTCACACTTCACTATCTGGCAGTCTGGGGTTGGCGGATTCCAGGAGAATGCTACCTGCCCCATAGTGCCAATTTTAAAGTTTGGTGGAGGAGGAATAATGGTCTCTGCCTGTTTTTCATGGTGAAGGGAAATCTTAACACTACAGCATACAATGACATTTTAAATTAAAAATTTTATTTAACCATACAATGACATTTTAGATTTACATTTTTATTTAACCTTTATTTAACTAGGCAAGTCAGTTATGAACAAATTCTTATTTACAATGACGGCCTACCGGGGAACAGTGGGTTGACTGCCTTGTTCAGGGGAAGAACAACAGATTGTCAGCTCGGGGATTCGATCCAGCAACCTTTCGGTTAGTGTCCCAACGTTCTAACCACAAGGCTATCTGCCGCCCTGAATGATGATTCTGTGTTTCCAACTTTGTGGCAACAGTTTGTCGAAGGCCCTTTCCTGTTTCAGCATGACAATATCCTCCTGCACAAAGCATACAGAAATAGTTTGTTGAGATCGGTGTGGAAGAACTTTATTGACCTGCACAGAGCCCTGACCTCAAACCCATCGAAGTCCTTCAGTACACCCTCTTACTCATTATTTTAAAGGAAAATTAGTGTTGGTGTAATGGCTTTATAATTTAGGACCAGTCCCCCATGGCCCAGGGGCCCAGGCCCATTCTCTGGTTGCTCATTCAGGGTCACAGCCAGACAGGACTGTGGGGAGATGTGGCTGTTTGTTTCAGCCCCAGTGCCTAAGGCTGGACAGAACCGGCTGACTCCACACAACCTCCCAGCTGACAGGCTTCTCACTGGGAGGGAGATTGAGAGGAGGGAATAAATTAGGAGGGATGAAAAGGAAGGGAGAGATGGAGAAAGAAATATAGATGGGGAGAAGACATGGAAAAGAACAAGGACAAGGGAAGAAAGGGATTGATAGAGAAAATCAAATCAAGTGGAAGAGAAAAAAGGAGGTAGGAAAGAGAGCGAGAGACAAAGAGAAATGAGGTAGGGAAAGGGAGGATGTTCTCCCAGTGGTGCTCATCATCCTTGCAGGTGTAACCAGTGTGAAATGGCTAGCTAGTTAGCGGTGCGCGCTAGTAGCGTTTCAATCGGTGACGTCACTCACCGACAGACCTTGAAGTAGTTGTTTACCTGGTTGTCGATGTGTTCAGAGGGTCCCTGGTTCAAGTCCAGGTTAGGACGAGGAGAGGGACGACAGCAACACTGTTACACAGGTGTCATGACGTTGGCCTGGGGGTAGGTTTATGACAGTCATAAATACCTCTTCCCCCCTTTTTCCTCTCTCTACCCTACTGATGTTACATTTGAAAACCCCTTGGCTAACATAGAGATTCTGGGAACATCAGAAGGTGGGGGGAAATTAACTATATTCTGGTATTCTGACCAATTGAACATATGCAGTGGTACTTAATGAATATGATGTCAGTTTGGTTGTCATCTGAGACATTCTCATTAATGATAAGATGACATAAACTCTACAGTGGAAAGAGTACACATCAGAGTTATCGGATTCACATGGAATTGTTGTTCAATTTAAATGTTTGAATATGAAATTATTTGTGATGGGATGAAATGTGATTTTAGCTTCTAAAATGTGAGAATTTGGTTTTCATAAGGTTAGGGCTCTGCTCAATCAGTGGCCCGCCCCTGTGAAGAGTCATGGGTTATAAAACTTTTCAGACACACCCTTCTCGCACCTGTAACGGCTCTCTTCTACCTCCTCCTCTGACGAAGAGGTAGAACAAGGATCGGACCAAAATGCAGCGTGATGATGATTCATGATATATTTTAATGAAGGAAAACCTATACATACAGAAACTACAAAACTAACGAAATGAAATAATGAAAACCGAAACAGCCTATCTGGTGAAATACAAAACACTAAGACAGGAACAATCACCCATGAAAACACTCACAGAATATGGCTGCCTAAATATGGCTCCCAATCAGAGACAACGAAAATCACCTGACTCTGATTGAGAACCGCCTCAGACTACGTAGACACCCCACAAAACCCCTAAGACAAAAACACACCACAATAACCCATGTCACACCCTGGCCTGACCAAATAATTAAAGAAAACACAAAATACTAAGACCAAGGCGTGACAGCGCCACTATATAAAGCCTTGACGAAAATGTAACCTCCTGTTCCGAGGATATGAGGACGACGGTCCAATGTCAGAATGGTTCAGATAATAACTACAGAACGAAGCCAACATCAGCGTGAGCTGTGGTTGCGAATGGTATGAACTTTGAACTTTTATTCATAACAGAAGTGATACCTCCTAGCCGTTGAGTTAGCAACAGCAGCTGCAAACGAGGGTTAGGAAGGAACAGACAGAGTATCCCGTCTATCACACAACGACGTTACTACAACGTATCCAATTGACCACCAGAGACATTCTTCAAAGGACAAAGGACTCGTTTTGGCCACACGGCCTTCCATCTACCACCAACCTACCAAGCGCAGCTCAGAGTAAATATTTATTGCATTTTCCTTTTCCAAATGGGCGGTAATTTAGAATGCATAAAATGCTGTATTTAAGATAGCACAGCATCTTCCTTTGGTCCTCAGTCTTCCCGCTCTTTCACTCAAACCCAGACCTTTTCTTTTGTGTAACCAGCTGTCATATCTGTTCCACCCGCTAGGGACGTTTTCTTTTATGACGTAATTTGTAATCAAGTTATGATTAATTATGTGTATGTGTAATTCTGTGTGATTAGTTAGGTATTTAGTAAATAAATAATTAAACCCAATTTTGTATTGCTGATTCAACTTGTTAGCCAGGGTTCGTGAAGATAACCAAGAATTTACAACTTTCAGATGAGACTGAATTAAGGTGACGATTAATATGGACTGCTATTGATGTAAAATATTATTGGGTCTTTACGAGTTTATTCAGAAGATAACAGCTCTATAAATATAATTTTTTGGTGCCCCAACTCTCTAGTTAATTACATTTACATGATTAGCTCAATCAGGTAATATTAATAGCATGTCATATCACTTAATCCGGCATAGCCAAAGACACGACACAGGTGTAAGGTAAACATGACCCAGTTCTTTCACAGGGCTGTACACACACACACACACACACACACACACACACACACACACACACACACACACACACACACACACACACACACACACACACACACACTATAATGTAAACACATGGAAACATAGCGAACACACACATTCACAAAAAAACATAGGCCCTTCTGCTTGAACAAAATGCCTGACAAATAGGAGCTTTCATCCCCTTATTTATGCTTATCCTCTGCCTTTTCATCTATTCCCCCTCTCTCTTCCTCCATTCACAGCAGAGGGAACAGACCTCATTAATACTGAGCAAACCAAACCATGTCTCCCTCCATGCTAACAAACAGGCAGGTGCAACATTACATTCTATGGATGTGATGACAAATTTGAAACTGATTATATTCTGAAGGACAAAGAGAATGTGAGAAAGTGAAAGAGAGCAAGAAAGAGAGACACAGAGCTGCGATGGAGGGAGGAAAAGAGAGAGAGAGAGAGCAAGAAAGAGAGAGAGAAGCTGAGGTTGAGATGAGGTACAGCAGGTGTTTACATCTGGCACTGGAGAGATGGATAGAGGAGGGGGAAAGAGATGGGTGGAGAAGAGCTGAGACTGGTAGAGGAAAGGAGGGGAAAGACAGATACAGGGTAGCGTGAGCGATGGGTGGAGAAGAGCTGAGACTGGTAGAGGAAAGGAGGGGAAAGATGGATAGAGGGTAGCGTGAGCGATGGGTGGAGAAGAGCTGAGACTGGTAGAGGAAAGGAGGGGAAAGATGGATATAGGGTAGCGTGAGCGATGGGTGGAGAAGGGGAGATATTAGTAGAGGAAAGGAGGGAAGAGAGATATAGGTAGAATAGGAGACTACTGGGTACAGGAGAGGTGGGAAGGAGGCAGAGGAGAGAGTTAGTGGAGAGGAAAGAGCACTGAGCTGTGGGCTCAGATCACATGTTGGCTTGTTGCTACGCAATGTGCAGCAGGGGAAACACAGATAAGAGTTGAGAGAGGGTGACCAGTGAGACGAGGAGAGGAGACAGAGGAGAGAGACACTCGACTCCATAGTTATTCAAGTTCACAGACCATGTGAGATTAAAAGAAAATGATAAAGTAGAAGCAATAATGTGAAAGAGCGAAATAACAAAATACGGTGAATGTATGATGTGGGTGCATTAAGATTTTTTTTAAATGGTGTAAACAATGGCTCCAATAGTACCAAAAAGTTACCATTTTTGTAACAACCCAAGCTAGACCACAGCTTGTCGTTTCCATTGTGAGCAAATTAAGCATAGTGGGCAGAACAAGCATGGAGGTGGGCAGAGCCAATCACGAGCTAGCGAAATCCTATTGGCGTGGTCTAGTATGTATTAGCATATTTCCGTTAAGGAACGCCTACTCTGCGAAGTGCGTGTGTGCAATAACTCAATTCGCCCCTGCACTCATTCGTACGTTATTTATAATGAGGGATATCTGAAGAAAATCGGACCACTCTGAAATGAAAATGGATGGCCCTCCCTTCAGTAAAATATATTTTTACCCGACATTACTTGAACCTTTGAAAAAAAACAAGTGACCCTCCGCTATGCCCAAAATAATAATTAAAACATGAAGTGGATAGCAGAGGACATGCCTACCATTTACCCTCACTCAGAGCAGAGACCTGAGCCATTAGATATGCAGTTTCAGAAACTGTCATTCATTTTGTAAGCATTAGCCTACATGGCAAAGTATCCAGAAGGTTGTGGATTCACATTACACCGTGGACAAGGGTAGGTGTGAAAAGATCTCCATTATAATAAAAACACTGCATGAATGTATCTGAGAAAAAAATAGTCTTTTATAAAAGCACTTCATGCAATTCTACATTATTTTACATGACTGGAGACGAGCAGAATCTTTTAACAGCGCATGACAACTAATGAGCGCATGCTGCAGCACCAGAGAGGTTGTGATTTCTAAACAGGCTATTGTTTAAAAAAGAGGATAAGGTTGGAACAGTGCTGAAGTTGTCTATCAACTGTAAAAATTGAGCGACAACTGATGTTTCTAAAAGTAAATTCAATGGCTCTGTAGAATGACTGCATATCCTAATAAGGCATTTTTCATTTCATTATTTTTCAATCTCAATTTTAAAAAAAATTAAACTGCAGAGGAGTATTTCTGCCTGTAATAATCCACTTTTGTGGGGAAAAACTAATTCTGATTGGCTGGGCCTGCGCCCCTGTCCAGTCATGTAAAATCCACAGTGGTGTAAAGTACTTAAGTAAAATATACTTACCACTGCTACACCTGGCTATCAGCGGAGCCTTGTCTGGCAGCGAAACAGTTCAATATAAAAGTTGTTTTTTGGGGTTATCTGTACTTTACTTGACTATTTATATTTTTGACAACTTTTACTTTTACTTTACTACATTCCTAAAGAAAGTAATGTACTTTTTACTCCATACATTTTCCCTGACACCCAAAAGTACTCATTACATTTTGGATTCTTAGCAGGACAGGAAAAAGGTCCATTCATGCACTTATTAAGAGAACATCCCTGGTCATCCCTAGGGCCTCTGATCTGGTGGACTCACTAAACACACATGCTTTGTTTGTAAATTATGTCCTAGTGATGTTGTGTGCCCCTGGATATCTGTAAAATAAAATGAAAAAACAGAAAATGGTGTTGTCTGGTTTGCTTAATGTAAGGAATTTAAAATGATTAATACTTTTACTTTTGATACTTAAGTATATTTGAGCAATTACATTTACTTTTGATACTTAAGTATATTTAAACCAAATACTTTAAGACTTCCAATTGCGTTCCAATGCGTCCCTATTGAGCAGTGAGTGGGCTATCAACCAGATTACTCTTTCTCCGTATTCCCGAAGGTGTCTACAGCATTGTGACATAGTTTTACGCATTTATGTTGAAGAATACCCATAAGGGGCTACATTGCGCAAGTGGCCACCTGATGCTCCCAGAGAGATTCCCACGTAAAATACAGAGGTAGCCATTACTCCAATCGGTCCTACTGAAAAACTAATTGTCCCGATGGATATATTATCGAATAGATATTTGAAAAACACCTTGAGGATTGATTATAAACAACATTTGCCATGTTTCTGTCGATATTATGGAGCTAATTTGGAATATTCTTTGCCATTTTCGTGACTGCAATTTCCGGGCGATTTCTCAGCCAAACGTGAAGAACAAACTGAGTTATATTCGCTTACAAAAATAATATTTTGGGAAAAAAGGAACATTTGCTATCTAACTGGGAGTCTCGTGAGTGAAAACATCCAAAGCTCATCAAAGGTAAATTATTTAATTTGATTGCTTTTCTGATTTCCGTGACCAAGTTACCTGCTGCTAGCTGGACAAAATCCTATGCTAGGCTATCGATGAACTTACACAAATGCTTGTCTAGCTTTGGCTGTAAAGCATATTTTGAAAATCTGAGATGACAGGGTGATTAACAAAAGGCTAAGCTGTGTCTCAATATATTTCATTTGTGATTTTCATGAATAGAAATATTTTCTAGGAATATTTATGTCCGTTGTGTTATGCTAATTAGTGTCAGGCGATGATTACGCTCCCGCATGCGGGATGGGGAGTCACTAGAGGTTAATGAGCGAGCTAGGATGGACGTAGTCAATATAACTATTTGTTCAGCACTTTTGAAATGTACAGCCACAGAATTCAGAACATAGGCCATTTTTACAGTAGTCTCCCTGTTCACCAAGACAGAACCGTAGGACAAATAAAGTGGGCATATGAGCAGACAATGAAAGGTCTTACAATATTTGATGATGACATTTCACTAAAACAGGCTATAGGCTACATGTGCACCACCAAGTCAGAACAAATGGCTAAATTATGAGGGGAAAAGGGGCCAAATTATTAGGGTGAGGAACATAGGCTAATAACAGCTTACTACACAACATACACATAGTATTACTTTCTTAGCTACAGCATACATATCTCCCTGGCATATTACAGCATTTATGCAGCAGCATACAAGACATTTTTGAACTCACCATGTTGTGCTGTGCTCACTTGAACAGAGGAGTGGAGCAGAGGTCCCTTGTGGGTAAACTTTGTCATCAAAGTCTGGCATTTTCTGGATTTATGGTGCTTTCAAGGCAACTGAAAACTTGAAGACAAAACCCAAAAGTTGAATCATGATGTCAGTGATCTTCAGGTCGGAGCTCTAGAAAGAGGCTCAAGTTCCAGACTTGGAATTCCAAGTTGGATGACCGTTCCAAACGTATTTTCCCAGTGTGGCAAAATTGCAAGATTATGTTATAATACTTTTATTGCATCATGGTTGTTTTATTCAACAGAGTAGAGTATTCTTTACTACCGTGTGTGTGTTCTTCTGAGGATGGGCCTCTGGGAGATAACACTGACAGGAGATTTACGATGTCTTTTGGATGATAAAACCTAAAGAGCATTCCAGAGCATGACTTAATGTTTCTGTTCTATACCGTACAAGGTAGAGATGGTTCCAGTTTGGAGTCTGTAAACTATTGACACAGCAGATACTGTCTGCTATGTATTATAGCTATCTTTCATACAGATCTTAACCTTGTGACCCATTATAAATATATGTTGTTCGTCATGTAGGTTGAGTGTGTATTCCTGTGTGAAGGGGGCACCTTGGAGGCGTAAGAAGGGCCAAGTCAGTGGAGGATGATCTGAGAGTTAGTCGACTCAAAGACACCTATCATTGGTCGGTTGCGGGCGACCTAGAGCCGTCCTGACACTGAATTGATCACAGTGGGGATTGGTGCGGTTTGTAGGGGTAAGGGGCCAGGATGACTGTGAGTTCTGTGTGAAGTACGGTACCTGCTGTAACCCTATTGGAAGAAAGACCTCATTCTGAAAAGTGTCTGTGTGACTGTCTAAGAGACCCTCAGAAGTGGTGAATTCCAATTATTTTAAATGTGCTAGCCAGGTATGCCCTGGGTTTGGTAATTTAGCGTTAGTTATCTAGAATGTGTGTGAACTAGTTTACAAAGGGGTGTATCTTGGCTATAAAAGACCTTTGTACTTTTGTCTTGGTGCTCTCAACGGATCATCAGAGATGGTGATTAGTCGACCAGCCATCGCTATTGCAAAGCTGTCACTATTAAAGATTTAGTTTAAGTATAACTCTGACTTGTGTGATAAGTTTGTCTCTCCTCATTTGATAGTAAAGAAATTAACCACTACATTTGGAGACGAGGATGGGATATGAATCTTCACTTGGTGACCGCTCCTGATGACCTAAATAGTGCATGAGGGATCCCTCAAACTTGGGATCCCAGGGAGACCACACTTCGGGAACGGAGCAGATGGACCCACCTTTGATCTGAGAGGCAGCGAGCCGAGTGAATACCACATCTCCAACTTAGTTTTTTTTAAGAAAGAGGTGAGCGAACCACACTTAAAGTTGAGTTTTTGAGAAAAGCCTCTGTTACGTAGGCTCTGAGTGTGTATTCCTTTGTGAAGGGGGCACCTTGGAGGCGTAAGAAGGGCCGAGTCAGTGTAGGATGATCGGAGAGTTAGTCGACTCAAAGACACTTATCATTGGTCAGTTGCGGTCGACCTAGAGCCGTCCTGACGCTGAATTGATCACAGTGGGGATTGGTGTAGTTTGTAGGCGTGAGGGGCCAGGATGACTGTGGGTTCTGTGTGAAGTACGGTACCTGGTGTAACCCTATTGGAAGAAAGACCTCATTCTGAAAAGTGTCTGTGTGACTGTCTAAGAGACCCTCAGAAGTGGTGAATTCCAATTATTTTAAATGTGCTAGCCAGGTATGCCCTGGGTTTGGTAATTTAGCGTTAATTATCTAGAATGTGTGTGAACTAGTTTTGGTCATTTAATGTTAAAACATCTGGAATCTGTGTGAACTAGTTAAGACCATTTATGATACAGTTTAAGATAGTAAGGTGAACCTGTAATTGTTTTAGACCTGTACCTGTTTTAAACGGGTAATTGTTTTAAACCTGTAACTCATTTTAGAAGTATTGAAAGATGCAAATGTATGAGTTGCATTATCCTAGGAACTAATCATGAGATAGAAATTAGAAAATATTCCTGCAGGTTCAAATATTGTTGAAAACACCTAATTGATTAGGTATGTTTGAGAATAGCATTGTGTGACTGTGATATGAGAGTTGTGTGAATATGGAAATGAGTCTTAATCTGAAGTTTGGATAGTAACATATAGAAATATGCTTAAACAGATTATTGAAATTTGGATAATAAGCTTTGATATAATGTTATCTTGGGGTTCTGTTCCTTCACTGCCCATCATAGAAGATCACAGGCTGGTACTGAGAGCGGGATACTATTTTAGAAAGAAGCAGAAGTTCTTGAGGATCCCATGGTCATTGTCCGGGAAACTAAAGTACATTTTTTTGGTTCTGCTGGGAGTATGTTTGGAGAGCTGCTTCGTAGCTATGGAGAGTCCTTGAAAAAGCAAATGGAATGGTTGTCGTGAGTACCTAAGAATTTATTACGTTTTATATGGATTCTGTGAATATATGAAAATATGATCAATTGTATGTGTGTAAAATCGATTACTAGAGATTTGATAAAGTAATACTGGGAATATAATTAGATACAATTTAAACCACCCATTCATAGACGTACGTAGGTTTTGAGTTGGTATCTTTAATGGATAATTTGATAAAGATGAAGTTTAAGCATTATTAAACTGTCTACAAAGTCTGGGCAATTGTCTTAGAAACTGAGTGTGTCCACTTTTGGTTAACTTACCCTAATGATGTAACTATAAAACGCTTATTGGATTTTCTCCTTCTGGGTACTACATTTGAAATAAAACTGCCCTTAAGGCCTGAAAATGTGTTTTTTAGAGTATCATAGATTTGAAATACAGTTCTGTTAACTCTGTAGTCAAACAATTTCATATGTTTTGGAAATGAGCTAGGTTGAATTTGGTTATTTGAGTTACCTTTTTCATTTGCCTTTTAAAAGAGGTTGGAATCAAGTATGATGTACTTAAAATCAGATACCACCTGGAGCTTTTCCCCTGACAAATAGACGTGTCAGGGGTCAAATAATAAAGGTAAAATAGGTCAAGGTAAAATAAATAGACATCTGGCTCAGTGGCATCAGTTGTCCTCTTTGTGAGGAACATGCAGACTGTGTGTTTTTTCATTTAGATGCAAATATGAGTCCCTGAGGAACTTTGTCATCTGGACCATTACAGTAGTGAGTTCTTCTGTAGCTTGTTGTTTGCTATTTGCATGCATATATCACTGTATCATCTGCATACATTGGAACGTCAGACCCTGTACAGACAGAAGGAAGATCATTAATGTAAGAGCTGAACCTTTGGGGCATGCCCACATTGTAGCTATGAGTGGGAAAAAAGTTTTGTTTTGACTATTATGCTGATGAGACAGCACCAACTTTTTAAAGGTTTTAGATTTGTTAAACAACAGGTTTGTTTTTACTAACTTTATGCAACAGGTTGAAATGATTAGATTACTGGAAATAGGTTATGGGTTTGTTTATTGTTTCTTTTAGGTGTAATTTTCACTTAATTAAACACTGTATTATCTGATGTGTTTTGAGTAGGATTCTTTCTTCCGGGATGGATGGAAGTCACCTAAAGTATGTATGTTACAGGAGTCATAGGTGATCACGTCTCAAAAACAAATGTTTATTAAATGCCTGGGATTAAATATCACAAATTCCTTATGCTGAGAAATGTACAACATTTGCGACAGAAACATTTTTACATTTAGAGGGGTAACAGGAACAATCTAAGGAGAAACATCTATCCCATATTTGTTGGACATTGGTCTAGTAACGATACCAGGATAATTGTATCTAAGGGTAGCGAATGCTAAATTAAGCATACATAAACATTGAGGTAGATTAAAACGGATGATTAATGGTTTGAGAGAGTACTGTGGACTTATCATTATTATCAGGTTTTGTTTGTAGTTAAAACTTTCGGCTTGCTGAATTGGTGTAGTATAATTAATGCTACCGAAGTGTTTTTTCTGGGAAAATTAAGATTTCATTGTCTCTCTTTGAAATGTTTCCTGGGGCTATAATCTTGGGGAGTGTAACGGTTTTCTAGTGGTGATGAAGGAAAGTCGGACCAAACTGCAGCGTGTCGATTGAGATTCATGTTTAATCAAATAAAGAAACACGAACACTACACAAAACGAAAAACAGCCTATCTAGTGCAAACTAACCGAGAGTACACATAGGACACTAAGGACAATCACCCACGACAAACTCAAAGAATATGGCTGCCTAAATATGGTTCCCAATCAGAGACAACGATAAGCACCTGCCTCTGATTGAGAACCATTCCAGACAGCCATAGACTTTGCTAGATAACCCACTAAGCTACAATCCCAATACCACCACCAAAACCCCAAGACAAACACACCACAATTACAAAAACCCCATGCCACACCCTGGCCTGACCAAATACATAAAGATAAACACAAAATACTTTGACCAGGGCGTGACAGGGAGAGTGAGTGAGATTGAGGCCGTAAATTACCAAATTAAATCAAGCCTGACATTTTTTGTTTGATTTTACCTTAAGGTTTACAAATACACACACACAACACATTTGTTATGACTATTTGTTGGTGTTTTTAAAATACTATGTTTGATTTGTGTGTTCTATTTCCTTTGGATTTTGTGAGTTTTCCATGTGTCTTAGTGCCACGGTATCTTAAAGTGGCAAGCACACACATGGATTTAAAAATAAGTTTTTATTTTCTGAATTTTAATTAAACACGTGAATTCTTTTGATAAAGGGATGTACTGGAAACCTGGCATGCAACAAGTATGACATTTTTGTCTGATTTTCATTATTTTGTCTAATATAGTAAGAAACACTTCTTTGAAGGGTTTGTATGACCTCTGATCTCTGTCATGACTTTCCATTGTGGTTTGATCACCCTCATTGGAAAGCCCTTTGGATAATGAATTTAAGGTCATTTGTAATACTGATTTCAGGGTAATTTATAATGATAATTATGATGAAGTTTCTGGTTCTTAGCCATATTTGTGATTTGGACAAATGTGAAGGAGAGTGCGTTGCCTTTGACTGAGGGTAGGCTGCTCAATTTTCCTATGACCATATGGGTACGATTATATTTCTTTATGGAGTTCTGTTGAGTAGTGATTTTAATTCGATTTTGTTATTTGAAATGTATTTTTATTTTTTGACCAGTAGTAGGGTTTTTTGTTGTTGTTTTTTAAAATATTTTTACAAATTACTGACATGGAGAGTTGTGTTAAAAATGTCCTTTGAGTTTTTGTATTGAAGTTTACACACTTTGAGTGATGTGTAGGAGTGTATGGAATTATATGTGAAGGAGTGTATTGTTGTGTTGTTTGTTCTGTTCTATTCCCGATGGGTTATAGGTCTAACTTCTTGATCCTGTGGCTCTGCAATAAAGTTGACAGTGTGATGGGAGTATAAGCCCATTTGAAAGAATAGTTTCAATAGAATATGTTGTTATTCTCTTTGACATATATTTAGACATTCGTATTAGGAATAATTGGTAAAAGTAATCATTTATCATATAGTTAATGAACTGAACTAAACTGTTGTTCTGATCTGTCCTCTTGAGGTTATAATGAAAGTGACATCAGACGGTATCTTAATGCATGGAAGAGATAATTGGACCGAACAGTGTGTGTACCTCAAACCCCCACTGAAGAATAGTGGCAAAGGTGTTCAATACAGCCCTGTCCGCACCACTTCTACCGAGAGAAAGGAGTCCGAGCCAGCAACCCGTGTACAGCATCCAATCTAAGCTATCAACTGCTTTTCTATCATGTTTTTCTCAGGAGTGTGAGAGGAGTCCACGTGGAGTGAGCATGGGGAGAGATCTGTTCTAAACTGCTCTTATCTTACTGGTATACTGGTTGATGAATGGACTAGACATAATCGGTGGTGAAGGTGATGGCTGCTCAGGTGAGACATTGAAATTGGGACATTATCATGGCCATCCACTTTTAACTGTAAAGCTATGAAGAAGATGAAAAGGACACCAGAAGAATCAGTGCCTGAAGGAGGGGGTTGGTCAACTGTGCCCAAAATTGATTTAGACTTTTGGGGTATCAGGTTGATTGTAGAGGTCTGCACTACATAAAATGATAGTAATTTAGATTAAGAATGCATTGAGATACTGATCTGTATTATAATTGAGATAAAAAAAAGTTAATAGTAGAATTATGGCCTAATTATACTGGATGCTAATATAAATGTACATTCTGCCAATATTGATGTGTGTTAAATTATTTATTTTTTACTTTGAGTGATAGGACCAATTTGAATCACTGAGCAATGTCATTCTAAATTTTGGTTGGATAATTTATTGGGTTTTTAATTATGATTTGGAAACTTAATGATTTTTAAAACTGAAGGATTGATTTGAGTTTAGTATGTTAATAATTATATGTGTGAGGCCATTAATGTATTAGGGATTTATTGTTTTGATTGTTGTTATGAACTAAAGATGTTGAAACTATTCTCATCATGCCATGGTGAATGAAGAGGGTGAGCTCCGATCTGGAGAGTGAAACTGATCCTAATCTATTTGATCTATAGGCATTGCCATATAAATAGTGGAATCATGATGCTTGTCTTGGGTCATGTTCATTAGGCACCAATGGAATAAAATGTACTTTAACTAAGAGTCACAACCTGGATTTGTCCAACAAGATATGCTAATTTTAGTTTCTGGGATAGAAATAGTCATTTGTACCCCACCATACCATGCTGATCCATTGGAGTGTGATGGATAACTAAATATTATTTTTATTCAACTCCATTGTTGCATGCACTGCATTATGCATTAAATATGTGATTTTCACTGTCTATGAAGATATAGCTTTGAATCTCAAACTGTATGCATTTTTTGTTTTTCTTCATGGGATTCGTGCAGGTGACTGTGTATCATAACCTTCCCAGACAAATTGCTAGAGTGCTTAGAAAATGTGTTGGAGGTTGAAATGGGAGACAGTGCTGAGTTTCTTGAAAGGAGGCTGAGCCAGTGCTATAGCAGCCAGTCACGTGTGTAACGGTATTCGTCGTCTGAAGAAGAGGAATCATCGGACCAAAGCGCAGCGTGGTAAGTGTTCATGCTTTCTTTATTAAAACTCAACACTATAACAAAAAATAACAAAGAGAATAATTGAAACAGTCCTGAAAGGTGCAAAACACTAAACAGAAATTAACTACCCACAAAAACCATGTGGGGAAAAGCTACCTAAGTATGGTCCCCAATCAAAGACAACGATAGACAGCTGTCCCTGATTGAGAACCATACCCGGCCAAAACAAAGAAATACAAAAACATAGAAAAAGGAACATAGAATGCCCACCCAAATCACACCCGGACCAAACCAAAATAGAGACATAAAAAGTTCTAAGGTCAGGGTGTGACAACGTGCAGGAACCCCATGCAATGAGTTCTTGTTTTTGTGCATCTTGGTTTATGTAGAATATATGCATTTTCTACATATGAATGTTCTTAAATCTTGAAATTTTCTTTGAAGTTGAGAGGATTCTCAAAATGGGGGATTATGGTGGCAAAATTGCAAGATTATGTTATAATACTCGTATTGCATCATGGTTGTTTTATTCAACAGAATAGAATATTCTTAACTATTGTGTGTGTGTGTTCTACTGAGGATGGGCCTCTGGGAGATAACACTGACAGGAGATTTACGATGTCTTTTGGATGATAAAACCGAAAGAGCATTCCAGAGCATGACTTAATGTTTCTGTTCTATACCATACAAGGGAGATGTAACGAATCTCCTCTTCGTCTGAGGAAGAGTAGTCAAGATCGGACCAACACGCAGCGTGGTAAGTGTCCATGTTAATATTTTAATATAACAGAACACGAAACAAAAATAACAACGAGAATGTAAGAAACAAAACAGTCCTGTCAGGTGAAACAACACAAAACAGGAAACAACTACCCACAAACACAGGTGGGAACAGGCTACCTAAGTATGGTTCTCAATCAGAGACAACGATTGACGGCTACCTCTGATTGGGAACCATACCAGGCCAAACACATAGAAGTACAAAACATAGAACAAAACATAGAATGCCCACCCCAACTCACACCCCTGCCAAACCAAAAATAGAGACATAATAAAGGAACTAAGGTCAGGACATGACAGGAGAGATGGTTCCAGTTTGGAGTCGGAGGGCCAGACACTGGTCTATACAATGAAAACTGTTGACACAGCAGATACTGTCTGCTATGTATTATAGCTATCTTTTATACAGATCTTAACCTTGACCCATTCTATATATCTGTTGTTTGTCATGTAGGTTGAAAGAGGTGTATCTTGGCTATAGATCTTTGTACTTTTGTCTCGGCGCCCTCAACGGATCATCAGAGATGGTGATTAGTCGACCAGCCATCGCTATTGCAAAGCTCTCACTATCAAAGATTTAGTTTAAGTATAACTCTGACTTGTGTGATAAGTTTGTCTCTCCTCATTTGATAGTAAAGAAATGAACCACCACACCAGTCGGAGCTCATTTTTTTCAGAGTTCCCAGTTGTCTTGAACGCACTTAAGACTGAGATTTCCCAGTTCCGAGTTTCCATTTGTTTTGAACAAGGCAGAAGTCATGCTGGATTGACAGCATGACCAATGTATTCAACCTTTTCTGGCCCATCGTGTTAATGAAATGTTTATCCTTTTAATCTTGGAAAAGAGACGCTTAAACCGAGACCACACCCCCACTCCACTGAATTTATTCATCTAAACCCAGACCTTTTTTTGCCAGCATTGCGCCGATCATTTTTGGCTGTGAAAAGGGCAAACATATTTCTGGCACACCCCCGAATCTAAAGGTCTACCGCCAGTACTTAGATTTACTATTGCAATAGGTTTGGTTCTGTTTTTAAGTAGGCAAGTCAGTTAAGAACAATAATCCTTACTCTTGTTTACAATGATAGCCTACCCCTCCCATAACCCGGATGACGCTGGGTCAATTGTACACCGCCCTATGGCCAATCACGGCCGGTTGTGATACAGCCCGGGATCAAACCCGAGTCTGTAGTGATGCCTCTAGCACTGTGATGCAGTGCCTTAGACCACTGCGCCACTCAGGATCCCTGTTAATTGATTACAAATAAGATGACCCTCCTCTGGACAAAATAGAAAAATAGTAAACCCTCCCCCTGACTGAAATTGTAAAAGCATGACCCTCCCCCATTTTCCACCAGGTAACAATTGTGTACATTTCGACAACTCCCTAAACAATCAATTTTTTCTAAACTTTGGCAAAGGGTAAAGTCTACAAAACTTAGACCAGTTTTCATCAATGAGAAAATGTGCAGAATGTCAGCCAAAACCTATCTTGCTACATCTTCTCCCACTGCCGGCCACTAGGCTTCCTCCCGTCACCATATTTGGTGGTGAGTGGAAATTCCAACCGTATGCTTCAGATTTATACTTATATATTTATACATCCGTGAAACATCTAGATCATTCTTCTATCTGTGATAGTACTGTATAGGCTACACTATGTGACCACAATCGATGACATACCAAGCAAAGAAAACCAGGGCAGAGAGAAGAATATTACAGTGAAAAAGAGAGTGCCTTGTATTGTCCTCTATCCTGACACTCCTTCCATTTCCCAGCATCCTCTCCTCCTCCTGACCGCCATGGGCTGGGACAAAGTCACCAGCGTCAGCATATCACAGCAACCCAATCTAGACAGACATCCGAGGAGAGGCGATGCCACCCCAGCTTGGAAGATGACGGATGTGGCTTTATTGTCCCTGAAAGTTTAAACACTGACAGATGTTGAAATGGACATGCCAGCTCTTAAGCAGAGCTCTGACTAACACAGCTTTGTCACAGCTTCACTGGACACATGTGTGTTAAATGTCAAATTGTGTGGCCTAAATTCATTACCGCCACCAGGGAAGTCAAACCGAGCCTAGTCACCTTCTACTGACCCTCTTACAGCTGTCTGAGACACAAGTTCCAGATCCTCATACAAGATGCCCCGAGGCAAAGATCTAGGATCAGCTCACCTTCCCCAGATCCTTATAACTGTTCAAAACAAAAACAAACTTTTTAAGTGAGAAGTAGGCATTGGTCTGAAGCCGAAAAAATAAAGGATATTCACGAGTACCACAAGTCCTACTCCACCTATGTACTATCAAGGTTTTCCAGCACACAGCTTTGACGTAATATTGGTCTACTGTACTTTAAACTATGTGTATGCAGGTTGCTTAGAATGTAAACCTTATCAAACACCCACAGTAACTCAATATTAGGACGTTTTTTTTCAAATGTATATTTTTGTTTAGTTAACAAGGCAAGTCAGTTAAGAACAAATGATTATCTACAATGACAGCCTACACCAGCCAAACCCGGACAACACTGGGCACACCGCCCTATGGGACTCCCAAGCAGAGCCGGTTGTGACACAGCCTGGAGTCAAACCAGGGTGTCTGTAGTGATACCTCTAGCACTGAGATGCAGTGCCTTAGACCACTGCGCCACTCGGGTTCCCATTCTAAACTTTGGTGTCCTTAATGTTTTGTACAGTCAGTGTATGTAGACATTATAGTTTTTGCACCATAACACAGCAATACAAGTAAAGTAAAAATACACAATAATGACAAATGGCAACAGAAATAATGTAGTTATTAGTATTTATTTCATATTAACAGCTGATTTTCCAGAGGGAAGTGAAAAACCAGAAACACATTTAAGCCAATATGGAGTAAACTGGAAAAAATATCCCAGAAATCATTTAACAAGACAATCGAGCTGGAAAATATACAAATAATCAACATGTAGCCTACCAATGAACTATTCACATACATTCTTGACTGTCACATTAGGTGGTTCGGAGAGCAAAGCATGAAGTGGCACAAACTGCTCTGTGTTCTGCGTCAGCTCCCCCTGACATCCTGCGTCTCCCCCTGGCATCCTAGTCTTACACCTCGGTGGAAACGACTTGGGATATACCAGGGGGACGGCACTGGTGCAGCAGATGCATAGATTTAGAGGTGGTCATCCAAATGTTTCCCGGGACATCAGTGGTCTTCTCTGATATCGCGCAGCGGAGGAGCTGGATGTTCCAGTGGGGCCAGAGGATAAACAAGTGCAAAGAGAGGGCCCGGCACTCTATCTGATCTATCTGTTCATGATCAGTCCACACAGCCAATGTTAAAGCCTTGTTAGCTTGTAGCTAGTTAGTTAGCTAACACTACTGGCTAACATCAGTTGGCTAGCTAACTGGCAATAGCAGCCAAGGACATTCGCTATCTTATTTGTGCTTATTTGTTTGTACTCTGATTACACGCAAGTTTCAAGGCCAACAGTTTACACAGATGACTTCAGCCAGATGACTTCCATAGCAAAATATAGCTATCTTCCTTAGCTTGTAGCTTGGCTCTCATCTGACTGGTGAAAGCTAGCTACTAGCGCTGTTGCTGCGCAATCCAAGTGCTTTGGTCTGGTTTTAGAACTCCTGAGATTTGGCTTAAAAGATGCCCAGCTAACATGAGGAATCTTCCCAGAAGTGGCCCTTTTCCGGGGGGCCATAACTGATTAAATCGGCCCGGAATCGAGTGTCGGACTCGGCCGGAAATCAAAATGAATGATTGACCAGAATCGACACGATGTATCCGTCTAACGGAATTCAGACGATTTTCCCGGCATTTTTCCAGAATCCCTCCCAGAAGCGGCTTGATGCAATTTTAAATCAATGTAAACACAATTACCTGATTTAGTCATTTTTTATATTACTATTATACATTTTATACATACAAATTATACCCATCCACAATTTTTGTTAAATAATTGTATTTATTTATATATTTATTACCCCCTTTTCATCATATCCAATTGTTTTGTCCCCTTGTCACTGCAACTCCCATATGGCCTCAGGAGAGGCAAAGGTCGAGAGCCCTGCGTCCTCCAAAACACAACCCCGCCAAGCCGCACTGCTTCTTGACACAATGCACGTTAAACCCGGAAGCCAGCCGCACCAATGTGTCAGAGGAAACACCATACACCTGGTGACCATGTCAGCGCCTGACCCACCACAGTAGTTGCTACAGCCTGATGGGACAAGAACATCCTGCCCGTCCAAACCCTCCCCTAATCCGGACTGCGCTAGGCCAATTGTGCGTCGCCTCATGGTCTCCCGGTCGGCACGCGTATTAAACCAGCATCTGTAGCAACGTAGTTTGCACTGCGATGCAGTGCCTTAGACCGCTGCACCACTCAGGAGGCCTGATCTGCAAAGGTTTAAATGCTCATCAATTTGCCTTGCACAAAGTATCAAAATACTAAAACACTACTTAAATAATTATATTTTTATCACAGAAAAATGAGAAAATATGGAATAAATAAATAAATAATGAAATGTTAATTATATAAAGCATCCTGTGTAATCATCTGCCAGAGAGTAGCCACAATTGGCCCGAGCCCCAAGTAATACATTTGGGCCAGATAACTGACACCGGAATCGGCCCAAGCTCAATCCCCACAACCTAGCCATAAGTAATACTGCTGCTGTCGGCCCAGACTCGGGCCACATGACGTCAGCCGAGCGCACCGACTCTCAGCCGGAATCGGCCCAGATCCACTGTGCTAGCTGGGTGTTAGCGATGTCAGAAATGTAACAAAAGGGTAACACATTGTTGGTTCTTAATGTACAGAAACGAGCACGTGAGATTGATAAATTGTACATTTGATCAAAACTGATGCCCCTACAAACGTATTCAGTCCAAAAGGTGGCAAGTCTAATAGTCATTTTATGGACGCTGTAGTCTTGTTTTTATCCGACTCCTAGATATTGAGCTAGGTCGGGGCAAGACATTTTATTGTTTGCCTAATTCTAACAACCCAGATGGCTCATGACCAGAGGCAGGGAGTGTGTTGTGTACCTGAATTTAACATTGAGCTTCAACCAATGCCATACTACTGTGGGGGCTATAGCCAGTTAAGGTAAATCACAACTGACCGTAGATCAGTGTCTAGGGCAGTGAAATTCAAACTATTCTTTCAACAAGTTTCTGGGCACCCCATCGGCACTCCAATAAAAAAAGAAACCAATAAATACATTTACTCAATAAAATAACCATTTTCAAATGATCTTTCTCAAAAACGTTTGTATATTGTCCCATACAATAACCTTCACTCTTAATTTAATTTGTTTTAAATTACAACTCCAACACTGAATACCACTGGTCTAGAGGCTTACTTCAAAGCTGGAACAGCTTTTGACGTTGCAGTCTCAGAGACAAAACATTAGCTTCTTGTTATTGTCTTTGATAAACAAAGATCCCTTATTTTGTCTAGAAACATAGAGGCTGACAGAGACACAGCGGACAGTGTCAAGAGTGGCATTCTTCAGATTCAGTATTGAGGGGGTAGACTTTTCCTGGAACTGAAGTCAGGCTCCGACGGGACTAAAGAAGATCAAAGAGAATAAAAGCTCCATTACTCCACAGAATGGATTTTTACTCTAAGAGAGGAGTAATACTATCACTACCACCAAAGCTACTGCTATTGAGTCCAAACATCCCCTGAGGGACAGGAGACCACTCAGAAGGATGGATTCTTTGGTCTGTCCCAGGTATCTCGACACCCCACTTACCTCATTCGATGTGTGATATGTGTGGTATTGTTTGAAGGTAGATTCAGCTAAATGACACTGCCCCGAAGCAGCACCGGAGATATATTGTGATAAATGAGATGCAAGACTTCACTCTCACAGTCACACACAGAATCTGCGTATGAGCACGGGTTCGCTTCACACTGTGAACAACATGGCAGCCAGGGCACCAACACAGTGGAGAAGTTGAGCCTTGTGCTTTAATGCTCTTAGTTGACCCACTACGCTCTTTACTTTTTGCATCTACCTCATATTACTGAGTCTACCTTTAAGTACTGTGTAATAGTGATCTGATGGCCTTGTTTGTTTGTAAGGGTTAAAGTGTGGCCATGAGTGTGTGTAGGTGTGTATGTGTGTGTGTGTGTGTGTGTGTGTGTTCTAGGGAGGGGTTGGGGATGGAGCAGTGTTGTTTTCACTCTGATCTTTTTTGTGATGAGGTACACCTGAGCCCAGCACCTGAGGGACATACACTGTCTGATTATCAACACTCATTGTCTCTCCTTTTATCCTCCTTCCCTCATTATCTTCTTTACCTCTCACTCCTTCCATCCTGAACACACCCACCCAATACATCTGTATTTAGCTAACACACACACATGGAAACACACATGCCCCCACATAAAAAGAGGAGAGACTCGTGTGCACACATGTGCCTGACTACAGCTGAATGGACACTCATCCCAGGACATTCTCTCGCTCATGAGCCCTCTTTCTCTCTGTCATCCTCTCTTTCGTGTTTAAACTGTAAAGAGCTGGATACAGACAGAAAGAAACAGGGAGAGGGAAAGAGAGAGAGAGAGAGAGAGGCATGGGCGTGTCTTCACTGCTCACATAACCCCAGTGTGTTGGTCCTTGATGGAGGCTAAGATAGAGATATTACCCCTGGGCCCTGTGCTCTTACTCACTCCCTCTCTCTCCCGCTCTCATTTTCTCTACCCCTTTCTTTCTCCCTCACTCTCTCTCCTCACTTGCTAAGCCACTTTGACTTGAGGATGTGACGGGAAGATAATGTAGTGTGATAATGGCATGTCCATTCAAAACAAATAGGGAATGCCATTGATGAACCTGCTGTAGCAGAGCACCAGCTAACTTAAAATGGCAACAAAGGCTGATAGATCTATTACACTGCAGTGTAATGGGAAGATATACATTTGTTTGAAAGCAATTATATAGGGGCACTATGAGATGATTGAACACACAAATTCATATGAAACATCAGCACAACAGACTTCTTGTTAATCAGCATGCTGACTAAGTCGAGTATCTTCTGTCTGGTGGGTGTTTGTGTGTGTTGGTGTGTGTGTTAAAACTGCAGTAATAACAGGCCAGAGGCAGCCTAATCCCTGGCCAATCAGCAGGAGAGAATGAAGTCATTGGGAGTAGGAGGAACTGGGGCACAGTAGGAGAACTTCTCTGAGATTAAAGCAAAATAATCTTGATCATGGCTAGAAGTAACTGTTTTAGAATATTCTATGTGTCAGACAGCTACGTATCCCCTTGCAGTCATCGCTCAACAAAGAGTTCATCTCAGCATCACTGAGTCAACCTGATTCAAACAGAGCCATGGATATAATCAAACAGTCACCTTTCATTTGAGTCACTGATTAGTAAATACTATGTTAAGCCTCAACTAATGCTACAGTCCTATCTTAGCTGGTACATAGAGGATATCCGTGGAAACACTGACACAGCAATCTTCATAAACACTACTCTGAGCCACTCAACAGCCTCACTCAGCAGAACTGAGCAGAAATACAAAACCAGATGGACACACACACACACACACACTCGGTGACCTTACAAGCACAAACACATCAGTCGCACTGTAAATGCTAACCACCTCCTCATGTACACTTAGCTGCTACACAAACACAGAGACGGAGAGAAACACAGATAGATTAGGTGATGGAGAGAGGGAGGGAGAGAGAGAAACACAGATAGATTAGGTGATGGAGAGAGGGAGGGAGAGAGAGAAACACAGATAGATTAGGTGATGGACAGAGGGAGGGAAACACAGATAGATGAGGTGATGAAGGGAGGGAGAGAAACACAGATAGATGAGGTGATGGGGGAAGGGAGAGAAACACAGATAGATGAGGTGATGGGGGAAGGGAGAGAAACACAGATAGATGAGGTGATGGACAGAGGGAGGGAAACACAGATAGATGAGGTGATGGAGGGAGGGAGAGAAACACAGATAGATGAGGTGATGGGGGAAGGGAGAGAAACACAGATAGATGAGGTGATGGACAGAGGGAGAGAAACACAGATAGATGAGGTGATGGACAGAGGGAGGGAAACACAGATAGATGAGGTGATGGAGGGAGGGAGAGAAACACAGATAGATGAGGTGATGGGGGAAGGGAGAGAAACACAGATAGATGAGGTGATGGACAGAGGGAGAGAAACACAGATAGATGAGGTGATGGACAGAGGGAGGGAAACACAGATAGATGAGGTGATGGAGGGAGGGAGAGAAACACAGATAGATGAGGTGATGGGGGAAGGGAGAGAAACACAGATAGATGAGGTGATGGACAGAGGGAGAGAAACACAGATAGATGAGGTGATGAAGGGAGGGAGAGAAACACAGATAGATGAGGTGATGAAGGGAGGGAGAGAAACACAGATAGATGAGGTGATGGGGGAGGGAGAGAAACACAGATAGATGAGGTGATGGAGGGAGGGAGAGAAACACAGATAGATAAGGTGATGGGGGAAGGGAGAGAAACACAGATAGATGAGGTGATGAAGGGAGGGAGAGAAACACAGATAGATGAGGTGATGGAGGGAGGGAGGGATTAGAGAAGGATAAAACAAAAGGGAGTACAGGGAACAAAATCACGTATTACAAAGACTGAATCCCCTATCCCTCAGGACACACTGACCTATTTAACAGTGCCCTTTGTTTTATATTGTACCTTTTGGTGCCTCGGAACATGTTGCTTGCGTAGGGAGGGTAGCTTAGCGTAATGCTAAGCAACGAGAGCAGTTGAGAAGTGAGAGTCAGGAAGCAGCAGGGTCCCTTGAAAATGTCGTCGCAAACGCTCTCTCAACCTTTAGATGTGCACCGGTGTCTGAGTGATGTGGCGGTGGACAAACGACAGTAAAGGAGAGAGAGAGAGGCTGTCTTTGGTTTTAAATAGGAACAAAAAAGCAGACAGGGTATTGCGGATGGTGTCTCAGGGGTAAGGGTCATGGCAAGGAAAGGGCTTACCAAGAAAAACTTTCAAAAGGACTAATTTGAGACAGAAAGAAGTTGGGGGGGTAATGTCATAAGAATGCTCTCTCTCTCGCTGTGTGTGTGCTTGAGGGGGAAATCTGTGTGAAAAGCTTTTTACTTGAGGCTACTGTAAATATGAATGAGAGAAAAGAGAGCGAGGGAAGAAGGGATGATGAATTCATAATCCCAGGGATGAGGAGAAGACACTTAAAGAAGTCCAGAGCGTGTTAAGTGAAGCTGATGCTAGGAGGTGGTAGAGATGTGTGTGTTTATCTGCAATATGTGTGCATACAAGCGGACGTTTCTTACATAACAAAAACAGATTAGATTAGATATGAGCACATCCATTCCGTAATTCATCCAAGCAAATCTAAAACCTCAACAGTGCTGATAAATACAAGCCTACTGAGAACAATAGAGGAGACACCCCATCCAGATGAATAGATCAAGGCAGTAGATGAATGTGAGGCCTACTCCAGTGAGCTCATCTATAATGGATGATATGGATGATACTGGTCTAAGGGGAGGGAGGCCTAGAATGGGAACCAGACTGAGACAGAATGAACCCAGATGGTACATCTCTGGAGGAGAGCATAGAGTTGATGACTAAATGGGGGACAAAATTAAAGCTGAATACCACTGTGAGGGAAAGATAGAGATGACCAGTGGTCACTGATGTCAGAGGTTAGCACAGTCCCCAGGTTCATTTCCTGGTTTATTTCCCAGGGGTATGGTGTGGGTGATATGGGCAGGGGGAAGAGACGGGTTACAGAGAAAGGCAGAGAGAGGGACTGGATGGAAGTAGGGACAGAGACTACACAGAGAGACTGCTTGGGTCTGTGTTCTGTATGCTGGGATTATAAACACACACAAGCGTGCGTGCGCACACACACACACACAATTTGATAGAATGATCAAAGCTTCAACTACCACATTATTAACATATTATAACATTTCATTAACACAATCAATTATGTCAGCCATATCTTTGTCTTGCTGACAAAGACAATAACACACTGGAGCTGTTTCCTTACCACACACAAGCTAGGGTATGAGAAGGGTGAGCGAGAGAGAGAGCGAGAGACAGACAAAGACGGAGGAGGAAATGTTTCAGCACCATGGAAAGCGATCAGACGCAGAGCGCTGTCTACCCAGACAGATGGCAGGATTGTCTCCTCCATTCATTCTAATTCCCCTCTAAGTACCTCTAAAGTATCCTCAAACCCTCAATAGGGTGTTGAAATGCTAATCATGTCTCAACAGGGATTCAACAGGGATGAAATCTTCCAACCAGGACAGTAGAGCCCTCGGCTGATAAAATAGCTGTTGTTTCCAAACACACACTTCCCCTGGCTCGGGGTGTGTTTCTTAGGGAGTGCCCAGTTGGCCAGGAGGGAGGGAGGATGTACTAACCTGCTGTTCTTGCGGGGCAGTGGCAGATCCTTCTGGAAGAAAGGCAGAAAAAGAGAGGACAACAGAGATCAGGTACTGGTAACATTAGAGGGATTCACAGGTTACAAGATGGTTAGAAGCAGAGAAACAGACATCAACTACGTCACCTCACCACATTTGTACATAAGCTAAGCAATGGAGTGTTATGATATGACACCTCCCTTCAGTCTCTTAGTCCACTTGGACCTCGCCTCTGCTATAAAGACTCACATATACAGGACATTAATCTTTATTTATGTATTATTTATTTCACCTTTATTTAACCAGGTAAGCTAGTTGAGAACAAGTTCTCATTTACAACTGTGACCTGGCCAAGACAAAGCAAAGCAGTGCGACACAAACAACAACACAGAGTTACACATGGAACAAACAAGTGTACAGTCAATAAAAATAATGTCTATATACAGTGTGTGCAAATGGCATGAGGAGGTAAGGCAATAAATATGCCATAGCAGCAATTTAGCATATTAACACTGGAGTGATAGATGAGTAGATGATGATGAGCAGATGATGGTGTGTAAGTAGTGATACTGGTGTGCAAAAGAGCAGCAAAGTAATTAAAAACAATATGGGGATGAGGTAGGTAGATTGGGTGGGCTATTTACAGATGGACTATGTACAGCTGCAGCGATCGGTTAGCTGCTCAGATAGCTGATGTTTAAAGTTAGTGAGGGAACGAATTTTGCAATTATTGTGACCAGTGAGCTGAGATAAGGCGGAGCTTTACCTAGCATAGACTTATAGATGACCTGGAGCCAGTGGGTCTGGCGACAAATATGTAGCGAGGGCCAGCCAACGAGAGCATACAGGTTGCAGTGGTGGGTGGCTTTGGTAACAAAACGGATGGCACTGTGATAGACTGCATCCAATATGCTGAGTAGAGTATTGGAAGCTATTTTGTAGATGACATCGCCAAAGTCGAGGATGGGTAGGATAGTAAGGGTAATTTTTGCGACGTGAGTGAAGGAGTCTTTTTGCGAAATAGAAAGCCGATTCTAGATTGGATTTTGGATTGGAGATGTTTGATATGAGTCTAAAAGGAGAGTTTACAGTCTAGCCAGATGGGCAGCAAACGGTTGAAAATCATGCATTTGGTTTTGCTAGCGTTTAAGAGCAGTTGGAGGCCACAGAAGGAGTGTTGTATGGCATTGAAGCTCGTTTAGAGGTTAGTTAACACAGTGTCCAAAGAAGGAGCAGATGTATACAGAATGGTGTCGTCTGCGTAGAGGTGGATTAGGGAATCACCCGCAGCAAGAGCGACATCGTTGATATATATAGAGAAAAGAGTCGGCCCGATAATTGAACCCTGTGGTACCCCCATAGAGACTGCCAGAGGTCCGGACAACATATATAGACAGTACATGGTATTCTGTGTGTCTTTGTTTGCGAATTCCGTTAAGGGAAAGATACCAGGAAACAGCAGAACAGAGAGGATGGGTAAGTGCATTATGTGCTTGTATATGTGAGTGTGTGCTTCAGTAATGTGGACCAGTGCTTTGAAGTGGACAAACGCTCTCGCTATCTCTCCCTCTCTGTCTCTCTTTCTCTTTCTGTGTTCCCCCAGCAGAAAAGAACAGTGTGTCCACCCCCCTATCTCTCCCTTGGGTCCCAGATGGACCCAGAACACTGTGCTGGAACAGCAGCAAACGCTGAGAAGTGCCAAATCCTACACCAGCCCAGCCTGGCTATTTGAAATGCTTCTAACTGAGACACTGGTTTAGTTTCCCTGACACTGTTTTAGCATTTGTGGCACAAATCCCATTCAACTCATGGTACCGATATTTGCATTTTTCATGCATCATGTTCAAATCATCTATAGTGACATTTGTTGAGCTTCACAGTCAATTTGAGATATTTTCGGAGGATTTGGACATGCGCAAAAAATGCTAATATTGGTACCATGACTTGAATGGGATTTGTACCACAAATGCTAAAACATTAGCATTTGGAAACAATGCCAGGAAAATAAAACTAATGCATGGATTGCTGTCATACCTTGTCTATAGACTGCTTACAGGGAAACCAATGTGTCATTTTGTAATTTGGGATGAACTATCCCTTTAAGCTCTGTGGTGCCTAGAGCTTCAGCCTCAACCAGAGCCTGATTCTGCTTCTGTCTGTGTCCCTGACTGCTTACTTCTTACACACACATTCACTGCAGCAGACTCCCACTCTCTCCAGACATACATGTAGAACATGAAAGAGACAGAGAAATTGCAAATTGACCAAGAGGTACTGCAAAATAAATCAGGAGAGAGGAGCCAAGAGAGACACTGAGCCCATTTCCCAGGTGTGTGTTGTGTAGAGCATTAATTAATGCATTAGCCACTCCACATCCACTCCTGTCAATGAGGGGCGACTCCGTCAAGATTCCATTAGCATTGACAGGCAACCAGTGACAATTAATACAATATTTGGTTAATCTTGAGCTAAAATGTACCTGATTGTTTGAGAGAGACAGAGAGAGAGAGAAAGAGAGAGAGAGAGTGAGTGTGTGTGTGTGTGTGCTTACATGTATACTATAAGCTATTAGGGCTGGGAATTTCCAGGGACTTCACGATATGATATTATCACAATATTTAGGAGCTGATACGATATGTATTGTGATTGTCATGATTTTATATTGCGATTCAATGTTCGGAACATATTGCTCACTATATGTCTGCTGCAGAGAGAGAGAGAGATCATGAGAAAATGAGTTGTGATCAGTCAGGGAAATAAAAGTGCTGAAGACTTGTTGGCTCACTGTTTAAAAGAAGATGAAGAACAAGCTACAGGATGAAAAATACCAGAGTTTTGGCGCAGGTACAGCCGACTAGCGCTAGCTACAATTATTTTTCTATTATTACAAATCAATACTTAATATCATTCAAAAATAATGTTGCGATATGTAACTGTATCAATTTTTTCCCCATCACTATAGGAAATAGACTGAATCATGTGTGTGTGTGTGTGTGTGTGTGTGTGTGTGTGTGTGTGTGTGTGTGTGTGTGTGTGTGTGTGTGTGTGTGTGTGTGTGTGTGTGTGTGTGTGTGTGTGTGTGTGTGTGATTCTCTTCATAAGGTTCTCCCTCTGGAACAACTAGAGAAACCCTCTCCATAGTGTGTGCTTGTCTAGTGGAGTGTCTTTGACAGACCTCCCACATAGCAGAATACCTATAACACTCAGTTACCTTGAAGTGTCAAACGGAACACTCCACAGATTTAGTCTTACCCCAGAGAGAGCTGGTAAAAGCTATGAATGCTTGGGAGAGAAGGCGGTAGGACCTTGATTGAGGAGTGAATATGAAATAAATCATTTTGGATCAAAAGAGAAGTGACCTCACCATTGTAAGGTCAGATTCTCACATGAGTTTTACACCCAGCACAAGCCGAAGGTCATCGATAGTTGTTGGTGTATATTAAGCTCCTCCCATGGGTTTACGTGTTAATAGAAACAAATCCCTCTTTACAAGGACAACAGAATATTCAACCTATTGATTCCTCCTCACTCCTCCTCCATTGGTCAGACTAATTCATCCTGAGCCATCAGAGCTCTGTACATTACTTGAAAGTGTGGATGGAGGGAAGACAGTGCAGAGAAAGACTGGTGATGGGGAAGGTGTATGAACATATCTCAGACACAACATCATAAAGATATCTGGCTCGTACCTGTCATACAACACATACCAGTAAATCACTTTATAATTGCCACTTTAAGAGCTGTGGCATAGATCCATATTGAGTCTATGCCTGTACTGAAATGCACTTTCAATAGATACTCTCCATTGTGCATACTTTTTCATCCAGGTCATGTAACCTCTCATAACATGATTATGAAGAGAACATCTAGTTCGCTTTGACACACAAGGAGTGGAAATCTTTTTCTGCTACAAGTGCAGACTAGTTAGAGTAAGAAAGAATGAAGAGAAAACCTTCCGAATATAGAGGTATGAAACCAAAGGAACAAAGCAGGATGCACTACGCCGACTGTGGCATTGCATCAAAATGAGTCTGCTCATTGGCTGATGTCCTCAGTAGGGCCCTTTAGTGCTGTGGCGTGTCTGAGGCATGTCTAGACAACAAAGAAAACATTGTGGTGCATCAAAGAGATTGCAACCTTCTATTTGTCGGGGAGGAAGGAATCAGATCCATGGACAGGGCTCAACAGGTGTAGGATCTTAATTTGAGTCAGTTTTCTACTTCAGGAAAATAATCCAGCAGCAAAAGGAAATGTGAATTATTATGTTGATTATAGTTCATGGAATTGTTTGTCGGGGGTTGATACATTTTAAGCAAGAGAAAATCAAGTCTGAAATTTCAAAATGTAAATTGCTGTTACGGATCCCTCCGTAACTTTCATCACGCACACCTGTCCACTATTCCTACTGATTTGTTTTCTATATATGTGCCCTTTGGTTTCCATTGGGGGGTCGATTATTGTTCCCATGACCGTCGGTGGTGTGAGTACCTATGCGTTGGTGCAGCTGTTATGCTGCGTGCTTTATATATTGTGTATTACGGGCAGAGGTGTGGACTCGAGTCACAAATATGATGACTTGCAACTCGACTTTGACTTTAACACCAATGACTTGTGACTTATTAACTTGGACTTGAGCCTTTTGACTCGACCTTACTTGATACCCTCCCCAAGCTCAGATATTAAAAATGATGCTATTAAAAAAGTGTGCAGCGCATCAACTCTTCATTTAACAGATTACAGTTTGAATCTGAGAGCAGCCAATCAAATTGTGCCAGCTGAGAAAAAGTTGTGCATGGCAGTGCAGAGGAACATCATCGGGTGAATTCAGATGGAGCCCTTGGAAAGATGATACCCAAAATTATTATTTTCGGATATAAAGACAACGCTGTATCAACAAAAATGGATTGCAACTTGCAAAACATGCTGGAAGGAAATTACAGACGGAGGAGCAACAACTTCCAACTTTGTTCGACATTTGAAGATGCACAAAGAATGGTAAGTCGTGGCTTATATAGCCGACAGCTATATATTTGATTACTTTACTAGTGTATCATATAGGCTAACGTAACGTTAAATCAATGATCCTCCACACAGTCAGTCAGTGCGGGAACGTGATCATTGCACCCAAGCTTGTGCTACAACTGGCTAAGCAGTTGGTAACCTAAATCCTGCCTGATGTCACTGCTGTTCCTAAAACCATTGATATACATTAGCCTACTGTAACCACACAGAGAGTGTGTGTGTGTGTGTGTGTGTTAAGGTTGGGCGATTGTGTACAAGCCTACTTTGCCCAATTGCGCCCCATTGCGATCCTCGATAGTCAATCACTATTGGGGGGGGGGGTCCTTCTCATGGCTACCCATGTATTTCCATGGAAATATAACATTTATTTGGAAAGTAATAAATATATATATATGTTTAAAAGCATTCATGATTTGAGTAAATAATATACTAACTATTACTCTTGTTAAAAATATGAAATGGTATTACATTTGGTGAAGAGCACATTATGACTTGTTTAGGACTCGAAACTCAAAGTTTAGGACTTGAGACTTGACTTGATGCTTGACTGTCTTGACTTGGGACTTGAGTGCTAAGACTTGAGACTTACTTGTGACTTGTAAACAATGACTTGGTCCCACCTCTGATTACGGGTATTGTCCCATGTCGTTCAAAGAGGTTTACCCTCGCTCTTTTGTTTGGGTACAGCCCAGTGTTTTTGTATACATGTTTGTTTTGGGTGTATTAAAAAACCCTATTGTGTATTCCTGCACCTGTCTCCAAAATCCTTTATACCAGCAAACTTCAGAAGCCTTTTAAAATGTCAAATACACTACAAGTTTTAAATGTCCTGCATTGCAGGTAGGAATCAGCACCATGGACAGGGCCCCACATTGGAGGTAGGAATCAGCACCATGGACAGGGCCCCACCTTGGAGGTAGGAATCAGCACCATGGACAGGGCCCTACCTTGGAGGAGGGAATCAGCACCATGGACAGGGCCCTATCTTGGAGGAAGGAATCAGCACCATGGACAGGGCCCTGCCTTGGACGAAGGAAACTGGACCATGGACCCGGGATACTTAGGAGGAGGTCACTCCACAGAGCCAACTCAGGAGTGGGATATGGAAGAGGGATATAGTAAAGGGATTCAGGAAAGCGTATAGGTTCAAAAAGACCAAATGAGTTCAGGAGAGGAGATTAGCTGTTTGAGGGCCAATGTATCCAATTAGCTCATATATGATGGAATAACATCGGGTCTGGAGAGTGGTCTGACAAAATGTGCCTCCCCTCCTGACTATTCTTTTGCTTTAGATTTGCATCAGAATGTCAGATAATGTACGTTATAATGTCATGTTTTCTAATTTTAAAAAATGCAATGAATAACGGTCACCCTCTCAAACTTCCCTACAAACAACATGATTTTCATTGTTGAACTAATATTTTAATGCTCTCTCACTTTGTCAGGCCATATGGGGAGAAACTCATGTCACACTGAAATCTAGACTTTATCAATGGCCAGACATTGTGTCATTGGCGCGGTCAATCCAGGAAGCTGAGACTAATGGAAGGGATTGTAATTGAGTTTCCTCTTTCTGAATGTTAAACACAGTAAAAGTGCAGTGACTGGCTGACGGTACAGATTGGTGCTCTGAATCTGATAGATCTGGAGCGGATTGACGACAGATGGAGCTCTGACACAACCGTACCGTTCTGACTGACTGATCACAGATTTGAAAGCAAAACAATTCTACTCCATATTTACCCCCTGACGAGGATGACTGCTCTTCCAGAAAGTTCTGCCCTGTGGGTTGAGGAGTCTAAATCGTCCCTCTGAGTCGCAACCACATTGGGATGTTTGTGACACAAATGACAAAACATACGTCAAATGTCTATGAATATTTAAATAGACTTTATTGTCATGTGATTTCTGTGGTTGACAACATTACAAATACAGTTCAGGATGCTGTGTACAGTACAGTATACTATGCTGTGGCCCAGGGGGTGGTGGAACTCCCAGTTACAAGTCACTGTTCCACCAGATGCACCACAATATACTTGTGTATTCAGCCCAGAACAGAACATGGTGCGCTGGTGAACGTTTCAACACGGGATGGTGCATCTCACGGGGTTATATCCTTTCAATAAGAATTCCCAATTAATAGAATACATGTGATTGTGATGTACAGCGCATTCGGAAAGTATTCAGACCTCTTGACATTTTCCACATTTTGTTACCTTACAGCCTTATTCTAAAATGGATTAAATAGTTTCCCAACCTCATCAATCAACACATAATACCCCATAATGACAAAGCAAAAACAGGTTTTTAGAAATGTATGCAAAATTCTTAAAAAACAGAAATATCTCATTTACATATGTTTTCAGACCCTTTACTCAGTACTTGGTTGAAGTCTTCTTGGGTATGATACTACAAGCTTGACACACCTGTATTTGGGGAGTTTCTCCCATTCTTCTCTGCAGATCCTCTCAAGTTCTGTCAGGTTGGATGGGAAGCGTCGCTGCACAGCTATTTTCAGGTCTCTCCAGAGATGCTCAATAGGGTTCAAGTCCGGGCTCTGGCTGGGTCACCCAAGGACATTCAGAGACTTGTCCCGAAGCCACTCCTGCGTTGTCTTGGCTGTTTGCTTAGGGTCGTTGTCCTGTTGGAAGGTGAACTTTCACCTCAGTCTGAGGTTCTGAGCGCTCTGGAGCAGGTTTTCATCAAAGATCTCTCTGTTCTTTGCTCCGTTCATCTTTCCCTCGATCCTGACTAGTCTCCCAGTCCCTGCCGCTGAAAAACATCCCCACAGCATGATGCTGCCACCACCATGCTTCACCTGGTGACAGGTTTGCTCGACGTGACGCTTGGCATTCAGGCCAATGAGTTCAAGCTTGGTTTCATCAGACCAGAGAATCTTGTTTCTCATGGTCTGAGAGTCTTTAGGTGCCTTTTGGCAAACTCTGAACGGGCTGTCATGTGCCTTTTACTGAGAAGTGGCTTCCATCTGATCACTCTAACATGAAGGCCTGATTGGTGGAGTGCTGCAGAGATGGTTGTCCTTCTGGAAGGTTCTCCCATCTCCACAGAGGAACGCTGGGGCTCTGTCAGAGTGACCATCGGGTTCTTGGTCACCTCCCTGACCAAGGCCCTTCTCCCACGATTGCTCAGTTTGGCCGGGCGGCAAGCTCTAGGAAGAGTCTTGGTGGTTCCAAACGTCTTCCATTTAAGAACGGAAATCATGTCCAATCAATTGAATTTACCACAGCTGGTCTCCACTCAAGATGTAGAAACATCTCAAGGATGATCAGTGGAAACAGGATGCACCTGAGCTCAATAATCGAGACTCATAGCAAAGGGTCTGAATACTTATGTAAATAAGGTATCTGTTTTTTATTTTTATACATTTGCAAAAAAGATGTATAACTTTGTTACAAGACTCCGAATGTCCTTGAGTGGCCCAGCCAGAGCCCGGACTTAAACCCGATCTAACATCTCTGGAGAGACCTGAAAATAGCTGTGCAGCAACGCTCTCCATCCAACCTGACAGAGCACACCAAATACAGGTGTGCCAAAATTGTAGCGTCACACCCAAGAAAACTTTAGGTTGTAATCGCTGCCAAAGGTGCTTCAACAAAGTACTGAGTACAGGGTATGAATACTTATGTAAATATGATATTTCTGTTTCATTTTTAATACATTTGCAACCATTTCTAAAAACCTGTTTTTGCTTTGCCGTTATGGGGTGTGTAGATTGTGTGTAGATTGATGAGGGGGAAAAAACATTTAAATGTGGAAAACATCAAGGGGTCTGAATACATTCTGAAAGCACTGTATATAGAACCTTCCACCCCCAGCAGGGATATGGATGCTGATGAAGACCTAATGGTCGAAACGTTATTGTAATAAAATCCCCTGGGAGCATGAGCAGCAGTGGGCAGTGTTTTCCTTTCTATTAAACATAAATTCACCTAGAACTCCAGAACCTGCAAAAAGTACCTGAATGTATGTACGTATGTTCTTCAGCTTTTGTACAACACCTCAATATCAGCAATATGGTGCTACTTTAATTATCTTCCCCCAGACCACTTCCTTGCAGTAATCTCTGTGAAGCTCTCTGATAATGAGATGGGCTTGCTAAGACACCAGCCAGCCATGAGGATCAGACAGAGGCAGGCAGAGAGTAATGCTGCGGCCGGACCCTGCCATGAGATAGGAGAAACAGCAGCACTAAAAATGGTCGTCTGACGTCATGCCCTTCAGCTCCTCTCTTCTGAGCCGGAGGAGAAATGGCCCTGGCTGCTATGAAACAGTACTGGCTGGGCTCCCTGCCCACAGCTACACCACCGCTTGCCCCATCATTTCGTGAACACACGAAGGACAATGCTGAGAAAGTCAGTCTGGGGAGCTGATCGGAACCTAGACAGGGGCCTGCTCATCACCTCAGTCAGTGTCAGTGATTGGCTCACCATCACATGTCTGACAGATGGAGAGGGGCTGGAGAGGAGGGTGATGCTGTAGTATGGAAGTGTCATGTCATCCCCACTGGCTGGCACACCATCCTCAATACCCCACACATTATTCAGATCGGTCCTTCCCCTGAATGCTACTGTACATACTGTACATGCATATACATGTGTGTGTGTGTGTGTGTGTGTGTGTGTGTGTGTGTGTGTGTGTGTGTGTGTGTGGAGGCTGGAGGGATAGTGTCTGGAGCAGATACAGAGTTTTTTAAAAATGTTAGTCATGTTGAAGCAGTGCATTATGGGGCTGACCCTTGACCTGCTCTCTGTGGGAGTGGGGTGTGTCACCATATGGCGCAGAGAGATGAGAGATGCGCCAGAAGGGGGATTTTAAACAGACACTAACAGTTGTGAGAGTGGCTGGGATGATGAGACTCCAGGGAGATGAGCTGTTGGATGAATCTGAAGGATGGTCATCCAGACACTATCCATCCTCATAAACACACAGAGAGACACACTGGCATACACACACATCTGCCTTATGCACATTCATGACTCATGCTTGTTGTTGAGACATGTAGATGTTTCTAGTTGTCACTAGTTTGCTTTGCCCTATGTTTTACTTCACACACACATCCACTGTTTGTTTGCTGTTGTGTGTGTGCTGTTGCCAGTGTCTTCTGTCTGTGTTGTCCATTTTGTCTTACATTGCCTTTTGCCTCTTGCCAGGCCATCGTTGTAATTAATGATTTGTTCTTAATTGAATTGCCTGGTAAAATAAAGGTAAAATAAAAAATGAAATACTGTGAAGGTAAGCATATGTGCACAGACACAGACCCCACACACACAGGATGGAATTGAGAGAGTTGATCATGCCATGAGGTGGATTTTCCCAGCCCAGTAAAGAAACAGTGTAATGGTCAACCCCAGTCTCTCCATCCCCAGCTCTCTATCCCTCCCTACTCTTCATCACTATACTGCCCAGTCCTAATGACGCCCTAAGGCACTCTGCCCGCCTGGCTGGCCGCTCAGCTCAGTTCACTTGACTGAATCACACTCCAAGGGGGAGGGGTGACCCGTACTTAACCAGGCTACTTCATAATGGATGAACACGTCGGCTTTAGTAATATGAACATGTCATATCAATATGCATGGCGGTACATTTTCATTATGGAGATATTACCTTGAATGGCATTATAGACATAGAGTCGCCAAGTATCTTATGAACATGACCTCTGCTGAGATACATTAAATCAAGATTTCTGCAGATGAGCATATGAAGTCATAAATACATAGCACAGTTGTTATAACACATGCTCTAAAAAGGATGTTGTGTGTGGGTAGTTGGTTAATAACATATGAGCCTAAAAACTGTATTGAACATAATCTCAACTCAATGGCACATTCTGTACGATTTCTATTGACATGAGTGTAGCCTACATGGAACTAACTGTCAATTAGAGATACTATCACACACATTACACCCGGACCTCACCTGCAGCCTCCGACGCCGAATTATCCCCGAGTCATCCATGGTGAAATAAGGCGCAGTCGGATGGGGAATTCGCAAAAACAGCCCCCTGACCCTTCACTTGTTTCGGTTGCGACCCAAACAACTCTGCGGCATCCACTGGCTGTCCGGTTCTCACTCAAATAACACAGCCGAGACCGCGGCGTTGCTCACTTTGAGCCAAAGCGCACAGTGCGCGTGCAGTGTCACGTTGAGGAACCGCTTGAAAACCACCAAATGCCAGGATGTCCCGTAGCATCTGAAACGAGCAGGGTCTTCGGGCTTTTAAGTCTCTAAAATAAAGTTATTCCGCTGTAGCCTATAGGTTAATTAAATGATTAAGTCAATGACTCATAAATCCCCATGTTGATAGTCGATTGTCACCGTCACTTCTTCCGGTTGTTTTTAGAGCATCTTTGTGCACCACCAACAATGTCTTTAGAGACTTCACTTGCAATATAGTCTACTGCACCAATTCTTTGGCGGTGTCTAAAATAAGTTACACCTACAGCATTAAATGTTCACAATACACCAGAATGTTCATTTCGCGGTTGATGCTGCTTGAGCAATGGTGCGAGACGTGCAAAGATGCTTCCTCGAGCTCAGTCAGTCCCGTTGACATTGCCGCTGATTCGCCCAGGAATCCATCCACTTCTTTGGACTCCCAGGGCAATAACAGTCCATGACATAACAAAACACATCGTCTTTCCGCTCAAACTTTAAACATTCGAGAGAATGTTATTCTCCCTGGCTGCATATCGCGGTCCACTCATTCTTCCACCTTCACTTCCTTTGATAACGGACGACAATAGCGCGATATCTGTAACTCTTCCGTGCCCGGGATTCCCCCACGCCCCACCTCCACGCGCAATCCGCAACTGAGCCAGTGTGATGAACTAAACATCCCTCTCCTCTCGCCACAGGTAAATGGGGGGGATAAGAAGGATAATACGGGGTGAACTACTTCATTGCTGGGCAACGAAGAGAACCGCATGCGTGTGAACGGCCATACTGGTCATTCAGGACCATGGACAGCGCTACGTAGTCTACGAATGAGTACATTAGCTTTTAGATAGTTTTACTGCGGGCCATTGCATTGTCATAAGTTTTTTTTTTACCAGCATTACAATCAAAGAGTTGTACCTTGTATACGATATACAGTGCCACTCAAAAGTTTGGACACACCTACTCATTCAAGGGTTTTTCTTTATTTTTACTATTGTCTATATTGTAGAATAATAGATAAAACATTGAAACTATGAAATAACACATATGGAATCATGTAGTAACCAAAAAAGTGTTAACCAAATCTAAATATATTTTATATTTGAGATTTTTCAAAGTAGCCACCCTTTACCTTGATGACAGCTTTGCACACTCTTGGCATTCTCTCAACCAGCTTCACTTGGAATGCTTTTCCAACAGTCTTGAGGGAGTTCCCACATGTGCTGAGCACTTGTTGACTGTTTTTCCTCCACTCTGCGGTCCAACTCATTCCAAATCATCTCAAGTGGGTTGAGGTCAGGTGATTGTGGAGGCCAGGTCATCTGATGCAGCTCTCCATCACTCTCCTTATTGGTCAAATAGCCCTTACACAGCCTGGAGGTGTGTTGGGTCATTGTCCTGTTGAAAAATAAATGATAGTCCCACTAAGCATAAACCAGATGGGATGGCGTATTGCTGCATAATGCTGTGATAGCCATGTTGGTTAAGTGTGCCTTAAATTCTAAATAAATCACAGTGTCACCAGCAAAGCACCCCCACACCATCACACCTCCTCCTCCTACATGCTTCACGGTGGGAACCACACATGCAGAGATCATCTGTTCACTTACTCTGCGTCTCACAAAGACACAGCGGTTGGAATCAAAAATCTCAAATTTGGACTCCTCAGACCAAAGGACAGAATTCCTCTGGTCTAATGTCCATTGCTCGTGTTTCTTGGCCCAAGTCTCAATCAAGTCTCTTATTATTACTGATGTCCTTTAGTAGTGGTTTCTTTGCAACAATTCCACAATGAAGGCCTGATTCACACAGTCTCCTCTGAACAGTTGATGTTGAGATGTGTCTGTTACTTGAACTTTGTGAAGCATTTATTTTGACTGCAATTTCTGAGGCTGGTAACTAATGAATTAATCCTCTTCAGCAGAGGTAACTTTGGGTCTTCTTCCTGTGGCGGTCCTCATGAGAGACAGTTTCATAACAGCACTTGGTGGTTTTTGCAACTGCACGTGAAGAAACTTTCAAAGTAAAAATTTTCCAGATTGATTGACTTTCATGTCTTTTTGCTTATTTGAGCTGTTCTTGCCATAATATGGACTTGGTCTTTTACCAAGTAGGTCTATCTTCTGCATTCTGCATACCACTCCTACATTGTCACAACACAACTGATTGGCTAAAACACATTAAGAAGGAACAAAATTCCACAAATTAACAAGGCACACCTGTTTATTTATTTTACTAGGCAAGTCAGTTAAGAACAAATTCTTATTTTCCATGACGGCCTAGGAACAGTGGGTTAACTGCCTGTTCAGGGGCAGAACGACAGATTTTGTGCCGTGTCAGCTCTGGGATTTGAACTTGCAACCTTTCGGTTACTAGTCCAATGCTCTAACCACTAGGCTACCCTAGTGACATTCCAGGTGACTACCTCATGAAGCTGGTTGAGAGAATACCAAGAGTGTGCAACGCTGTCATGAAGGCTAAGGGTGGAGAATAATTTCAAATATAAACTATATTTTAGGTTACTACATGATTCCATATGTGTTATTTCATAGTTTTGATGTCTTCACTATTATTCTACAATGTAGAAAAAAGTAAAATAAATCAAGAAAAACCCTGGAAAGAGTAGGTGTGTCCAAACATTTGAGTGGTACTGTATATATTTATCCTTTTGCAATATCTGTTCATGGTGTGTTGGTCTCAAAGCTCATATCAGGAGAACATGCAAATGGAATCCAGTAAGTCTACTGACCCGCTGTTGATCAAGCATGGATCATCTTTATCATCTTTATCATGCATGGCATACCCATATCCAATATCTTTAGTTATAAATAGGCCTATGTGCAGCAAACAGGTTAGATCTCAAACATGTGTCATCCATTTTGCATAAGAAATTAGCATGAATGACTAGAGGGCTGGGAGCTGAAACTTTTGAATGTTTCTCTCCATCAGAAAAATGCTTGAGTGGAGAGAATGTTTTACTCGTGGTTTGGTGCCCTCAACATTTGTGAACAAACTGAAACAGACAGTCAGACAGTGCATGACCTGAGTGAAAAGAAGGAGCACAAACAATGGCCAATGTTTGCCCTTGGACAGTTGGCCATTGGATAGATCTACAGATATACTATAATAAGATCCTCTCATCATATTTGTTTGCCTGGGATGATGAAGAGGGACAGATGGGTTGCCCTTTGGCAGAGAGAGGTTGCGTAATGCTTTGCGATCAAGGATTAGGACTTTCACGCTGTTTTTATGTAACATATGGTCGGTCCGAGTGTATTGCCCACACAATGGGGGACAGAGCAACACACAAACACACACACACACACAGTCCAGCTAGACCATCCCGTCCGAACAGCTATACTGTAACCAATTTAAAGATATTCAACAGATTACTTCTCCACATAGAATTGCAATGCCACTTGAATTAGTACATTGCTCATAATGCAAAATCATGGAGAACAGCTGTTGTAAGCAGGCTTTGATTCATTTGATTAAATAGCAACCATCAGGGCTTTCTGGCTGGCTGGCACACTTTCTTAATGCTGATGGCTGCTCTTTATGTTCCATTTATATGCAGCCAACATCCACCTCACAGAGACAAACACACACAACACAATCAGGAAGCCATTGGAGTTCCTCACCCAAACCCTGTAGCACCTCATCCACTCCACTCAGTGAAATCCTCAGGCATCTCTACTGCTGTGGTGCCTTCAGACATACTGCAGGCACTGTATTGATTTTTGCTCCTTGTTGCTTTAACTCATCTGACCGATAGACCCTGCAAGATGCCCTGCATGGCAGATAAAAGCCTGGTGGGCATACAGTACATCGGAAAGTATTCAGACCCCTTGACTTTTTCCACATTTTGTAACATTACAGCCTTATTCTAAAATTGATTAAATACACATTTTACTTCATCAATCGACACACAATAACCCCATAATGACAAAAACTGGTTTTTAGAAAAACAGAAATACCTTATTTACTTAAGTATTCAAACCCTTTGCTATGAGACTCGAAAATTAGATCCGGTGCATCCTGTTTCCAATGATCATCCTTGAGATGTTTCTACAACTGATGTGGTGTCCACCAGTGGTAAATTCAATTGATTGTACATGATTTGGAAAGGCACACACCTGTCTATATAAGGTCCCACAGTTGACAGTGCATGTCAGAGCAAAAACCAAGCCATGAAGTCAAAGGATTCGTTCGTAGAGCTCCAAGACAGGATTGTGTCTAAGCACAGATCTGGAGAAGGGTACCAACAATCTTGGCAGCACTGAAGGTCCCCAAGAACACAGTGGCCTCCATCATTCTTAAATGGTGTCACGAACCGGCTCAAAGCCCGTAACAAAAGGGAGACAACGTGGAGATAAGGAGTAACAAAACATATATTTATTAAATAAAGTAAACTAAGTACAATATACAATGGTGTGTGTAATCAGTAATCAGTAGTGTAAGTGAGTGTTTTGCATGCATGAATGTGATAATGCAGGGTGTTGAAAGGTGCCAAAGCAAACAACCAAAAACCACCAAGAAACATAACAAAAACTATCAAAGTGTCTGCATGGAGAGAGTCTCTTCCATGAATGTGGAAGAGGTCTATTTATCCTGGGACACACCTGGCCCAGGTGTTTCCCATGTAGCTGATGACCCTCCCAACTCCGCCCACCAGCATCCTAATAAGGAAACAAGAACAAAGAGAGAATAGGGCAGACAGAGTTGGAGGGTGGTCACAATGGAAGAAGTTTGGAACCACCAAGACTCTTCTTAGAGCTAGCTGCCTGGCCAAACAGAGCAATCGGGGGAGAAGGGCCTTGGTTAGGGAGGTGACCAAGAGCCCGATGGTCACTCTGACAGAGCTCCAGACATCCTCTGTGGAAATGTGAGAACCTTCCAGAAGGACAACCATCTCTGCAGCACTCCACCAATCAGGTCTTTATGGTAGAGTGAAGCATGTCGGTGAAGCATAGTGGTGGCAGCATCATGCTGTTGGGATGTTTTTCTGGGGCAGGGACTGGGAGACTAGACTGGATTGAGGGAAAGATGAACAGAGCAAAGTACAGAGAGATCCTTGATGAAAACCTGCTCCAGAGCGCTCAGGACCTCAGACTGGGCTGAAGGTTCACCTTCCAACAGGACAACGACCCTAAGCACACAGCCAAGACAATGCAGGAGTGGCTTCGGGACAAGTCTCTGAATGTACTTGAGTGACCGAGCCAAAGCCCGGACTTGAACCCGATCGAGCATCTCTGGAGAGACCTGAAAATAGCTGTGCAGCGACGCTCCCCATCCAACCTGACAGATCTTGAGAGAATCTGCAGAGAAGAATGCGAGAAAC